>NC_045616.1:133673386-133976416 GCF_009829155.1 Mustela erminea
TAATGGAGAGTCATTAATTCATTGATTTATTCACTTACTAATTTGAAAAGAATTCATTGAGCACCTCGTATATTCTCAGCACTGTATTAAATACTGGGATGTGTATGACAAGATGATTTTTCTAAGAAATACGCTGCCACTATATGTGATGACTCCCATTGTAATCTCGTCCCTGGCTACTTCTACAATAATCTCATTTCCCAACTCTTTTCCTCTTACTCACTTTATTTGGCAAAACCGCCTCCTTGCCATTCATTCCTACCTATAGTCTTTTTTCAGAGCTAGAACCTTTGTACCTCCTTTTTTTTTTTTTTTTTTAAAGATTTTATTTATTTATTTGACAGAGAGAAATCACAAGTAGGCAGAGAGGCAGGCAGAGAGAGAGGAAAGGAAGCAGGCCCCCCCCCGCCGAGCAGGGAGCCCGATGCGGTACTCGATCCCAGGACCCTGAGATCATGACCTGAGCCGAAGGCAGCGGCTTAACCCACTGAGCCACCCAGGCGCCCTGTACCTCTTTTTAAATCCTGTCTGAATTGTTCTTCCCGCGATATTTGGAGGCTTCCTTCCTCAGTTTGTGTAATTCTCTGTTCAACTCTCAGATTATCAGTGAGGCCTTTTGTGATTGTACTATCTAAAGTAGCCCTTATCTCCCTCACTTTCCATTCTTTTATATTGTTTTTTCTTCCATGGTCCTTGTCACTATTGCTATTACAGTATTGTTTATTGTTTGTCTCCAAAGAATGTAAGTTTTATGAGGACAAACACTTTTTTGTGTGTTCACCATTGTATCCTCAGTGCCTAGAACAGCCCCAGCACATTGTATGTACTTGATTATTTTTTTATTGGTGGAATAAATGTCTGTGATGTTTATGTTTTAGTGTGAGGGTTCCAGATTGCTTACTTAACATCTTGACCGTATGGTCACTTAGATCAACGTATCTATATCTCAGACTTAATAATTATTGTTCTAAAAATCATTCTATATATTTCATCTGGGCTAAGAGCAGTACTTTAATGGGGCCAAAGCAGGAACCCAGGAGACATCCTGGCCTCATTCCTTGTCCTTATTCTACACATCAAATCTGTTACCAGTCTGATGATAATGATTTTATCTCTGAAAAGTGTTAAATCTGTTATTTTTATTACTATTTTTTAAGATTTTATTTATTTAGAGAGAGTGCATGGTGGGGGCAGCAGAAGGGGAGGGAGAGGGAGAGGGAAAGGGCAAAGAATCTTAGGCAGAGTCTGTACTGAGTGTGGACCCTGACAGGGGCTCCATCTCAGGGTCATGACCTGAGCCAAAACCAAGAGTAAACACTCAGCAGACTGAGCCACCCAAGCATCCTAATTATTTTTATTTCTGCTACTGTGCCTTTATTTGGGCTCCCATTTATTTTTCCTGGATGAGAGCATTGGATTCTTAACTACTCTATCCATTCTAGTTTTGTCTTCTCCCAGTCTTTATTGTAGGTTTCCACATAAATTAATCTTAATATCCCCAGCAGGTTCAGCATCTTCCTTCTTTGGGCTTTTATAGTATATAAAACTTTCTGTGTTACCTTTCTTATAACTTTGTGATAATTTGTTCGTGTCTGCCTTCTTAGGACAGTTGAAAAACATTTGTAGACCTTTGCTATATGCAGGTTACCATTCCTTTCTTGGTGATTCAGTGTTGAAAAAGATTGTGTCTCTGTCGGTGAGGAGATTATATTCTAGTGGGGGAGAATGCAGACAATAAACACGTGAAAACAGAAAGTTAAGTACTGATGCTCTGAATAGTGTGCAATTGGGGATTTGAAAGTAGTAGTTGGGATTGTCAGAGAAAACTTCTTAGAGGCAGTGATACTTTTGATTCAGGACTAATGAGGTGGCATAAAGTGAAGATATGGGGGGTAGGTCTACTTACTTCTTCCTAGTTAAAGAACATGGTACAGAAGCCCAGAGATAAGAACAAATAGTGGTTAGTGCTCAATGAACCAGAGGGAGAAGAGAGAGTGAGACTAGAGATTGTGGTATGCTTGCAAAGAGAAGCAATTAGAAGGTTAAGCAGACATTATCTGATTATTTAGAAAGCTAACTCTTGATTGGTCTGTGGATAGTGGACTGAGGCCCCTGGAGAAACCTGTGCATGGCACATGTTACTAAATCAATGTTAATTGAATGAATAAGTGAATGAATTAATCCTTTCACTTTATATCCACTTTGAATCACATGAGACTTCAGAATTCAATAGGAGAAAGCCACAAAACCAACATTGTAGAAAGGATGGTTGCATTAAAATTGTGCTGTGTGTCTAACCCTAATCACCTTAGTATTTTGTTAGCAAATAATGTTTGAGTTGTCATTAATGACAATTCTTTGTGACCATGAGTGGAAATGCTGTATTCATTCATTTATTTATTCAGTTTTTACTGACTATATATGATAGCCAGAGTATTCTGTTAAGTTTTCTGAAGTTTCAAGGTTGAGGTTATAAGATAAATCAGACCTTGCTTTTAAAAATTAGTTACTTGTCATTCAGAAAATGTAGACTGGTTGGTTAGCTAAACTTGATTGACAAATCAGGAGGCCAAGAAGAGAGTTATTAGCCTTCCCTGACCTTTGCAAAATATGACTCTGTTAATTTCACTTTCCTGCTGCTGTTGCTAGATGCTTCTTTCATTTAGATATTGAATCTATCATTGACATTTGGGTTATTGGTAGTTTCTTGTTACTATAAATAATTATAAACGATGATTTTATACATGGTCTTATTTGTGAATTGTGGTACTCCTACCTAAATTCTCTAGGTTATAACTTGGTATAGTAGAATCACTGCTTATATTATATATATTTATACACCTGTATATGGCTATATATCTCCTGTATCTATATCCTCATAGGAGCAATATCTTAACACTTGCTCCAGAATCATACTTTTGTCAACACTTTGGATTATCAGTTTTTATTAAAAATACTGTATTATGAAAATTATTAAACATAGACTTAAGTAGAGAAAAAAGTATAGGAACCCTCATGTATTGCTCACCCTACTTCAATTATTATAAACATATAGGAAAATCTTATTTCAGCTGTTTATCCTCCTCTCCACCTCATGGATAATTTTTTTTTTTAAGATTTTATTTATTTATTTGATAGAGAGAGAGATCACAACTAGACAGAGAGGCAGGCAGAGAGAGAGGGAGAAGCAGGCTCCCTGCCGAGCAGAGAGCTGGATGTGGGGCTCAATCCTGGGACCCTGAGATCATGACCTGAGTGAAGGCAGAGGCTTAATCCACTTAGCCACCCAGGCGCCCTCATGAATAATTTTAAAACAAATGCCAGGCATCTAATAATTCATTTGTAGATAACATCAGTTGTATCTTTAAGGGATAGGGAGTTTTAAAATCTATAACTAAGGGATAAAGATTCTAAGGGATATATCTCTAAGGGATAAGGACTTTTAAAATCTATAACTACAATACCATTAACACAAGTAAATTAAACAGTAATTTCTTTATTTCATCTAATGTCCAGATTTTCCTGACTGTCTTATAGATTTCTTTTTCTTTAACAGATACCATTTTGAGTTAGGATTCATACAAGATTCTTACACTTTTGATTATTTTTATTTCTTAATATGTTAAAAAAAAGCAAACTGTCCGTCAAATTCCTTTTATTTCTGGATAATTTGTCTTCTTTCTGTAATAACAGTTTTTGTTTCGGTTTTAAACACTTTTAGTAAAATAAGTTTAAATGTTTATTCACATCCTACTTTGGGATTTATTAGGCATACTGATTCTAAGTATTTCATGTCTTTGAACAATTCAAAAAATTCTTAGTATTTGACTTTTTAAGTATTACATCTTCTGCATTTTTCTTTCTGTTAGAAATTCTTATTAAATGTATGTTAGGCTTTCCCATTATCTTTCTTGTTTTTTTTTAAGCTCTTTCATGTATTTCATCTCCTTTTCTTGTGGGCCACATTCTGTATAAAACTTCAGATGTGTCTTTCAGTTAATTATTAATTCTCTTGGTAGCTGTGTTTATTTGGTTGATCCCCCCTCACTGAGTTTTTATTTTAATCATGATAATTATTTAAAGAAATTATGCTTGGATGTTTGTAATTTTTTAAATAAGAGCTCTCTTGAATCTTTTATTTTCAGTCCTTTTTCTTTGAATTGGAGGTTTGTTAAGTTGTAGCTTCCAAATCTCACAGATAGAGCTTGCAAATGCTGCACGACATAGCCATGCTCATCTGAGCATTGTCCATGACAGCTTTGATGCTGTAGCTGCCGAGTTAAGTAGTTGTGACAGAGATCAAATGGCCTTCAAAGCTTAAAATACTTACAGTCTCACCCTTTGCAGAACAAATTTGCCAATATGGTCCTACTCCTCCCAACCCCCGCTGCCTTAGATATATAAAACATTATTATTTTATTATTTTTATATATATATGATAACTCTAATATTTCAAGCCTTTGTAGATTGTTTTGTTGTTTATTGTTTCTGTTTATAATGTCTTATTTTCATATTTCCTTCTGTGTTTGTGATTTTTGCTTGTGCACTTTAAATTTGTTAGATTACCCAGGCTAAGTGTGGGTTCCTGGTTGGGTGAGTGGGTTATGGGGGCTGGTTGATGGTTGAGTTTGCTTTTTCTACTGCTTGGGAGTATGGTAGACCAGGGGCTACTTTTTTTAAAAATTAAAAAAATTTATTTTTTTATTCATGGTAAGTGTATTCTTTAATCACCATCATCCCATCCAGCTTCCCCTCTGGCAACCATCAGTCTGTTCTCTGTAATCAAGAGTCTCTTTCTTGGTTTGTCTCTCTCTTCTCTCTCTCTCTCTCTCTCTTTTGTTTCTTTGTTTGCTTTTATTTCTTAAATTCTACATACAAGAGGTGCCTGAGTGGCTCAGTCAGTTGGGCATCTGCCTTCAGCTCAGGTCACAGCCCCAGGGTCCTGGGATTGAACCTGCTTCTCTCTCTCTTCCTCTGCCTACCATTCCTGCTTGTGTTCTCTCTCTGTCAAATAAATAAATAAAATCTTTTAAATAAATTCTGCATATAAGTGAGATCACATACTATTTTTCTTTCTCTTATTTAGCTTAGCATTATACTTTCTAGCTCTATCCATGTTGCAAATGGCAAAAATTCATTTTTTATGGCTCAGTAATATTCCATTATATATACATATATATTCCATTATACACACACACACACACACCACATCTTCTTCCATTCACTTATTGATGGGTACTTGGGCTGCTTCCATAGTTTGGCTATTGTAAATAATGTTGCAATAAACATAGGCGTGTATGTGTCCCTTTGAATTAGTGTTTTTGCATTTTCTGAGTAAACACCCAATAGTGTGATTACTGGATCATAGGGTAGTACTATATTTAATTTTTTTGAGGAACCGCCGTACTATTTTCCATAGTGGATGCATCAGTTTGCATTCCCACTTACAATGTAAGAGGGTTTCATCTTCACATCCTTTCCACGACTTGTTTTCTTATGTTGCTGATTATATGCATTTTGACAGGTGTGAGATGATACCTCATTGTAGTTTTGATTTGCAGTTCCCTAAGTGATTTTGAGCATCTTTTAAAATGTGTGTGTCTTCAAAGAAATGACTGTTCATGTCTTCTATTTTTATTGGATTATTTGTTTTTTTGGTGTTGAGTTGTATCATTTATTTATTTTGGACACTACCTCATTACTGGATATGCCATTTGCAAATATATTCTCCCATTCAGTAGGTTCCTTTCAGCTTTATTGATTGTTTCCTTCACTGTGTAGGAACACTTTTTAAAAAATATTTATTTTCTGTATATATGTAAAGAGAGAGAATGGGAGAAGGGAGGGACAGAGGGAGAGAGAGTCTTAAGCAGACTCCATGCTGAATGCTGAGTCCAATGTGGGGCTTGATCCACAACCCCAGGATCATGATCTGAGCTTACCCAAGAGTCAGATGCTTAACCAGTTGCAACACCCAGACGCCTCTAGAAACATTTTATTTTGATGTAGTCCCAATAGTTTATTTTGCTTTTATTTCTCTTGCCTCAGAAGATATATCTACAAAAATATTGCTATGGCCAATGTCAGAGATGTTACTGCCTGTGCTCTTTTCAAGGAGTTTTATGATTTCAGGTCTCACATTTAATCCATTTTTACTTTATTTTAGTATGTGGTGAAAAAAGTGGTTCATTTTCGTTCTTCACCTGTAGCTCTCTAATTTTCCCAACACATTTGTTGAAGAGACTTATATTCAGCAAGAGGCTACTTTAAATTAAAATTCTCATGTTGGATTTTTTGGACCATGCAAAAGAGTATATACATCTAAGTTCCAAAGCCTTGTACAGTGGCTTCAAAATCTCAGGAAGTCTTTATTAGTTTTGTTTTCAGATTTACCCAGAGGTACTCTTCTTGGCTATCTACATCTGTCTGATGCATGTGCTTCCAATTCACACTTTTTCCTGGGGGCGTAGTCTTTTCTTAAGGTCTGATTTTGTACAAGATGGATTTCTTAATTTCTTTCTTTTTTTTTTTTTTTAAGATTTTATTTATTTGAGAGAGAAGAAGCTCGAGCATGCACACCATGCATGCACACAAATGGGGGAGGGGCAGAGGGAGCAGATTCCCTGCCTACTAGAGAGCCTGACAAGGGACTCAATCCCAGGACTTTGGATCATGACCTGAGCCAAAGGCAGACGCTTAAATGACTGAGCTACCCATTCACCCTGTACAAGATTGATTTCTTGTCCTGTACTTGTCCAGGGATGAGCCATAGTCTTTAAGTCCTACATTTAAGCTCTAGAGTAGTGTTTCTCAAACGTTAATGTTGTACTGGAGAGCCCCAAGATCACCCCAGGTTTGATAATTTTGAGGGCTCATTATGGCAAAAGATTACAAAGCAAAATCAGCTTAGGGAAAAAGGTACATTTGGTAAAATGGGGGGAAACCAGGTGTAAGCTTCTAGTGTCTTCTTCCTGTGGGGTCATTCCTCTCCAGCAACAGATTGTGAGAACAAGTGAAATATTGTGCAACAGGGATTTTGTTAGAATCTCAGTCTCCAGGGTTTTTATTGAGGATTTGTCAAGTAGATACCTTTCACCTGGCAGGTAACAAAATTCCACTCTCACAGAAGAAAAGCTGGTATTCAGCATAAACCATATTGTGTAAATAGTTTAGGCCCAGTTAGCCACTCTGATCAGATAGGGTGGTGGAACCCCTCCCCAGATTTGTTTCTAGATTCCAGCCAAGGGTCAACCTTGTAAGTTAAGTAGACCTTTTTTTTTTTTTTTCCCCAACTTAAAGATTTTACTTATTTGTTTGAGAAGGAGAGAGAGCATCAGTGATGGAGAGGGGCACAGGGAGAGAGAGAAGCAGACTCTCTGCTGAGCAGAGAGCCCGATGTGGAACTTGATCCTAGGACCCTGGGATCATTACCTTAGCCAGCGGCAGACGCTTAACTGACTGAGCCACCCAGGCACCCCTTAACCCATTGAGCAGACCTTTTAAAGGAAAAGCAGTTAGGCCTGCTATTAAATTTTTTCTGCCTAAAAGTACAAATGAAGCACCTGAGGATTTTGTTTTAATGTAGAGTCAGATTCAGTAGGTGTAGGAGGGCCCAACATTTGGCATTTCTAATCACATTCAAGTAGTACCCATGTTGGTAGATTTCAGATGTACTTTGGTAGCCAGGTAGGTACTCTGAAAGCTTGAAGTCATTCTTACTATTAAGTGTTTTTTATTCTAAACGACATGTTTTTATTTTGAATAGTGGGAAAATTTTTTTGTTGATGGTTAAATTCTCTGTGTGGACAACCAGTAGTTATTTCTGGAGTGATGTAGTTTATTTCTTACTAAACTATCAAACTTGAATAAAGAGATCTAAATTTATACCTCAGTATTTCCACAATTTTGTGTCACTGGGACATGGAAAAAAAAGACAGTTTCAGTGACTGTTATAGAAAAGAGTACAAGGTCTAGAATGTTGGTAGTATTAATTGTATAATCCTATAGTCTCTTACCCACAACTTGAAAACCCAAGAACTCTGAAAATGAAAACTATTTTCATGAATAACTTGACCTGAGAAAACCTAACCTGACCTAAATTCATTTGGCAAAAAAAACCTGACCAGCATTTGTATTATCTCAGTGTGTCTACCCATATCTTTTACCTAAAAAATATTCTTGTGGTTGAATATGCAGTGCTGCCTCAAACCCTTCTGGGTATGGTGCATCTGTGGTAAATACTACATTTTGAAATAAATATATTTGAATTCCTAACCCTATCTGACCCCAGGTTTTCACATGAAGCATCATGGTCCTTTAGTGGAAATATGGAAAATGAATATGTTTCAAAAGTATTATCAAAATGCATAAAGAAATATAAAAATATTAGCTATTAGTGGATCATATTCAAACATCCTGTTCATGAAAGATGTAACCTAAGAAATGCATTATAATGGTTTCATTTGTAGTAATTCATAGCTTTTGAAGGTTAATTCAAAGAGAATTTGTAAATATGCTTTTAGATTTTGATTATTGGTGTTAATGCAATTATTTATGCATGACTAAGTGAAATGTGAGGAATAACAAGTAGTAAACTTGTAATTAGAGGATCTGTTTATACTTGTATTACACAACTTAATTGTGCATTACTGTTTTTTTGCCCGATTATGATCATCATTGTTGAATGTTGATAAAAAAGCTTAACTTCTCATTTTTTACTTTGATGCATGGGACTCCAGATTAACCAGTATGTTTCTGTTTTGATAATTTTAGGTGAGTTTTGTCTTATTTGGTGTATAGAAATGATTTCACTTAACCATAAAAACATAATGCTAAATATGGTAATACCTGCAAATCACTGATTCAGAATTTAGTAATATATAAAATCATAATATTGTAGTAGTGTGGTATAAGAATGCTCAAGAGAATGGCCCAGTTTCATTCTTCTGCATGTGGCTGTCCAAATTTTCCCAGCACCATTTATTGAAGAGACTGTCTTTTTTCCATTGGATATTCTTTCCTGATTTGTCAAAGATTGGTTGACCATAGAGTCAGGGGTCCATTTCTGGGGTCTCTATTGTGTTCCATTGATCTATGTGCCTGTTTTTGTGCCATTACCATGCTGTCTTGATTATCACAGCTTTTTAATATAGCTTGAAGTTAGGCATTGTAATGCCTGCAGTTTTAGTTTTCTTTTTCAACAATCCTCTGGCAATTTGGGGTCTTTTCTGGTTCCATACAAATTTTAGGATGGTTTGTTCCAGCTCTGTGAAAAATGTCGATGGTATTTTGATAGGGATTGCACTGAAAGTGTAGATTGCTCTGGGCAGCATAGCATTTTCACAATATTTATTCTTCCAATCCTTGAACATGGAATGTTTTTCCATCTTTTCTTGTCTTCCTCCATTACTTTTATGAGTATTTTGTAGTTTCTAAAGTATAGATCTTTTATCTCTTCGGTTAGGTTTAGTCCTAGGTATCTTACGATTTCTGGTGCTATTGTAAATGGAATTGATTCCCTAATTTCTCTTTCTTTAGTCACATTTTTTATGTATAGAAACACAACAGATTTCTGTGCATTTATTTTGTATCCTGTCATGGTGCTGAATTGCTGTGTGAGTTCTAGTAGTTTGGGGGTAGAGTCTTTTGGGTTTTTCACATAAAGTGTCATGTCATCTGCAAAGAGAGAGTTTGACTTCTTCTTGCCTGTTTGAATGCCTTTTATCTCTTTTCATTGTCTGACTAATGAGGCTAGGACTTCTAGTAGTATGTTGAAAAATAATGGCAAGAGTGGGCATCCGTTTGTGTTCTGACCTTAAGGGAAAAGCTCTTTTTTCTTCCTCACTGAGAATTTTCTTATGCCATAAACAAAGATAGACTCAAAATGGATGAAAGACCTCAGTGTGAAACAGGAATCCATCAAAGTCCTGGAGAAGGACATAGGCAGTAACCTCTTCAGCATTGGCCACATCACCTTCTTTTAAGTCGTGTCTCTAAAGGCTAGGAAACAAAAGCGAAAATGAACTTTTGGGACTTCATCAAGATAAAAAGCGTCTGCACAGCAAAGGAAACAGTCAACAAAGCTAAGAGGCAGCCCATAGATGGGGAGAACATATTTGCAAATGACATTATGGATAAAGGGCTGGTATCCAAGATCTATAAAGAACTTCTCAAACTCAACACCCAGAAAACAAATAATCCAGTCAAGAAATGGGCTGAAGACATGAACAGGCACTTATCCAAAGAAGACATACAAATGGCTAACAGACACATGAAAAAATGTTCAACATCACTAAGTCATCAGGGAAATACAAATTAAAACCACAATGAGATACCACTTTACACGGCAAAAATTAACATGACAGGAAACAACAAATATTGACGAGGATTTGGAGAAAGGGGACCCATCTTATACTGTTGGTGGGAATGCAAGATGGTACAGCCACTCTGGAAAACAGTATGGAGGTTCCTCAAAACTTGAACATAAAGCTACCCTAGTACCTAACAGTTGCACTGCTAGGTAAGTGAAAAGAAGGGGCACATGCATCCCAATGTTCATAGCAGCAATGTCCGCAATAGCCAAACTGAAAGGAGCCGAGATGTTCTTCAGCAGAAGAATAGATAAAGAAGATGTGGTTCATATATATAATGGAATATTACTCAGCCATCAGAAAGGATGAATACCAGCCATTTGCATTGACAAGGATGGAACTGGAGGGTATTATGCTAAGTGAAATAAGTCAAGCAGAGAAAGATAATTATCATATGGTTTCATTCATATGTGGAGCATAAGAAATAGCGTGGAGGACCACAGGGGAAGGGAGGGAAAACTGAAAACTGAATGGGAAGAAAAAGAGGGAGACAAACCATGAGAGACTCTGGACTCTGGGAACCAAACTGAAGGTTACAGAAGGGAGGGGAGTGGGGAAATGGGGTAACCCAGTGGTGGGTATTAAGGAGGGCATGTGTGGTGATGACCACTGGGTGTTATATACAACTAAAGAATTGTTGAACACTACATCAAAAACTAATGATGTATTATATGTTGGCTAACAACATAATAATGAAAAAAAATGGTGAGGATGGTAAAGAGAAAAAGAGGAAGAAGTAGTGCTTAAGATAGATACGCTAAGAAGTCTTAGGGATATTTGGTAACAACCTGGATGTAATTTTCTATTTTAAACAGTTACTATTGTCTCAAAAAGGACATTTTGGAAACTTTTTTGTTAAGGATGAATGAGATTATTGGAAATGATGAATTTGAGGTAGACCAAACACAAGAGTGAGCTATGGTGCTTTATTTGAAGATTAAGTCCAGAATTGAGATTTTGAGTCACTGTTCACTTAAAAACTAAAATCGAATTTTTTAGAGTTATGGAGACAATTAGAAGAGAAACCTGAGGGCAACAGGTAGAACTTCAGGTCATGTTAGAGGATATGATGAAGCAGGAGGAAGAACAGACCTTTAAGGGGACAGATGCACAAGGAACAGTGAGAAATAGGAAAGAAGACTAAAGCAGTATAATTACAGACACCAAGGGAGAGAAGGTAGATTTGGCTATCATTGGCCAGTACTATAATGGAAAAGTCAGTGAGTTTGAAAAGTGAGAAAAAGCTCTTGAATTCGACAAGTAGTAAACTTGAAAACAAGTTTATTGGAACAGTGGCCTAGATTGGTCAAGTTTAGGAAATGATGAGGTAAGAATTAATTTGATTTGGTAAAAGAAAGAAGTAATGTCACTTCGAAAATGGAAAGATTTGGTAAAAGAGAGATTTGGTAAAAGAAGTAATGTCACTTCAAAACTGGAAAACAGTGGCAGAAGCATTTTTTTTTTTTAAAGATTTTATTTATTCATTTGTCAGAAAGCACAAGCAGGGGGAGCAGCAGGGAGAGGGAGAAGCAGACTCCCTGGTGAGCAGGGAGCCAACGAAGGGCTCGATCCCAGGACCCTGAGATCATGACCTGAGCTGAAGTCTAATGCCCAACCGACTGCACCACCCAGGCACCCTGAAGCTTTTTTTTTTTTTTTTTTAAGATAGATAAAAGAGCTAGTGAAGAGAGATAAATGAGAAATAGTGAATAACTAATGGTAGAAATCTTAGAATGAAATAAATTGTAGAACAAGAATACAAATGGGAGATGTTAGATAATAACATTTCTAACCCATGCTAAAGTAAATGTCCTGCTGCCAAAGTGAATTTGTATCCTTTTGTTCCTTTATTAGTTTCAAAGAGGTAAGCCCTTCATTACATTCATAGAAGCCACCTGTCAGACAAGTGATCTGAACTATAAATAGTCCTGTTTCATAGAGAAAAATAGAAACATGAAAGTAGCTGTACAAGCAAAACGTACAACGAACTTCTAAACAATTCTATTAGATTGGGTGTATATCACAGTTATCTCAGCCTTTAGACTCAGCTGTTCTATTCTTTCACAGGGTTCATTTATATAGTGAATTGTTTCAGAGGCAAACAGGATTTTTCTCATATAATAAAAGTTTCCTAATTAGGGGATTGTCTAAATCTAATAATTTTATAGGTGTCTTTGTAAGTATAATAGATTAAGACACAGAAATTTTTGCACAGCATCCAGTGATTATAATCTCTATATAAGGAGTGCCTGGGTGGCTCAGTCAGTTAAGCATCTGCCTTCAACTCAAGTCATGATCCCAGTACGCTGGGATCAAGTCCTACCTCAGGCTCCCTGCTTAGCAGGGAATCTGCTTCTCCCTCTCTCTGCTACTCTCCCCTACCTGTGTTCTCTTTCTCCCTGTCAAATAAATACATCTTTTTAAAAAAATCTTTATATAGTAATTGCTTTTAGTTAATTTTACTGTCTTAGAAAATGCTTCCCCCCCCCCCAAAAAACTACTGGATATGGACATAAACAGTATGTTGGAAAGGGAATGCAGAGTAACAATTATCCAGGCATTGGCTAGGTTGGAGAAAACCAATAGTGACAACATAGAATCTCTAAAGGCAGAAGTGAGAGCCGATCTGGCAGAAGTTAAAAATACTATTAGTGAGGTCCAATCTAATCTAAATACTCTTAACAACTAGAGTAACCAAGGCAGAAGATAGAATTAGTGATCCACAAGACAAACTGATAGAAAAGAAGGATCAGGAGGAGGCCTGGAACAAACAGTTAGAAGCCTTGAAAACAGAATTAGGGAAATAAATGATGCCATGAAACATTCCAGTGTCAGAATTATTGGGATCCCGGAGAGGGTGGAGAAAGAGAGAAGACTAGAAGATACAGTTGAACAAATTCTGGATGAAAATCTCCCCAGTCTGGGGAATGGGACAGTGTTCATGTCCTAGAGGCAGTAGAACACATCAACGAAATTAGAAGCTGGTTCTTTGAAAGAATTAATAAGATCAATAAACTACTGGCCAAACTAATCCAAAAGATAAGAGAGAGGACCCAAATTAATAAAATTGTGAATGAAAGGGGAGAGTTGATGACTAACACCAAAAATAGAAACAATTATCAGAAATTATTATCAACAGTTACATGTCAATAAGTTAAGCAACCTAGAAGAAATGGATGCATTCCCGGAAACCTATGAACTTCCAAGACTGAAACAGAAAGAAGTTTACAACAGGACCTGATGGATTCCCTGGGGAATTCTACCAAACATTCAAATAGAAATGATACCTATTCTCCCTGAAGCTGTTTTAGAAGAAAATTTTGACTCTTTGTTTGAAGCCAGCATTACCCTGATCCCCAAACCAGGCAAAGACCCCATCTAAAAGGAGAATTTCAGACCAATATCCTTGATGAATATGGATGTCAAGATTCTCATCAAGATCCTAGCTAATAGTATCTAACAGAACATTAAAAAGTTATCCACCATGACCTGGTGGGATTTACCCCTGGAATGCAAGGGTGGTTCAACATTTGCAAATAAATCAGTGTGAAAGAACAAATCAATAAGAGGAGAGAAAAACCACATGGTCCTCAGTTGAAGAGGAAAAAGCATTTGACAAAATACAGCATCCATTCCTGATTAAAACTTTTCATAGTATAGGGATAGAGGAAACATTCCTCAACTTCATAAAATTTGTCTATGAAAAACCCACAGTGAACGTCGTTCTCAATGGGGAAAAAATGACAGCCTTCCCTTTGAGATGAGGAACACAACAAGGATACTCTTGCCACTGTTGTTCAACATAGTACTAGAAGTCCTAGCAACAGTAATCAGAAAATAGAAAGAAATAAAAGGTATTTAAATTGGCGAAGAAGAAATCAAACTCTCTCTTCTCGAATGATGTGACACTTTACATGGAAAACCCAAAAGACTCCACCCCCAAACTACTAGAACTCATATAGTAATTCAGTAATGTGGCAGGATACAAATTAATGCACAGAAATCAGTTGCTTTCTTATACACTAACAATGAAAGTATAGAAAAGGAAATTAGAGAATTGATTCCTTTTGCTATAGCACCAAGGACCATAAGATAACTGGGAATAAGCCTAACCAAAGAGGTAAAGGATCTGTACTCGAGGAACTATAGAACACTCATGAAAGAAATTGAAGAAGACACAAAAAGATGGAAAAGCATTCCATGCTCCTGGATCGGAAGAATAAATATTGTTAAAATGTCTATGCTGTCCAGAGCAATCTATACTTTTAATGCCATCCCGATCAAAATTCCACCGGCATTTTTCAAAGTGCTGGAACAAATCCTAAAATTTGTATGGAACCAGAAAAGATCCCAAATTGCTAAGGAAATGTTGAAAAAGAAAAACAAAACAGGGGGTATCATGTTGCCTGATTCCAAGCTTTTTTACTCCAAAGCTGTGATCACAGAGGGCGTAGTACGGGCACAGAAACAGACACATGGACCAGTAGAACAGAGTAGAGTCCAGATATGGACCTGCAGCTCTATGCTCAAATAATCTTCGACAATGCAGGAAAAAAATATCCAATGGGGGGAAAAAATGTCTCTTCAATAAAAGGTGCTAGGAATATTGGACACTACATATAGAAGAAGGAAACTTAACCATTCTTTTACACCATACCCAAAGATAAACTCGAAATGGATAAGACCTCAGTGTGAAGCAGGAAATCTATAAAATCCTAGGGGAGAATATAGGCAATAACCTCCTCAACATCAGTCACAGCAACTTCTTTCAAGACATGTCTCCAAAGGCAAAGGAAACAAAAGCGAAAATGAACTTTTGGGACTTCATCAAGCTCAAAAGCATCTGCACGGCAAAGGAAACAGTCCAACAAAACAAAGAGGCAACCCACAGAATGGAAGAAGACATTCACAAATGACACTGCAGACAAAGGGCTGATATTGAAGATCTATAAAGAACTCCTTAAACTCAACACTCAAAAAATAGATAATCATGTCAAAAAATGGGCAGAAGACATGAACAGATGCTTCTCCAAAGAACACATACAAATGGCTAGCAGACACATGAGAAAATCTTCATCATCATTAGCCATTGGGGAGATTCAAATCAAAACCACATTGAGATACCACCTTACACCAGTTAGAATGGCCAAAATTAACAAGACGGTATTTAACAAGTTGAGAGGATGTGGAGAAAGGGAACCCTCTTACAGGGTTGGTAGGAATGTAAGTTGGTGCATCCACTTTGGAAAACAGTGTAGAGATTCCTTAAGAAATTAAAAATAGAGTTACCCCTTGACCCTGTATTTGCACTACCCCAAAGATACAGATGTAGTGAAAAGAAGGGCCATCTGTACCCCGATGTTCATAGCAGCAATGGCCACAATAGCCAGACTATGGAAAGAGCCAAGATGCACTTCAACAGACGAATGGATAAAGAAGATATGGTCGCTATATACAAAGGAGTGTTATGCCTTCATCAGAAAGGATGAATATCCAACTTTTGTATCAGCATGGATGGCACTGGAGGAGATTATGCTGAGTGAAATAAGTCAAGCAGAGAGAGTCGACTATATGGTTTCACTTACTTACGGAGCATAAGGAATAACATGGAGGACATTAGGAGAAGGCAAGGAAAAGTGAATTGGGGGAAATTGGAAGGGAAGAGGAAGCACGAGAGACTGTGGACTCTGAGAAACAAACTGAGGGTTTTGGAGGGGAGAGGGGTGGGGAGGGTGGGTGAGCCTGCTAGTGGATATTAAGGAGGGAGGGCAGGTATTACATGGAGCACTGGGTATGGTGTATAAACAATGAATCTTGAACACTGAAAAAATAAATTAACAAAAAAGGAAAATGTTCTAGTTGCAGACAGTATTTTTCATATTGGGTTTCTCCCCCAAAAATGTCAGTAAAATAAATGTCATGACAAATAGATCCTTGAATGACAGCCACTTCCGCAAACTGGTGCATGTCTTCTGTGTACTGTATATGCTTGGGTATACTTTGTACTTGTGCACAAAGTAAAAGTGCTTTGTGAATTTGGGTAGAGTTCTCTACCACACTTGTCCCATAACTGTAGTATAAGCCCAAGTATTCCACTGATCTCTGATTTCATTATGAGAAAGGAAAAGAGATGAATTCTAAGCAATTCATACTTAGTCTTTCCTATCAAGCTGCTCTTCATTTTTTAACTCAACCCGAATCATCTTTTTACCAGAAATATTTATAAATTCACAGATCATTTACAATGTAAAATAGATAATGTTGGAATGATTAGAAGATTATTAGGTAAGGTAAATAGTTAGGCTTTGGTTCTTTTTCATCTGTTGCAACATGGTTTGTAGCACTGCTATGAATATAAATACAGTGCTTCGAAGTGTGAGGAAAGGAGCAGAGAAAGATTATGAAGGTGGTTTTTAAGGTAGATAATTTGAATTTATACCTTTTTCTTTTCTATTCCTAAGTGCTTTCATTTAAAACATTTTATAAAAATTTGACCAATTTGAGTGGACAAAGATAGTTACCTTGTTAAATATATTAAGTAAATTCTTAGATTTCTTTCCAAAGCAATAGCAAGATCAGTTTGGTTAGATTTAGGGGGATACTTTTTTGGTCCTCAGAGTTGTAAAATAAATGCAACATGATCTTCTTTATTTGCTCCTGCTTTATGTAATTTATATATAAATTATATATAATTCAAATTCTATAGCTCTTGTTATTATAATTAATCATAAGAGTATTATCTTATAAATTCTTATATTTTACTATTCAGAGGTCTGAAGTGGGGACTTCTTTTGTTACAAATGCTGGATTGTGAAAAGTCAAGTTAAAGTCACAGGTTTCTGTAATGTCTGTAATATACTGAGAGAGAACTGAATGTAGTATATGTGTATTGCTCAGTGAATTTTCACAGATTGACACACCTGTAAACCCAGCACCTATTTCAAGAAACAGAGTTTGGTATACTCTAAAGTTTTTATGAATTTTTTTCTGAATAGTATGTTCAGTAATTTTTTTCTAAGTGATTACTGTGTTCATTTTTCTAGTTACAGGATGATACAGTGGTGAACTGAAACAGACTTAGAGTGTGAGGAGATAAATATCAATCACATGAATAAATGTAATTATAAACTGCTGTGTATACTAAACATATGTTCTTGGCCCTGTGAAAGGCAGTATAATGAGGTAGTCTGTAGAGTGATTTTATATTGGGGAATAAGGGTAGATACTAGAATCAGATTGCTTAGGTTCAAATTCTATTGTCAATTCTGGTATTTATGTGACTTTAGGAAAATAATCTCTCTTACAACTCATTTCTTAAATGAAGATGGTAATAGTAACCTACTTTATATGGTTGGTGTGGACATTAAAAGATTATTTATGCAAAAAATTAGTATAATGTAGATTATATGTATTAGTAATTTATTTTGTCTTCTGGGTGTTGTTTCATATTGTATCATTTTATTTGAAAATGATACAGAAGCATACTTCATAAAGTAGCCTCTTATCTCTTCTAGAGTTCAGATCAAATAATCCAAAGGGATATCAGAATCTAGTTACATAATATTCAGGTAGTCTTTATAGCATGTTTCAAATTTTAGTGTGTTTTGGGGCACCTGAATGGCTCAGTAAGTTAAGTGTCTCACCCATGGTTTTGCTTCAGGTTATGATTTCAGAGTCTTGAGATTGAGCCCTTGAGTTGGGGCTCCCTGCTCAGCATGAAGACTGAAGATTTTTTTCCCTCTGCCCCCCCTCCCACTCATGCATGGAATGCTTGTTCTCTCTCTGTGTCTCTTTAAAATAAATACCTTAAAAAAATTTTAAGTGTGGATAAGGATCACTGGAGTATCTCCTGTAAATGCACATTACAGTGGGTCCCTTTCTAGCCAAACTTAGCTCTGGAATCAATATTTCTTAGGAACACAAGTTTCAAACACAAGTCTCTTGCATTTTTTAAAAAAAATATATATATATATTAAAGATTTTATTTTTATTTATTTGACAGACACATAGGGAACACAAATAGGGTGAGTGGGAGAGGGGGAAGCAGGCTTCCCGCTGAGCGGGGAGCCTGATGTGGGACTTGATCCCAGGATCACGACCTGAACTGACAGCAGACACTTAACGACTGAGCCACCCTGGTGCCTCTTAAAGTCTCTTTTGTACGTAGGCCAAATACTCAGTTATTTTGTCCCATCATTTTAACGTATAACAGTATGACATGTTTTTTGCTGTTACTGTTTTTGGTAACATATTCTTATTACTACAAATGGTTAAAAAAAAAAATCCCTAAATCTGTACTTGGCTCTAGGATTCTGTATTAGTAAATAGTATCATACGTCAGGTTAGCCAGTTGAGAAACCTGGATTTATCCTTGATTCCTCCCTCAACCTTTCCTCTAATCCTATACTTTCTTATTGCCTCTGATTCATTACTAATGGTTTCTTGCACGGAAGTTTTTTTTTTTTTTTTTTTTTTTTTTTTTTTTTTTTTTTTTTTTAGTTTTATTTATTTATTTGACAGAGATGACAAGCAGGCAGAGAGGCAGGCAGAGAGAGAAAGGAGGAAGCAGGCTCCCTGCCCAGCAGAGAGCCCGATGTGGCGCTAGATCCCAGGACCCTGAAATCATGACCTGAGCCGAAGGCAGAGGCTTTATGACCCACTGAGCCACCCAGGCGCCCCTTGCATGGAAGATTTTGTAACATCTATTTATACCTGCCTTTGTCCTCCCAACAGTCTGTTTTCCAAAGTTGTCTTTCTAAAACACAGCTGATTATGCTATCTACTTGCCTAAGTGTTTTCCCTAGTAATTACCCTTTGCTCAAAGATAACCCGAGTTTCTTAGTATATAAAACCATTGTAATGCATCTTCCTTTTCCTTTATTCTTCCTGATCACCTTGTTTCTGGGAATATATAATTTCTTGCTGTTCCTTGAGGAAAATAGCATTTTTTTTCATGTGCCTTTGTTCACATACTATTCTTTTCTATCTTCTGTCTCCCCTTTTCAGTCTTTCTTTCAGTGGGTATTTATTGAGAAGCCACCATGTGCCTGGTATTGTATCAGAGGCCAGGGTTGCATGTTTGAAAAAGATAGGTTTCCTATTCTTACTTGTCTTAATGTCTAGTGAAGTCTCTCAGGCACCCTTCTTTTTTTTTTTTGTTCCCATAATATTTATTGCCAACCTCTCTGTCATATATTATTAAGTGATTATGTGCTTCTCTTTTCTCATTTAATTTTGATCTTCAGGGCTGAGACCATATCTTACGTTTATTAATATTTCTCACCTAGCATTTGGCACAGTACATGGCATAGAGTGATCACTGAAGTGTATTTGAATAAAAGTTAGAAATCTAAATCCAGAGCTATTTCCAGGATAAGTCAGAACTGCCCTTTATAGAATACATTTATATTTTTAATTATGTAAGTAGTAAAATGGCTGTGTTCAGTCTAGTGGGGAAACCTGTGTTTTGACTATATTATTCCCATTATATAATCTTAATGTTACATTTTTTTTTTCTTTAGGAACTTTGGAAAGAATATTCTGTCATTTAAATGTTAAATTTAAAAATATTTTAAATATTTTAGGTTATTTATTTTAATTTTTTTAATTAAAAAAATTTTTTAGAGAATGTGAGCAGGGGAGGGGAAGAGTGGAAGGAAGAGAGAGAGAGAGAATGAATCTCGAGCAGGATTTACACACAGCACAGAGTCCGACTTGGGACTTGATCTCATGACCTGACTTGAGTCAAATGAAGAGTGGGTGCTTAAGCGACTAAGCCACCCAAGGTGCCCCAGGTTTTTTTTGTTTTTGTTTTTTTTTAAGATTTTTTATTTATTTATTTGACAGAGATCGCAAGTAGAGAGGCAGGCAGAGAGAGGGGAGGAAGCAGGCTCCCCACGGAGCAGAGAGCCTGACGCAGGGCTCGATCCCAGGACCCTGGGACCATGACCTGAGCCGAAGGCAGAGGCTTTAACCCACTGAGCCACCCAGGCGCCCCAGTGCCCCAGTTTTTTAAGGATTTATTCAAAATTACGATTTGAAATAAAGATTACAGAATATATAAGTCTAATTATTAAGATTATATATTCCTATATCTTTTAATTTAAAAAATATTTAAATTCAATTTAATATATACTGTATTATTAGTTTCAGAGGTATGCATACATCTTTTAATAGAGGTTCTGTTCAGATGAGTCATTTACCTATTTGCAGCTGACTCTTATGTTTCATGTTCTGTACCTTGATCTTGGCCTGTATCTTACAGTTATAATATATTATGACATGCTTGTAATAAGCCAATTAAAGATGCAATTTTTGTTCGTACCATTGTAAACCAATCACATTAGTGAACTGGTAGATGTCACTTACTTAATTTATCCAATCAGTTACAAAATGATAATCTTCAACTAGGATCCCCCTCCCATATTGGTATATAAATCTTTTCTTCTTGAAATCATTCAAAATCAACACTTCTTTGGAATTATAGAAAGGAAGATGTATTTTTGAATGAATAGAGAAAAGGTAGCTTTTCTCTGAGGTAACTTTGACATCCAAAATTGAAGTGGAAGGAAAGAGATCTGAACCTTTGGGTCATTGGAAAGACAGTCTTAAAATGTTATAGATCAGCAAAAGTCACTTCACTTTTTCCTGCCATCGGTATTATGCAAGTAGGACATGGGAACAAGAACCCAGCAAAACTATTCTCTTCTGTCTCTGGGAAAAAGAAATAGAATGCAGACCTAGTTGTAAGAAAATCTTTTTCTTTTCTTTCTTTTTTTTTTTTAAACAATTTACTTATTTATTAGAGAGAAAGTATTTGCACAAGCAGGTGGAGGGGCAGAGGGAGAGAGAATTTCAAGCAGATTCCCCACTGAGCAGGGTGCCCAACATGGGGCTTGATCTCAAGACTCTGAGATCATGAGCTGAAACCAAGAGTCAGATGCTTAACTGACCAAGCCCCCAGGTGCCCCATGTTTAAGAAAATCTTATTAACAATAGTTGAAGTTTAATTATACTTACAGTAATACCATTTATAATACAATGTGGGATACTTTGCAGAGTGAAAGGAGGTGGTATTAGTAATTATAGTGAAACAACAGATGTAAATTTGAAGCCAGGCAGATGAGATACATTGTCATAACTGCTGCAGTAGTGGTATGAAGGATATGTCATGGGAACATAAAGAGGGGGGCTTGTAGGTTAGGGAAAACCTTTCTACATCTGAGCCAGACCCCAAGAATGACAAGGATTTTTCCCAAGTTGGCTAGATAGAGGGCAGGCCAGGCTAAAGAAACCTAGTGTCTGTCATCTTGCTGACCATGTAGCCCTGCCTGTTACCAAATCATTCCCTCTCAAGAGGTGCTTCATGTCCATCATTCTTCTAAAACAGCCCTATGAAAACTTGCAGTTTTTAGTATGATAAACCTAACATTTAAGAAGATTATAATTAAACTGATTTGCTGGCAGTAGTATCAGATTTTCCTTGCACATCTCTATTACAGTATTTATATTTAAAATATGTCAATGATTAAAAGAAGATGATTACCTGCTATAGAGAGGAAACATGAATATTTTCAGTATGTGAGGAAAGATAATACTTGTTTTGCATTCCATGTGGTTACACCAGAGCAAGTGGGTGAAAGTTAGAAAGGAGCATATTTTGTCATTGGTATAAGAAAAGGTATCCTACCATGCGATCCAAAGGTTGAAACAGGCTCTCCTTCAAGTTCTGAGTTCCTCTGCATTAGAGGTAAAAGGAAGGTCCTTTTCCCAGGGTGCAATCAATGGGATATATCATTTCCCTACTGAATTATATCTCTCTGATATTAATAATTGTTAGAGAATTTCAGGTAATGTTAGAGCTTGAAGCAGTTCTTCCTCAACATTTGGATCTGTGGATAAGGGTGGGAAGATATATTCCTGATATGTTTGCTAGTAGAGGGGGACAGATTTGCTGCTGGCTTTTGCAAAGGTAATACCAACTATAGTAATTCCCATATGCTTTTAATCATTTATGTCTATCTAATAGATAGTATCTAATAGATGATATTAAAGATATCACTAAGTCATGTCAGATTTATGTAGTCATATTTAATTTTGTTACATTAAGTTTTTAATGCACCCTACTTTACTAGCTTGTTGCTTTATTAGCATTTTTTCGCATATATTCACAAGTAAATCACAGAAATTATTGTTCAGCTCTGCTCCCAGTTGTAATTCCTCTTTGAAATTTTCACGAAGGCAGATGAGATGATAACAGTTTCTTCTTTAAAAATGAGCAAATCTTGGGGCACCTGGGTGGCTCAGTCAGTTAAGCATCTGCCTTCGGCTCAGGTCATGATCCCAGGGTCCTGGGATCAAGCCCTGCACATCAGGCTCCTTGCTAAGTAGGGAACCTGCTTCTCCCTTTCCCTCTGCCTGCTGCTCTGCTGTTTGTGCTGTCAAATAAATAAATAAAATCTTTTTTAAAAAATGAGTAAACCTTAAAAAAAATTTAAAAATGAGCAAATCTTGGATCATAAAATAATGTTCTAAAACATGAAACAAAAATTCATTAAACACATTAATAGGGATGCCTGGGTGGCTCAGTTGGTTAACTGCCTGCCTTTCAGCTCAGATCATGGATTGAGTTCTTCATCAGGCTCCTTGCTCATCAGGGAGCCTGCTTCTCCTTCTGCCTGTGGCTCCCCCGCTCGTGCTCTGTTTCTCTCTCTCTCTCCTCCCTCTGACAAAATCTTAAAAAAAAACAAAAACAAAACAAAAACAAAAAACCCTCACATTAACATATTAAGCATTTGCTTGGACTAAACACATAATTTTCACGATTCATAAAAATTGTATTTACTAAAAAGTAACTTTTAACTATAGTTGCTACCATTTATTGGGTATTTGTTACGGTTAAGGCACTGTGCTAAGCACCTCAGATCTTTTAACAGTGCTTTCAAAGTAAGTAGTATTTTCACTATAGATAGGAGAAAGTGGATGCCCATGAGATTGACTTAGGGCTGTGTGGTTTTTTTGTAGATGAATAAACTAGATTTGAATCCAGTTCTTTTTCATTTCATAGTTCTTTACAGTACTCCCAAATAGCTGTATGCCAGTAGTTTTTGGTCATTAATCTACTACATGTACTTGAACCTAAATTTATTTAAAAATCAATTTTATGTTTTGTATTTATTAACAGATAAAAATACTTCTATAAAGTTTATTGCAGTATGTTACAAAGAAGTAAATATTAAAGACATTTAAAATAAATGCATGTTTATTCACACAAATATGGCATACACTATGTATCTGTGTGTATATGTGTGCATGTGTGCCTATATGGAGACTTGAGTTGGAGGGGAATGGGTGTATATGTATGTGTCTGTACATATATAAATCTAGATAAAAGGTTTGTCTACTGTAGATTTCTCTTGGTGTTTTTCTGCATGTATGTGTATGTATATGCATATGTGTTTATATAATATTAAATTGCTAGATATTTAGAGTTGGCTGTTTATTTCAGAGAGATTCATCAGGAATACTCAGGACTCACAAGTTACATAATAAGAGGAAAAGAGCAACTGTAATTCTACTACTTCTTTTGTGTTTTGCTTCCTTGCTTTTGAATGGTTTGCCATCATAGCCAGCTAGCCGAAATTTTTCTTCCCCTAGGCATCTGTGGGTTTCCTAAACATCAAGGCTTCTGGGAATATCCTGACTGTCTCATTGTGCTTTATACTTTCTCACATAGCACTGTTCTCAGTAGATAGATTTGGAGATACTAAGTTGGAAACATTAAGTGAGAGTAGGAAGAAATAAAAAGAGGTAAACTTTTTCCTGAATTTCTTTTTGCTGCTTCCCATCTTACCAACCCCCAGTAAAAACCACATTGAGCTCAGTTTCCCCGCTACTCATCCAAGTGTAAGTTCTAACTAGTACAGGAGTTGACAGACTATAGAGCCAAACTATGTGAGCCAAGTCCGCTTTATTGAAATAAAGCCACGTTCATTCATTTATGTATTTTCTACAATTGCTTTCTTGGTAAAACAGCAGAGTGTAGTAGTTAAAATAGAGAGTTTATGTCCTTCAAAGTTTAAAATACTTACTCTCTGGATCTTTACAGAAAAAGTTTGCAGACTCCTGATGTAGCAGGTAAGGAAGAAACCAGGGATTTCTCGTTTCTTTTCCAGGAACTTTAACCTGTTATTTCCATGGGAACATTGTAGAACATGAGCATTACATAGTATTTCATCTAAACTGGCTCTCATATTATTTTGAGTTGGTCTAGGAAGTAGCTTCTGGAAGGAAGCAGCTTGTTTTTTTTTAGCAAATATGTTATGAAGAAACTTTGAAAGTTGTCCTTAGTTGGGGATTCCTGGGAATTAAGTAAAAGAGAAAGGAGGTGAGGAGGGGAAGGAAGGGGAAAGGCTAGTTCATTTTGATTTAGATTGACAACTGTAACACCTGCATTATTAGTGTTCGGTTCATTTTGTATTATTATTCATGAGGCAAACGTTTGATCCAGTGTTGATTTCTCACCACCTGTCAATTTTCAGTTTGTGTGCAGGGAGATTTTTTTGTTGCTGTTGTCAGTTTTCTTCTACTTGTATGTGGGGTCTATTAAAGAAGGATGTCTCCTGCTCACTGATGTATTTCTACTACCTAAAATAGTACTTGCCTATAATAGATGTTTAAATATTATTTGTTGAGTGAATGAACTCAGATACAAGATTTTATTTTTGTAGCAAGATTGTGGTTTTTCAAAAATGTCTATAATCAGTTTGTACCTGGATAATACGCAGTATTAGAAATCCACAAACCTTTGTGAAGAATAAATATTTCCAGACAAATGATTTTAACTGTTGGTCCTATCAGAACATTACATAATAGTAACTGTATGATCACTTCAGTGAAGCTTTGGCGCCTGAAAACCTAATTATAAGTTGATGTGAACTGGTTAGGTTATATGTTTCCATTACGTGAATTTCTCAACTGGCTTTAGTGGTCTTAACTCTTATTTTGCAAATGCTATAGGTTCTGAATTACCTTGAAGGCTGTTATAAAATTAATATAAAGTTCTGAAATACAGTTAAACCATTTTGACACCATTGGTTTACTTAATATTTTCTTCTTCAGTCTCTTCAGATACCATTTATAATAGTGAAAAGGTATTACTAAATAATAACATTGATTTAACCTCGCAGTTCTTTTTGGTGTAATCTGATTCTACCCAGTGATGAGCTGCTTTCATTCCACTTTTAAGATAACCTGAGAGTCACTAATTATAAAGACATATACTGAGCCATTTAAAATTAGATTGAGTTACATTGGGATTTAAAAAATCCAGAATTTGTGGGAGATGCTGTGAATGATCTCAGTGTATAGCAATTTTAAAGTATTTAGAAATAGCTGGGGTATGTAGTGTGCTTAGTGGTTTGGCACTAACCAATTTGTGGTTGTCATGGCTAACACCCAGTAAAACAGAATGGAGGAAAATCGGCAGATGCAAGCTAAATGTAAAATAGGACAATGCAGTTTCATTTGGTGAGGAAAACAGTAATTCAAAACAAATAGTTCTTTGATTTTGTGTTAACAGATAAAATTCTCAAAGTCATAATGGCTCTTAGATTAAAATATCAGCCATGTGATGATACTTTTTTTCTTCTTTAGCTTGTGCTTTTGTTTTGTTTAAACAAATGGATGCTGAATATATGAAAAGGAAAATAGCTTGCAGCAACCTGAGGAAATTGATGCTCTATTCCAGGGGAGTTGGTGGGCTGCTGACCACAGGGCCATATCTGGCTGTTACCCATTTTTGTAGAGCAAGTGAGCTAAGATTGTTTTTTTATGTTTTTGAAGCTTTTTTTTTGCCCTAGTATTTTGAAAGATGTTGCTCTACTTTCTTCTCATTTGCCTTGTTTCTCATGAGAAGTCTCCCGTCAACCTTTTCTTTGCCCCTCTCCACATAACTTGTCTTTTTTAGTATGGTTCCTTTTAAGGTTTTCTCTGCCAGTGGTTTTGAGTAACGTGATTATGATGTGCTTTGGTCTAGTTTTCTTCATGTTTCTGTCCTTGGGATTGGTTGAACTTCCAGGGTTTATTGGGTTATTTTCATCAAATTTGGAAGGTTTTTATCCATTATTTCTTCAAATATTTTTTTTTTATCCTCCATTTCTTTCCTTTGAGGATTCTAGTTATACATTGTCATTGTGTTAGGCTACTTGAAGTCCTTCAGTTCATTGATGTTCTTTTCATTTATGTCTTTTTTCTCTCTGTATTACATTTTGGATAATTTAAATTGCTTTGTCTTTAAGTTCACAGTTCTTACTTTCTATAAAAGTAATTATGCATTTATTCCCATCCGGTATATTTTCATTTAGACCTAGTTTTCATCTCCAGGAATTCAATTTGGATGATTTGTATACCTTTTATGCCTCTCCCAAAGTTTTTGCACATACTGGCCTTTAATGTTCTTATCTGTTAATTCTAACATCTTTATTAGTTCTGGGTCATTTTGGTTGATTAATTTTTCTGCTTTTTATAAGTCTGTTTTCCTGCTTCTTTGCATGTCTGATAAATTTCAACTGGCTGTTAAACATTGTAATTTTTGCCTTGTTAGGTGCTTCATATTTTTTTTTATTTCGTATAAATTTTGACTATTGGTCTGAGACACAGTTTAGTTACTTGGGATTACTTTAATTCTTTTAAGTTTTGCTTTGAAGATTTGTTAGGTGGAATAAAAGAAGTGTTTAGTTTTACTCTGACTCTAACCAATCCACATGAATTGTACAGATTTTCAGTCTGGCTCTTAGGAACAGGCACTGCCCCCTGTCCTGTGTGAACAGAGGGTACTTTCCTTTTTACTTCTTTCAAGTAGTTAATTTCCTCACACACATGGACTAGTCATTACTGTACAGACTACCAGAGGGGTCCCTTTGCAGATCTTCAGCATTCTTTCTCTTTTCTAATTCTTCTTGGTTTTCTTGGACTCTGAGTTCTGTCTTTAAATCGTGGACTGTTTGCCTGGATTTTTACCTGTTGGTACCAACACCTGGAAACTTTCTTAAGACAGTTAGCTGGGGGCAGTTCTAGGGTACAGTTGTGTGTTTCTCACCTCTCAGGGATCACTGTTCTTTACTGAGGTCCTGTGTTTTGAGAACAGTGGTTTCATATATTTTGAAAACAATGGTTTTGTTTTGAGAACAATGGTTTCATATATTTTGTCCTGTTTTTTGATTGATTCAAATATTTTGGACAGTATTTTTGGTGCCTTTTGTATATTGTAGCAAGAAGTAATAGTTGGAATGTTGAATTTTAAGGTTTAGTAGTTAAATAATTGCAGGTGATGATACATGAGTTGGACCATAGGTATGAGTGGAGCAGAGGTGTGAACGTCATTCACATGGACTTTGAAGTCACCCAAGTAGATGGATTTGAGATAGAGAATAAGATTCTAAACCAAGACCAAAATTGTGGAGCTTAAATAACTGCATGTTTTATGTGTTTGGTTAGGAAAGTACTCTTCTAAAATTATGTTAATTTATCTTGTCTTTTCTTCTAGAACCTTCTGACAACTTAAGGGAGATTCTCCAAAATGTGGCCAAATTGCAAGGAGTATCAAATATGAGAAAATTAGGACATCTGAATAACTTTACTAAGGTAAGTAAGTAACTCATCTAAAATTTGTTATTCCTTATTATACTTACCTCAGATGCTTTTTAACTATCATTAACAAGAAATTAACAAGAAATTCTTGAGTAGTCACCTAATGTATTAGTGCTTTCCTCTGCTGCTTTTCATGGATTTTGTCATGTGTTATTAATTTCAGTGTATTTGAATAATGGAAGTGTGTGCTTGTTGCAGGAAATTTGGTAGGTTCAGAAAGTAAAGAAAAAAAGGTCACTAAGAAGTCTATTATTGGGTCTTCACTATTTTTCACATGGTATATTACTTTTACCTCTTTAATACTCATTTTTATGTGATAATATATGATAAATGTTGATACATAAGTGCGTGTGTGTTTTGCATTTCATAGGCATAACCATTATTCTCAGAGAAATAATAAAACTTCCTCTCTGTTATCCCTTATACTCTAATTCTAATTTTGATAAGAGCCCAGGATAAATGAAGAGCCCTTGTCCCAAACAAATATTGACTTAATCTTTATTAGAAACCAAGAATTCTTGACTTTGATTGATGGATTGATATGTTTTTGATCTTGGTAATGCTGGACAGCCAACTCTTGGAAACACTAAAAATGCCTGTTATTTGAGATGATGCCATAAATAGGAAACAGAATGGTTCCTTTGGGAACATTTTTTTTCTTTTTAAATTTCCTCTATATACATTGTTCTGCTGCATTTAAATTTGGGATTAATTATATGTTTAACACCTTAAAAGTGTGACCCATAGACCAGCAGCATTGCTGTCACCTTGGCGCTTGTTTGAAATGTACTATGCTGGCCCTACCCCAGACCTACTGAATCAGAATCTACATTTTAATTAAGATTCTCAGGTGAATTTGTATGTACATTAAAGTTTGAGTGGCACTTTTTTAAACCTTCCAAAATGTTTAATTCTTTGCTAACTAAAAATTAAACTATGGCTTTGAGTTTGTTTTACTTCACTGAACTAAAAGGAGATGAGAATATAGTCACTATGCAACAAAACCATTTTTTCAATATGGTGACAAACAGTAAATATAAAATAGATTGTTTTTTTTTTCCATAGTTGAAGAATGTGTTTTTTTTTCTTTAGTGAAGTTTTGGAATATTCTGGCATCTATGAGGGACAAGAAAATGATATTTTAAATGACCTGAAAAAACATTGAATAGGTGCTTGAGAAAGAGATTTCAAAAATATCCCTAGGTATATTGGCATTTTTTAATGAATGTAATGAAAATCTTCCAAGTGCATGTTTCAGTGTGCTTGTCAGATAATGTCAAGTCTTTGAGACCCAGAATTCGTTCATGATTGTAAATTGTATATCCTCATTTTACTCCCTTCTATTAAATTTTCCAATTTTACATGACTATTCTTCACTCAACTCTATTATCACTTGCCTAGATTTAACCATTAAAAACAACTTAATATAGATTTATGTCCTGTTTGAACTCATGGTTCCTGTCATAATCAGGTTGATATCTAGATATGTAGTTCCACATCTTTTGCCAGCTAGGATTCTGAAAGTTGGGGATGGATGTAAGGATGACTGATTTTTTTAAAATATTACTGTGGCACTAGTATGGATCCTAAAGCAATATTAAAATTCTAAAGCAGCACCTTCCAGTAGAAATGTAATGTGAACTGCAAATATAATTTTAAATTTTCTAATACCACATTAAAAAAGGAAAAGGAAGCATGTGAAATTATTTTTAATAAAACTGCTTTCTTTAATCCAGTATATTACAATTACTATCATTTGATGTGATTTGTATAAAATATTAATGAAATATTTAACATTTTTTATACTAAATCTTTGAAATCAAGTGTGTATATTATGCTTATAGTGCATATCAATTCAGAATAGCGACATTAACAGTGCTCATAGCATCCTGTGGCTAGTAGATACCAACCATAATGGACAATACATACATAGAGACTTTGGAATAGAAGTAGTTTAAACATTTATTTCTATGAATCTGTTGGATACTTTTCTTTTTCCCTTCTATATTCTCCGTTTATTTCTGTCTCCATCCCTGCTTCTTTTGGGTTAAGGGTCGGGTGCTGTCTCTCTTTTTCCCTTTTCCATTTTCCTTGTTCCTCTGTCTTTGTTTGAATTTTTCCCACAGTATTTCACTAAGTTGTTTACTTGGTCTTTCCTTGATTTGTGTTCTCCTAGTCTTTCTCCCTCTTCTCCTTCCCTTCACTCTCTCCTTCTCTGCTATTTCTTTCTCCCTTCTTCTTCATCTCCTCTCTCTTCACCTTTCTCTAACCTCTTCCCTTTCTCTCCTTCCTTATTTCTCCCTCCTTTCTCTCTTCCCTCTCTCCTCCTCTTCCCCCATCGTAGTCCTGTAGAGTACAGAATGATTTATCTCCTTAATAAAGGCCCTGGGCTTTGGGGCTTTTTGTATTCTTGTTTTTTTATTTTGCTTTATCCTCTCACTGTAATTTTCACATTTCCCTCTGGCCCTCATACCAGCTTAGAGCAGCTCTTTTATTTGCTATTATAAATTATTTATGGATTTAAAAACCAGAAAACCAGACTTACTGGGATTTGTCTACATTATGCGGGACTAAACCTTGACTCAGGGTCTGAGGGGCGCTCTCATTAGTGAAGTCCACGAACACTGCACTTGATAAAATCAGTTTGGCTGCCTGGTGATAACAATGGGAAAAGCATGGGCTTTAGATCAAGTAGATGCAGACTTAGAGTCCAGCTCTGACCATAACTAGCAAGGCAGGCTTGGGCAGATTTCTTTACTCAGGTAATCTTGATGCTGTTAAAAGGCAAGGTCATTATAGTACCTGGTATATAGTAGGTACTTCATAACAGATAACATAGCATCTTTTAACCTGGGATTTATTTTTGTTTGCTTTAATTTTTTGTCATTTTTCTGGGTTTTTTTTTGGCTGATTCTAAGGACATGAATCTGCTTAATAGTTCAAGTTGCAGAATAGTAAGCTGTTACTATAACAGGGTTTTTCAACCTCAGTAATTCTGCCATAGTGGACTAGCTAATTATTTGTCTTAGGAAGCTGTCTTCTCATTTGTAGTATATTTTATAGCATCCCTGCTTCTACCCCCAGATGCCAGTAGCATACCTCCACCAGTTGTGATAAGCAAAAATGTCTCCAGATATTGCCAGATGTTTCCTGGAGGCAGAATTGCCCCGGGTAAGAACCATTCCTGTAAATAAGTGTCAGTAGATTTTATTACAAAATTTCTTCAGACACCTAGTGCAAAATAAATGCTTAGCAAATTTAATCATAATATAATGTATCTTTGAATTCCATTTTGATGGAGAGCTAGGTTCATAAACATTTACATAGCTGGTATTTCATGTTCTTACAGAGTAAAATTAGAAAGTCTCAGAAATCTCTATGAATATCCCTATAGAATAAGAAATCTTTATAGAATATATATATCTCTATAGAATAAGAAAATAAAAATAATTGATGTCACTTAGTTAGACTAGTTAGGAATTAGTTGGCCACCCTTCTCTTTGTTCCCATAACAGATTATGTGTGTCTACTAAATTTTATTGTTTTGTTATTACTATTTGTTTTGGGTTACTATCTTATTAAATTGAGTTTCTTATCAGAGAAAGACAACTATCATATGATCTCCCTGATATGAGGAAGTAGAGATGCAACGTGGGGGGTTTAGGGGGGGTAGGAAAAGAATAAATGAAACAAGATGGGATCTGGAGGGAGACAAATCATAAGAGACTCTTAATCTCGCAGAACAAACTGAGGGTTGCCGGGGGTAGGGTGGTGGGGTTATGGACATTGGGGAGGGTATGTGCTGTGGTGAAGTGTGTAAACCTGGTGATTCACAGACCTGTATCCCTGCAGCTAATAATACATAATATGTTTATAAAAAAATAAAAAAATTAAATATTAAATTAAATAAAAATTAAATAAAAAATTTAAAAAATTATAAGAAAAAAGTAAATTGAGTTTCTTAAACATAAGAAACCTGTAGTATTTCTTCTTCTGCTCTTATATTCCCTTTTACTCCAAAGTCTGGTATATAACAAGTATTTAATTAAAGGTTTTATATTATATAGAGAAGATTTTGCATTTTAAATGCAAAAAAAGTTTTGGCTGTACTACTATTTGTTTTGTTTTTTTAGTATAAGCCTGCTGTTAGGATAAACTTAATTTGTAGATCAGTGGGGCTAAAATGTTGTATAGGGTAGACCTCTTCTGCAGAATTAAACTTCCTTTTAAAGTATGAAGAGAGGGTGCTAGTGATGTGATCCTATAACCATGTGAATGTCACACACCCATGCTTGCCTTCTGACATCATTTCACTAGATAAAGTAATGTGTATAACAGACTACTGATGAATATAATCTTAGTATCCTATTTTTAAAACTGACAACATGCTTATAATCTAATGACCTATTTTTTTTAAACATGAAAATATTTCAGCTTTTTACATTCTAAAAGTTCTCTTTTCCTGTGTTTAATCTCCTATATTCTATACTGAAAGCTCCAAAAGAATCTTTATTTTGTTCTATGTTGAAAAAACTTCAAAAATAGTATAAGCTAAATATAAAAAATTAAAACAGCACAGAATAATTTATACTAAAATGTGAAAGTCCTTTCTCACATACCCTTCCCATCCTCCTCCCCACTATGACAAAAGTACCATTCTCTAGAGGTAACCACCAGGAAGTATTTATCCTTCTCTCGTATGATTGTGTGTGTGTGTGTGTATGTGTGTGTATGTGTGTGTTTGTTCCACTGAGTTGTGAGAATTAAATGAGCTAAACGAAAATATGTGCTTAATAGAGTACTGAATTTATTTACCATTTATTACATGTGCACAAAGGGTTTTTTTTGTTTGTTTTTGTTTTTAAAGATTTTATTTATTTATTTGACAGAGATCACAAGTAGGCAGAGAGGCAGGCAGAGAGAGAGGAAGGGAAGCAGGCTCCCTGCTGAGCAGAGAGCCCAATGCGGGGCTCCATCCCAGGACCCTGGGATCATGACCTGAGCTGTGAAGGCAGAGGCTTTAACTCACGGAGCCACCCAGGCACCCTGGTTTTTTTAATGAGATCATGACATATATTGATTAATAGTTTGTACTTTTCTGCTAATATATCATAGGATCCTTTCCTTTTCTATAAATATAGATCTACTTTTTTAAAGCTGCATGTATGTGTGTGGTTAGATATATGTGTGTAGATGTATCCACATATATATTTGTGTATGTTTACAAATATATTCATATTTGTACATATGCATACATACATATGTTGTGACTTAGTCCACCATTAAAAAATGTTTTTCCTAGTTCTTTTTGCTATTTTAAATAATGTATAATAACACTTTTGTGTACTTTCTTATGCAGAGTAGGATTTAGAAGTGTGATTTCTAAAAAAAAGTAAAAAAAAGCATTTTCATTTTTTATTTTAAAACCTGCTTCTAAAATGCACTCTGAAAAGACCATGTTGTAGAATTCTTATCTGTGATAAGATTTTTTTCTTTTAAGTTTGGGTTATTCTGTCTGTTCTTATTTGTGAGAACTATTCATTTAACCTTCAGAACAATATGAGTAAAATGTGAATATCAATTGTGCTGTTTTAATTGATCATTATATATTTGTAAAAGAGATTATATTTATTTATTTGATAGAGAAAGAGAGATCACAAGTAGGCAGAGAGGCAGGCTGAGAAGGAGGGGGAAGCAGGCTCCCCGCTGAGCAGAGAGCCCGATGTAGGACTCTATCCCAGGACCCTGAGCTGGAGGCAGAGGCTTAACCCACTGAACCACCCAGGCGCCCTGATCTTTGTATTTTTTTAAAAAATAATAATCTTAAAAAGCATCTCAGACATTTTTATTACCTAGAAGTAGTTTAGACTTCTGTCTTACCTTTTTAAGATTATGCTATTGTTGATTGCTCCTATTACATATTTTAGTTTTTATAAGAAAGTCTTATAAAAAGTAAATTCAACAAACTTAATTAAACTGAACTGAAGTAAAAAGAAGTTATTTGCTCTCATGATGAGAAAAAAACATATGTTGGGTCCTAATTCATGTAAAACAACCCAAGGGTTGAAAAAATGTTAATTGTATTTTGTCTTTCCATTTCTTAGCTGACTTGCCTTTTTTTTTTTTTTTTAAAAGTTAGCTTCATTCTGAAACACTTTCCATTTAGCTAAGATACATCGTCCTTACAGTTTTTAATCATAAAAGCAGAGGGTAGCCCTCTCTTAACCATCTTCTACATGAACTATCATTTTGGTCATGTGACCAATTTTGGCATTGTGACCGATAGTCATAAAAACAAATGGGATGGGAGCAACAGAAACCCAATGAAAATGTGATATCTAATAATTTTACATATTAAGTGACTGTTACGATGCTAATTCTAACGTTTTGAAAGGTCTTTACTGACTTCTGAATGTAACCCATAATTTGGTTCTCAATATAACACCTTTATGTGATAGGGCAGGCAGTGTTATTTTAATAACTTAAAACAACTTAAAAGCAATAATTATTAACCACCACTGAAAACATAGCCCTAACATCTGTTGCTAGCCCTGGACAATAGATAGCAATTATGACCAACATGCTATGTTTTGTCATAAATTGATCTTTTTAGTTGTTACTTGTGATCTTCGTTTCCAACTGACTGGGCATTTTTTTCAGAAGTGTTTCTTGCAGTTGAAACGTTTCTCTTGCATTGTTTTTTCTTTTTCAAAATGGAGGTTGAGGATATTTTATACATACATACAGATTTAAAGTAGAATGGAAGATTTCCTAAGCTTTAACAAGGGAAATTACACCCTTTTCAAAATACTTTTCGAAATGTGAGTTTTGAAGACCATAATAATAACTTTGAGGGTTTCTTTTAGCTTTTCATCAAAACTGCTAACTCTAACAAATGTTAAATCATGGGCAGTCCTATATTTTGTGTCTAGGCGGGTGGGTAATTTAGAAACTATATGTTTCCCTGAATCTACAGTTTTCTACAAGGATCTGGCACATGTGAAAAAGATAGTACAGAAATGAGAATCAAGTACACATTTAGGGGAGGAACCAACCCTTGACAGGACAAGACTTCATTTACTTTCTTTCTAGGATTTCAGAGCATTTTGTTTTATTAACATGCATTGCTACTGTAATAAAAAAATGGAAATAGTGCCTTTTTAGAACTTGAGTTGATATGTAAATCATTGTTTCAAGAAGTAACATTTTTTTCCCATTTTAAAAACACAATATATTTATTTTTAAAGATTTTGGGGGAGGGGCAGAGGGAGAAGGAGAGAGAGAATCTCAAGTGGACTCCACACAGAGCATGAAGCCAGATACAGGGCTCTATCCCACCACCCTGAGATCACAGCCTGAGTTGAAATTAAGAGTTGGTCGCTTAACCGACTGAGCCACCCAGGCATCCCAAAACACAATATTTTATATGTTGAGACAAATAAATTATAAGCTTCACTTTTCTATTAAATTTGAGTTGGAATGTGTCCAAAGTCTAAGTGATCATGATGCATCATAAGCAGTTCTTTTTTTTTTTTTTTAAGTAATGTACCATATAATAACAATGCTAGTAATCTTAAATACCTGGAAATCTCAAATAAATGCTAAATTTTGTTTAATACTGTCAGTAGTTAATAGTTTTTGTGTATGTTCTGATCCTTTGAAATGGGCAGTTTTTGTTATGTGTGTTTTAATTAACTGTTTTGGAAAAAATAATATCACTTACTCATATATAACCAGGGTGCAGTTCTCCAGACTTTAGAATCATACCATTTTTGAGGCTGGAGAAATGAAATAAAGATGGTAATGTTCAGTTATTTATTCATTCATTCATTCATTCATTCATTTATTTATTTATTTTTGAAGATTTTATTTATTTATTTGACAGAGAGATCACAAGTAGGCAGAGAGGCAGGCAGAGAGAGAGAGAGAGAGAGGAGGAAGCAGGCTCCCCGCTGAGCAGAAAGCCCGACGTGGGACTCGATCCCAGGACCTTGAGATCATGACTGAGCCGAAGGCAGTGGCTTAACCCACTGAGCCACCCAGACGCCCCAGTTATTTATTTTTTATATCAAATCTCCCCTCTCCCTTTGCCCCTGTGTAAATAATTCTAATACAGAATTGTAGTAATATTTTTCACAGTGGACTCTGGACTCAGACTAGTTTGGTCTGATTTCTGGTTTTATCACTTACTAGCTTTTTGGCATTGAGAAGTCATATTATCTACTATGTCTAAAACTCATTTGTCTTCATTTCTAAAAATATTATTTTCTAGGATTAGCAAGATTAGTAGTGAATAAATGTTACTTCCATTCCTATTCATGAATTTTATATATGGATAACCGTCCCCAGGTTATATAATACTGATTCATTATAAACATTTCCAAAATACAGAAAAGCACAGAGAGGAAAATAAATCACCTTGACCACACTTTCATTTTGGTGTCAAAATTTTGATGTTTAGACTTAAAAAATCTATCTTTAAAAAATATATATATCTTCTAGAATTTTTTCTTTGTCTTACCAGTACGTTATGTCTGTTTTTCCTCCTTTTAAATTTATATTATAAATTTAAATATTATATAATATTGATGGCTACAGGCGTTTGCTCCTTTTGAACATTTTCCTTCTGGTTCCTTACCATTGTAATAATGTTACAACCCACCCTATATTTAGATTATTTTGTTAATATAAATCACCAAAAGTAGATCCCTACCCTAGAGCATTTTTCCAGTTTTTTTTTACAAAATGTTTTCAGTTTATAATCCCACTGACAATATTTTGTCTTATTTGGTATTATCATGTTAAAAAAGCAATTTATGGCATTTTGGTAAGCTTTATTTCCAATGATATTTTTCATTGTTTTTGGTTCAGATTTTAGGGCATAGGAAGTATGTCATGTTTATTTATCAGTTTTGTTCTTCATTAAACTCTTTGTACATTTTCTTGTCCTCTTCTCAGTAATCTCTCTCTAATTTCTTTGGGCCTTTCACATTGTTAAGTGCCTACTCATTGTAGGCCCTACTTTGCTATGTGAGGGTCTAACGTTAGGGGCTGAATTGTGTCCCCCTAATTGATTTGTTGAAGCCTTCACCTGCAGTGCCTCAGTATCAGTTTGTATGGGGAGATAGGCTCTTCATAGGCAGTGAAGGTAAAATTAGGTCATTTGGGCGATCCCTAATCCAATGTGACTGGTGTCCTGATAAGAAAAGGAGATTAGTATACAGATATACACAGAGAAATGACCATGTAAAGACTTGAGAGAACCTAGGAGAGAGGACCCCAAAGCAAAGAACCTCTGTCAAAATACGTTGATGTTCTAGCTTCCAGAATCATGAGAAAATAAATTTCTACGTTTCAGCTACCTGGTTTGTGGTATGTGTTACAGCAGACCCAGCAAACTAATATCGGGCTGTAACCTTTGCTTATCATAATTTTACAATATTTTTGACTAATATGTTAATAAACTTTTAATTTTAGGTATGCAATTGGTTTTTTAGATATATATAAACTTTCCTCTTTTGTCTCAAAACTTAGGAAATCTTACGTTTTATTTTAAATCTGTATATCTAAAAAATCCTCATCCTCCATGTTTAAGTACTTAAAACATTGTGCAACAAAATGCAATAGAAATAACAAAATTTTTTATGCCATTTGAAAGTTTAGTCTAAAGCTTGTCATATTTCAGAACTTTGAGGATTTTAGAGGTATACCAGTATTACCATTTTGTATAAAGACCTGTGAACAAAAGTTTTTACCTTGTTTTGCCTGTTTGCTTATTTACACAGCATTTTCTTACCACACAGAGTGATCATTTGTATAGTTTCCTTTTCTGCTATGAAATATTGTAGTATCTGAGAGCTACTCTGTTCTGATCCCCTTACCTATTATATTTGGAACATTTCTTTTTTCTTTTCTTCTAAAGAAGAAACTGGATAGGACATTTTATAAGGAGCCTACCAATAGGATAGGATTAGCTTTTTTTTTTTTTTTTTTTTAACCCTGCACTATTGTGCCCTTTGAAATATATTCTTGGGTCCGTTCTTTGCCTAGACAAATGTGAGAGCCCTTTGGTTGGTTTATTCTGTCTCGTTAACATGTTCATAACTTCATACTGAAGAATAATAGCGTTTGGAATCCCTTCTGCATGTTACTTAAATGGTCAGTCTTCTCTTTCATCCATTTTAGTTAGGCCCATTGAAGAACTTGAGAAACTTATATAACTTATTTTTCAAAACTCAGACTAAAGTGGTATATAGTCATCCAGGTGGGAGGGAAGTAGTGCCAGTATTAAATCAGTGTTCTTAATGAAAACAAGAAAGACTTGGTAGGTAGCAGGAAACTGCTCAGTGGACAAGAAATGTAGGAGCCAGAGCTTCGGAGAAGGGACAGTCTTGTAGAGGTGAACTTTACTTCTCCGACAACTTTTGCCAAGAGATACTGGCTAGTGTAGAGTATGGGCAGAAAACTAGGACTCAGACTTTAGGCCCAGGAGTACTGTTACTAAAAGACAAAAAAGGAAAAAGACAGCACAGACCTTTTGGTGGAGACCTAGGGGAGATCTAGTAGAAGGAGATTGTTGGCTTTACACATTTGTTGAATCCTGAAACTATCTGAGATGGTTCACTTAAAAATCTAAACAAAAAATATTTGAAAGTAAAATATTTGAAAGTATTTGTAGTGTTTTCATAAGACAAAAATTAGGCATGCCATCCTCTTGGGCCTAATCTCTTCAACAACAAACGAGCTTTCATTTGAAACATGGGGATCAAGGAAGAAAAGGAAAAAGGGGAGATAGACTGAGTCTTACCAGAGCAGCAATTTGTCTGTACTTAGTATTGTCCAGTGACCTAACAAAGAGAAGGATAAACCCTCAGTGGAGAACGATAACATCAGGAATCTCTGCAAGTATTTATATACAGAGTTTACAGAATCCACCAAAAGGCAGGACTACATGACTACAGCAAAAGGAAAAACAGATCCAGAGATGGTCTACATCATTCATATTCATTAGATAATAAGCACTTTAAATATTTAAAATATGATTTATATGTAAAGAAAATAGAGGATCCATGGAGAACATAGGTGAAAAGAAGATTTCTTTTTTTTTTAATTACTGGAGTTGTGTAGTTAAATGAAAATGCAAGAAGGGAAAGACAGTATATCTAAAATGAAAACTCAAGATTAGCTGTACTGGAAGACAGATAAATCGAAAATGTCCAGTCAGAGCACTAAGATAAAAGAGAAGGGAATAAATAGAGAAGAGGTTTTAGAGATTTGCAGTATACACAAAAAGATCTGATACTTGAATTACCAGAAAGAGAGAAGAGAGGAAATTGGGCAGAAGTAATTTTGAAGAGATAATGTACAGAATTTTCTAAAAACTAATAAAATATATCAACCCAGAGATCCGGGAATTTGTTTTTCCTAAGCAGGATAGATAAGAAAATACACCTGAATGGTAAGATTGCTGAAAACCAAAGATAAAGGGGAAAAAATCTTGAAAGGAGTCTGAGAAAAAGGATCTGACCTTCAAAGGAGCCAGTAGTAAGACTGATAATAAGACTTTTCAACAGAGACAATGGAAACCATTTTGAAGCTTTTCAGAAAATAGCAGCTAACCTAAAAATCTATAAATCCAGGAAGATAACCTTTAAAAAGAAAAGAGAAAAGGAAATTTCCAGGCAAACAAAAGTCAAAAGAATCTGTTTACCAGCAACCTTGGCTAAAAATTAAATAAATGAAAACACCGATAAATCAACAAGAAACTGAGGATTCTCTAGACAGAAGGAAGAATATCCCATTAAGATACAACTAACATGGGGTGCCTGGGTAGCTCAGTGCGTTAAGCCTCAGCCTTCGGCTCAGATCATGATCTCAGGGTCCTGGGATCGAGCCCCACATTGGGCTCACTGCTCAGCGAGAAGCCTGCTTCGCCCTCTCTCTTTGCCTGCATTTCTGCCTACTTGTGATCTCTCTCTCTGTCAAATAAATAAATAAACAAAATCTTAAAAAAAAAAAAAGATACAACTGACATGAGTAATAATGGAAAAGGTGAATTTGTGGGTAAATGTAAATTGATACTGACTAAATATTAACTGAAAATAAAAATAACAGTAATGTATTACAGGGCTTGAAAGAAAAAACATCAGTAAGGTGAAAGGTGAGGCATGTAATGAAGTTCAAGTGTCAAGGGTCTAGCATTGTTGAGGACATGGTAATAGTTTCTCTTTAGACTGTGATTAATTAATAGTGCATGTTGTAAGCTCAATGGTAACCATTTAAAACAGTAAACTTATTGAGGGGGAAAATAGAATAATAAAAAGTAATTGGTTGCTTCAAATAAAAGCAAAAAGGATGGTTAAATCTAAAACTGGCAGGTCAAATAGAAAACCAGTAAGGTGATAGGTACATGTGTATTTGACAGTAGATATATTTTCTAAAATTTTGTTAAAGAAAAATGCCTCATTTTTCAGTCTAAAAAGTAATGTAAATAAAAATAGTTAACACATATTCACATCCTTTTGTTTTTCTGACAGCTCCTTTGTGATATTGGCCATAGTGAAGAAAAACTGGGTTTTAACTATGAGGATATCATAATTTGGTAAGTATAGTTTAATTCCCTCCCTCACCCTTCTAGGTTTTAGTAATTTCAATTCTAGTAATTTTAAACTAAAAGGATAGTATAACATATTGTATTTGATTTTGTAGAAACAGTTGTTTGAACATTAGAAAAATTCAAGATTGCCAATATTTTTGGTTATCCTCTTGTTCTTACTGATGCTTTATAATTAAAGAATCAAAGCTAATGATGAGAAATACCTGGATTTCTGTAATTTAAACTTCTAAATTAAACATGAAATTCACAGAACAAAAGTTCTTAAATTTTCCTTGGAACAAGAAGAACCTGTATGATTATCTCTGGACCTCACTTGAGACAAAGTGTGCTTATGCCAAACTATTTTCTCAAGTCTGTCAACAGAGAGACATAATTTTCTAATTTCATAGCCATCTCTTTGGTGTGCTTGGGAATTAAAATTTATATTGTCTGTGCCTACTGTGAGAAAGTATTAATTGATTTAAACCAATGATTTACTGAGAGGAATGGAAGTAGGTAGGCAGAGGGAAATGGATTATGGAGACATATGTGATACACCTTCAAAAAGGCATATTTAATTTCCCATTCTTTATAGAAAAAGTACAGAAGGTAGAACAAAATAATGTTTTCTTGAGTAAGAATATGCTAAGGCACCACAGATTAAAAAAATAACAGTATTAGTGAAGTTCCATGGCTTACAGTGAATGATTTATATACATAGAAAATCACTAGTAGTTTTGCTTATTTTAACTGAGGAAGAATTTGGTTCCATAATTTTATGTGTATTTGGAAGCAAAACTTTGTTTTTGTGCAGTTTGCGGTTAGCTTTATTGAATGAAGCAAAAGAAGTGCGGGCAGCAGGGCTGCGAGCTCTTCGATATCTCATCCAAGACTCCAGTATTCTGCAGAAGGTGCTAAAACTGAAAGTGGACTATTTAATAGCAAGGTAATTTTCCTAGAGCTGTCTATGTTTTTAAAATTATGTATTAAGTTTCAACATACATATCACAAAGTATACAGGTTTTTAGAGTAAAGCCTGATAATTTTTAGAGATAGATACAACCAAGTACCCCATTATCCTGAATAAGATATTTCCTTCATCCCAGTCAAGTTCCCATGTGTCTCCAACCAGTAGTAAACATTATTCTGCCTTTTCTTATTGTAAACCAGTACTTCCCTGTTCTTGAGCATCATATGTTGGAAAAATACATAGTTACTCCTTCCTTAATGTTATTTGTCAGATGTATCTGTGTTGGTTTTTTTTTAAAGGCTGTATAATATATCATGTAATGAATAGACTATAATTTATTCCATTCTATTGGTGGTTTTCTAGGTTGCTTTCAGATTTTTGCTCTTTTGGATAAAGTGGCCCCGAACATTCTTATAGGCAGACATAAGCACTCATTTTTCTTAGATATATATGTAGGAGTGGAACGAACTGCTGGGTCATAGGTTTATGACTATTTAGCTTTACTACATACTGCCAGTTTTCCATAATGATTATACCGGTTTATATTCCTGCCAACAACGTTTGAGAGCTCCAGTCTCTATATTCTCATCAGCATTTGCTTTTAGTTTTTAATTGTAGACTTTCTGCTGTATTATTTTTGTGAGTGTCATTGTGGTTTTAATTTTCATTTCCCTAATGAGTTGTGATATTAAGCACCTTTCATTTGTTTGTTGGCTGTTTGAACATCCTCCTTGTCTTTTGCTCATTTGTAAATTGGATTATCTATCTCATTATATAGGAGTTCTTGATGTTCTGGATATGATTCCTTTCAGGTATATGTTTTGACAGTCTCTTCCCCAAGTCTGTCTGTTTGCCTTTTCTCTCTTCCCAATTAGTAGAACCCAGTTTTATAGTTGATGCTCTTGAGCTCTCTGGAAGATACTGTTCTTTGTTTTCTTCTAAAAGGTTTTATTCCTCTATATGTTTAATTAAGTGTCAGGTCATAATTCATTTTTATTTTTATGGATAATGAAGTACATTTTAGCAGGATTTATTTAAAAGATTATCCTCTGGTGTCTAGGTTAGTGACAGTTCTGTTGTAAACCAGGTACCTGGTAAGGATGGATCTGTTTTCGCATTCCCTTTTTCTTTTGTCTATTCTTGCCCGTTTCTATTTTAATGACTGAAGCTTGATAGTAAATGTTAATATCTGTTGGTATAAGTCTTCCAGTTTTCCTTCCTTAAGACTGTTGGCTGTTTTATGTTCTGCATTTTCATATGAATTTTAGAATCAGCTTGTCCATTTCCTTAAAACACTCTAGAATTTTAGTAGTAATTGCACTAAAATGCTGGATTATTTTGGGCTGAATTGATATCTTAATAACATTGACTGTTCTAAGTCTTTATTTATTTGGAACTTAATTTCAACAGTATTTTGTAGTTTTTTATGTAGAGACCTTGCACATTACTTGCTATGCTCTTTCTAAGGTATTTTTTTTTAATTTTTTATAAACATATAATGTATTTTTAGCCCCAGGGGTACAAGTCTGTGAATCACCAGGTTTACACACTTCGCAGCACTCATCACAGCACACACGCCCCGCAATGTCCATAACCCCACCACCTTCTCCCTCACCACTTCCCCCCAGCAACCCTCAGTTTGTTCGCGAGATTAAGACTCTCTTATGGTTTGTCTCCCTCCCGAACCCATCTTGTTTCTTTATTCTTTTCCTACTCCTCAAGCCCCCCACGTTGCATCTCTACTTCCTCATATCAGGGAGATCATATGATAGTTGTCTTTCTCTGATTGACTTATTTTGCTAAGCATAATACCCTCTAGTTTCATCCACGTTGTCACGAATGGCAAGATTTCATTTCTTTTCATGGCTGCATAGTATTCCATTGTATATATATACCACCTCTTCTTTATCCATTCATCTGTGGATGGACATCTAGGTTCTTTCCATAGTTTGGCTATTGTGGACATTGCTGCTATAAACATTCAGGTGCATGTGCCCCTTTGGATCACTACGTTTGTATCTTTAGGGTAAATACCCGGTAGTGCAATTGCTGGGTCATAGGGACCAGCATTTTCAACATTTTGAGGACCCTCCATGCTGTTTTCCAGAGTGGTTGCACCAGCTTGCATTCCCACCAACAGTGTAGGAGGGTTCCCCTTTCTCTGCATCCTTGCCGGCATCTGTCATTTCCTGACTTGTTAATTTTAGCCATTCTGACTGGTGTGAGGTGGTATCTCATTGTGGTTTTGATTTGTATTTCTGAGTGATGTAGAGCATTTTTTCATGTATCTGTTGGCCATCTGGATGCCTTCTTTGCAGAAATGTCTGTTCATGTCCTCTGCCCATTTCTTGATTGGATTATTTGTTCTTTGGGTGTTGAGTTTGCTAAGCTCTTTATAGATTTTGGATACTAGCCCTTTCTCTGATATGTTGTTTGCAAATATCTTCTCTCATTCTGTCAGTTGTCTTTTGGTTTTGTTAACTGTTTCCTTTGCTCTGCAAAAGCTTTTGATCTTGATGAAATCCCAATAGTTCATTTTTGCCCTTGCTTCCCTTGACTTTGCAATGTTCCTAGGAAGAAGTTGCTGTGGCTGAGGTCAAAGAGGTTGCTGCCTGTGTTCTCCTCAAGGATTTTGATGAGGCCCTTCATCCATTTTGAGTCTCTTTTCATGTGTGGTGTAAGCAAATGGTCCAATTTCATTTTTCTGCATGTGGCTGACCAATTTTCCCAACAACATTTGTTGAAGAGGCTGTCTTTTTTCCATTGGACATTCTTTCCTGCTTTGTCGAAGATTAGTTGACCATCGAGTTGAGGGTCTATTTCTGGGCTCTCGGTTCTTTTCCACTGATCTATGTGTCTGTTTTTGTGCCAGTACCATACTGTCTTGATGATGACAGCTTTGTAATAGAGCTTGAAGTCTGGAATTGTGATGCCACCAACTTTGGCTTTCTTTTTCAATATTCCTTTGGCTATTCGAGGTCTTTTCTGGTTCCATTCTAAGGTATTTTTTTATGATAGTATTAATGTAAGCTACATTTTTCTTTTTCATATTTTTTTGCTGAATAATTGTGAGTATTTGGTTTTGGTTGTGGGTTTGGATACTAAACTCTTACCTGTTGATCTTGCTGGATTCACGTTTAATTCTAATTGTTTTAAAATTTGTTTTAGAGTTTCTGTATACATAGCATTAATTGCAAATGATGACTCTTATTTTTTCCTTTCCAATCCTTGTATCTTTCTTTTTCTTGCCTTATTGTACTGGTTAATATTGCAGTGATTAGAAATAATGATAGTGGACAACTTTGTTTTCCTCTTGAACTCAGGTTAAAAGTACTCAGTATTTTGCTGTTACTTATGATACTTGCTGTAGGTTTTTTGTGGATTTTTTTATATTCCTTGTTTGCATTCCTGAAATAAACACCACATGTTCACTGTGTGTTTTGTTGTTTTTAAATATTAACTGACTTCAGTTTGTTAATTTTTGGAAGATTTTTGTAGCTAAGTTCATGAGAGGTGGTATTGGCCTATATTTTTTCCTTCTTCTAATGTCCTTGTTTAGGTGTGGTATTTTTCTTCGTAAAACAACTGGGGAAATTTTACTTTATTTTTATATTTTCTGGAAGAATTTATATAAGATGGATTTTATTATTTTTTCCTACATGGTTAGTAGAATTCACCAGTGAATCTGTTTGGGCATAGGGCTTTCTTTCTTAGGAAGTGTTTTTGTTTTGTTTTTTAAGATTTTATTATTTATTTGTCAGAGAGAGTGTACAAGCAGGGGGAACAGCAGGCAGAGAGGAAGAAGCAGGCTCCCCATTGAGCAAGGAGCCCAATGTGGGCTCTATCCCAGGACCCTAGGATAATGCTAAGGCAGCCGATTAAACCTATCCGGCCACGCAGGCCTCCCCTTTTAAGGAAGTTTTAAGATTATGGATTTCATTTCTTCAGCAGATACAGTACTATTCAGATTTTCTCCTTTTTTTAGTCATTTTTGAAGCTTTATTACTACATTCATATTTATAATTGTTAAACCTTCACATTGGACTAATCTTTTTATAGTTATGAAATGTCCCTTTTTCTTCCTGGTAATACTTCTCTTATGAGTATGCACGATATATTAAAATGGCTATACTCACTTTGATTTAGGGCTTGCAGAATATATCTTTTACTTTCTATTGTTTATGTCCATACGTTTAAGTTTCTGGCCTATAAACATCATATAGATATTTTTTGTTTGTTTTTAAATCTAGTTTGACTATCTAATTTGTCTTCTAGTTGGAATATTTAGACTCTGTCTAGTGGATTTTTATCTGTATGGTCTGTGGGCTTTATGCACTGTAATTTTGTGTATGTTTATGAGTTTTTTCATCTTGTTAATTTTCTCATATACTTGAGTTTGTTTGCTGTCTTGAGATTTGTCACATCCGTTCTTTGTTCTCATGTTTCTCCTTTTCTGTTTCTTTTGGAATTGTCAAGATTTTCTTTTCTTCCTCTATTAATACCTTGGTTATAAAATATTTTCTTCTTTTAGCAGTTGATATTAAGGTTTAGTGTTTTATTACAATCAGAACAGTTCAGGAAACCTCTTACAGTTTATATCATCTTCCTTCTGCTTTTTATATTACTGCTTTTGCTTTTATTTCTACATATAGTTATAACCCTACAAGGTAGTTTTGTTGTTGTTTTAAACTGGATCTATTGATACATACATATATATATTTTTTAAGATTTTATTTATTTATTTGACAGAGAGACAGTGACAGAGGGAACACAAGCAGGGGGAGTGAGAGTGGGAGACAGAGGCCTCCTGCTGAGCAGGGAACCTGATACAGGGCTCCATCCCATGACCGTGGGATCATGACCCTAGCCAAAGGCAGTTGCTTAACCAACAGAGCCACCCAGGCACCCCTATTGATACATATTTTTAAAGATCTGTTTATTTGAGAGAGAGAGAGCATGGGGGGAGGGGCAGAGGGAGAGAATTTTAAGCAGGCTCCCTGCTGAGTGTGGAGCCCAGTGCAGAGCTCTGTCTCACAACCCAGGAGATCATGACCTGAGCTGAAACCAAGAGCTTAAACCTGTTGAGGTGTCCCTAAACTGGAACTGTAGACATTTACCTACATTACTTACGTATTCCAGTATCCTTCTGGCATTTGTACATTTTCATTCATCTTACATCACTTTCTGTTTGATAAATTTCCTTTACTGTTCCTTTTAGTGCAGGTCTACTTAAGATAAATTCTTTCACCTTTTTTTTGTCTGTAAATGCCTCTATTTTGCCTTGATATTTGAAAGCTATTTTTATGATTGGCTCCTATTTTTTATGCTTTATATAAGTTATTATCATCTGGGTTTTTTGTTTTTTTTTTTTTAAACTTGGTGAACAGCAAGTAGTTCCTTCTTACTGCTTCTTCTGGCTACTTTAAAGGTTTTCTTCTGTTTTAGTCGTTCATTCTTCTCTCATATCCTCTCATACTCCAGTTATATAGTATTGAATCTGTTCACTGTCTCATATGTCTCTGATGTTATTTTCAGTTTTTATTGTTAACTTTTGGCTTCAGTGTGTTTACTTTCTACTCACCTGTTTTTTCCTCCATCCTGCTATTAAATTGGTCTCTTCAAGTTTTAATTTCAGTTACTGTATTTCTATCATTTGTTTTACTCTTATTTTAAAGATTCCAGGTCGCTGCTTTCTTTTTCCATGTTTCCTTCTATTTACTTGATCATATTTATCATAGTGATTTATAGCCTTCTTAGGACAACACCAATATGTGATTCATCTGCGTTCTATTTCTGTTGTTGTTCTCTTTTCTTGGTTTTTATTTACTTGGCCCTTTATTTTAAAGCATACCTCATGTTATTACATGATTGGATGTGAACATTGCATATTCAGAATATTTTACTCTGGGTCATGCTGTTTTCCTCTTACGAGAGTTAAGCTTTATTCTATAATGTTGGCTTATAACACTGATTTTGTTTAGTTTTAGCTTTCTCTTTGATCTAAGGAATGGCTGTTTGGGACCTCAAACGACAGTTGTTGATGTTGAACAGAACCTCTTCACCTTGACCAGTCTTAAGCTGAAATATCTATCTAGAGTGTTACATACCTGCTCAAATTTCTGCTTACTTCCTTAGCTTCCTAGGAATAGCTTTTTGTTTGGTTCCTTGGATTTCTTTTTGTTTTTGTTTTTGTTTTTTTCCACCCATCTTGATACTATATTTATTTATTAATTATTTATTTTCTCACCATAGCATATACCCTCCCAATGTCCATCACCCAGCTACCCCATCCCTCCCACCCTCCTCCCCTCCAGCAACCCTCAGTTGGTTTCCTGAGATTGTATCTCCCTCTCTGATTTCATCTTGTTTCATTTTTCCCTCCTTTCCCCCTAATGATCCTCCATCTTGTTTCTCAGATTCCTCATATCAGTGAGATATATGATAATTGTCTTTCTCTGATTGACTTATCTCGGTTAGCATAATAGTTCTGTCCACATCATTACAAATGGCAAGATTTCTTTTTTTGATGGCTGCATAGTATTCTAGAGTGTGTGTGTCTTCTTTATCTACTCATCTGTTGATGGACATCTGGGCTCTTTCCATAGTTTGACTGTTATGGACATTGCTGCTATAAACATTGGGGTGCATGTGCCACATCAGATCATTACAGTTGTATCTTTGGGTAAATACCCAGTAGTACAGTTGCTGGGTCGTAGGGCAGTTATATTTTCAACTTTTTGAGGAACCTCTATACTGTTTTCCAGAGTGGCTGCATGAGCTCGCATTCCTACCAACAGTGTAGGAGGGTTCCACATTCTCCACATCTCTGTTTTGCACAGTATAGAGATTGGCAAGTGCCTTGGAGAGGAGATTGCATGAAGATTTGCATTCACTTTCCTATGTTTACTTTTCTTTGGGATTTTTTTCCGTCCAGTCATGGCCACATTGGCTGCATTAAAGTTCATTCTGTCTCTCCAGTCTAGAAAGATTTTTGCTTTCTGCTAAGACTCTATTCCTCTAAAACTGGGGATTGACAGGTGCCCCTAGGGACAAAGCCTGATTGGATGTGGAGCTTGTGCATGTCTTTCCAGGGATCCATTGCCCTTTTAACAGTTTTCACAAGTATTTTGTTTACCCTTTACAGTTGTCTTTGACTAGAGGGGTGGTCTGATCCAGCCTCTCTGGTGTGGCCACAAATTAAATTCTATTATTTATTTCTTTATAAAATTGTTTTTAGATTTTATTGCATTCAGATAGAAGAAATTCTTCTTTGAGAAACAAACTATATGTATTAATCAATGCAATATTATATAATATTGAATAATATAATAGTGAACTACCATAAGTAAAAATTATTTGGCTACATAAACCAAAAACTCTTAAAAATTGAGTAATTTAATAAATTTTACAGAGAAGTGTTAGTTAAATGATACCTGATTGACCACTGATTTTTGAAGTGAATTTATAAAATTTATATTTGGTAAAATAGAATTATTGTGGCTATAATATGTGGCTATATAAGACTTTTAACATCATAATATATAAAATGTAGGTCCTGGTTAAAATCACTTTAAAAAAAAAAAATGGCTCCACACTGAGCGTGGAGCTCACAGCTTAAATTCACAACCTTGAGATCAAGACCTGAGCTGAGATCAAGAGTCAGTTGCTCATCCAACAGATATACCCATATGCCCCTAAAAAATCACATTTCAACTAAAATAAGGTGGAAATGTTTTTTCTTCACAATTTTTATAAAATCATGAATTTTTATCAAAAATAGGTGAATTGTTTTTCACTAGATTTCTGATACTTTGCTTTATGTGTATGTTTATTGTTTCTCTATTTTTGATGTATATAATTCTGTAAATTATTTACTATAGTCTTTTCTGGAGTTTTAAATGAGATAATTTTGAAATGCCTTATTATAACAAATATTTATCACAAGAGAACTGAATGTAAGTTAAGAAAATAAATGTCTGCTAGTTTTAAAATCATGTTAAAATTTTAAAATACCATATTAACATTATGAAGATGGGTCTGATCTGGTGGTATTATAAAAAATTGTTTAATAAGATTTTTATCAATAACTAAATATTTTGTGTATTATTTAGGTGCATTGACATACAGCAGAGCAACGAGGTAGAGAGGACACAAGCACTTCGATTAGTCAGAAAGGTATGCTCTATGTGTGAGAGAGAAGGCAGATTTTTGGTGTTTACGTTAAGTATTTTACATTTTTAGATTTAGACTATTCTGTGAAATCTTTATATTAAAATTTTAAAGGCTAAATTTTCATTAAACATTTTTGTTAAAATTATATGAGGTGAATAGGCCTGTTAAACTTAGAGTTAAGCATAAATATTTTGTGTAATTATTCTGTGTGATTGGGTACAGCTAGGACAATATTTTTTAATAAAATATTCACTGTAAGGAATACAGTTGTTGCCCCACCCCATCCCCACCCATTATCTGGAGTTTCAGTTACCTGAGGTCAACCATGGTTTTCCTTCTGCATATGGTTAGGTCTGTAGTAGACTAATGTTACATCACAATACTTACATCTTCACCTCACTCATCTCATCACATAGGAATTTTATCATCTCACATCACCACAAGAAGGGTGAGTACAGTACAATAAGCTATTTTGAGAGAGAGAGACCCTATTCATATAAATTTTATTGTAGTATATTACAGTTCTATTTTATTGTTATTGTTGCTAATCTCTTGCTGTGCCTAATTTATGAGTTAAACTTATTGTAGATATGTATGTACAGTAAAAAAAAAGTATACTTGACTTTTGAACTTCATGGGTCTACTTACGTAAATTTTTTTCTATAAATATAGAACTGTAAATGTATTATCTCTTACGATTTTCTTAACATTTTCTTTAGCTTCCTTTACTGTAAGAACATAGTCTATAAAACATACAGAATATGTGTTAACTGTTTATGTTATCAGTAAGGCTTTCAGTCAACAGTAGACTTTTAGTATAGTTTGTATATAGAGTTCAGTACTGTCTGTGGTTTCAATATCCACTTGGGGGTCTTGAAACATATCCCCCATGGAAAAGAGAGTGGGGAAGAACTACTGTATTTCTTCCTTAGTAGACACGTAAATGAAATTACTGCTTTTTTGATGTAGTATTGGAAAAAGAGGATTACTTGTTTCCCACTCTACTTCTTTCTTACTTGTATGCTTAGAGTTAACCATTAAAAGAATGTCACAGAGTATTACAGGCTGGTTTTGGGGTCAAATTTAGGTAGAGTCCATAGCAGTTTCAATAAGCAATTCAGTCCATAGCAGTTTCAATAAGCATTTTATAGGATAGGTCAGAATCTAAATTCTGCATTAGAGCGTGGTAAGGATAACCCATAATGCTTCTAATGAGAGGTTTTCAAGGAATTTTTGTTGTTAATTAATGTGATACCCTCATGGCAAAACACTGAACTAACAGTTAACTTGGTAAGGACAGTTATGTATGAATTTTTTCATGTTTCATCCTAAGTATCCTGTTTCATCCTAAACATTTATGAGACTTATGCAGTATATGGTTGCTTTAATGTAAAAGCATCATAAATTATTTAAAAAAATAAGATTTTTAACCCTTCTCTTTACTCCCCTTTGAATTCAATGTACACTTCAGAATGGTAGAGTGTTGAATTTGTACATTAACTAGATCTCCTCTTTTTCTCTTTTATTTCAATTGTCCAGCTTGGGGTTAGTAGTAGTAGCCACAGGTGAGCATAGTAAGGAAGAGGTAAATGGATGAATGGCTTAAAAGAAATTTACAATTCTAATAAGAGTAATATTGAAGATAGATTACAATATTTCTGTCTGTGGGTAAAGTGTCATATTGAGGCTATGATTTCACTCCTCAGATTTTTTGTTTCTAAGATTTTATTTATTTGTTTGACAGAGAGAGATCACAAGTTGGCAGAGAGGCAGGCAGAGAGAGAGAGGGAAGCAGGCTTCCTGCTGAGCTGAGTGCCCGAAGTGGGGTTTGATCCCAGGACCCTGAGATTATGACCTGAGCTGAAGGCAGAGGCTTAACCCACTGAGCCACCCAGGCACCCCTTGTAAAATGTTTTGGCACATTACAATTTAGCTTGTAAACAGCCCAGTAGAAGTAAATAGACACTTAACAATTTAATAATGCTGTTGCAAAAATATTTTTTTCTTCTGTTATCTTCTAAAACACAGAGTAATTTGAGGCAGATAACATTTGTGAATCCAAAGGCAGGAAAATTGCTTATACCTGATTAGGTAGGATGTAGACTCAGAGGAAGAATTGTGGTGTAAGGTTCCTCCTTGGTTTAGCTAAAAGAAGATAGAATTAAGAGGAAGCATACTTGCTGAATGAATAGTGACCTCTATTGGTTAGAGGAACTGTAATTTCAGTAGTATTTTTTTTTTTTTAAGATTTTATTTATTTATTTACAGAGAGAGACACAGCAAGAGAGGGAACACAAGCAGGGGGAGTGTGAGAGGGAGAAGCAGGGTCCAGAGTAAGCAGGGAGCCCTATGGGGCGCTCGATCTCAGGACCATGGGATCATGACCTGAGCCAAAGGCAGATGCTTAATGACTGAGCCACCCAGGTGCTCCTCAGTAGTATTTTTTAACAACCAAAGCACCTATTTTTTTTTTTTCAGCAACATCTTGGCAAGAGCTAGTAGAAATTAATGTTAATGTTATAATGGCTAGGTCACGATGGATTTTTTTGTGCATTTTGAAAGTTTTAAAATTTTCTATGTAAGTATTAATCTTATTTATTTTAAAGAAAACATAGAAACATTTGTTGCTTTAGGATAACTTTTTCATGGGTTTTCCTTCCTTTTTCACCTGTCTTCACTTGTCTCATTCATTTGGAAGATTTTTTGCTTCCATGCTCATTTTCAGTGTTTTTGATTTTTTTTTTTTCCCTTTCTCTCCAGTCCAGAGAATCTTTCCTGGTTTTTGTCTTTCTCTTCTTCTGTATAATTTTCCCACTTTTCAGCTGTTACTACTCTTTATCCCCTTGAAATTCTATTCACTGCCTGCCTGATTTAAGCCATCAATTTTCCTTATATATTATTTCTTTATTCATATAGTAAGAGATTAACATAGCACATATTTTTTTTACAGTTGAAGGAGATTCATTTAGGGAATTACTTGCCCTTGACACATAGGTTTATAAATCCAATAACATCTAATACAGATCACTTATCCCTACTCAGAGACCTATTATTTTGGAAATTGTTCACCTACCAGGCTTTATTTATTAAACAGTCATTAACTATATAATTTGTTTTCTTTCTAATTTCCAAACTGAAGATAATGTTATCTATTTTCACTATTACAAATATATTATTGCCAATTATACTTTTCATTTAAAGTTAGATTTATCCAAAGTTTTGTCACCAGAAACATACTATTTGCATCATGCTTTTTGAAGTATTAAACATAGACTATGGATTACTAATTTTACCTTTTGGCATAGCAACAAGTGATGGTTAGAGGGAGATTATCAGACATCTGTTGCAGTAAAGTGAGGAAGAATGAGGGCCCAAATTAGAGTTTGATGGGAGAGAGAATATGGATAGTGAATAAATTGGTAGGACAGGACTTGGTGGCTATATATGGGGAAGAGTTAGAAATGGAATAGTACAGTAGTGTGTTGACAGCTGTTGTTACCACTGACTTCCTTTGTCTAGGTACTGTAAAGTTGTATTAAATATAGTTCCTATTTGAGAGAACTGAGAATCTCAGAAACCTTAAATATTGTCATTTAATTGACTTATAGTCTGAATTATTAGGGGAAAATAGCCAACATTTTCCCATAGTAACAATTATTAACACTTATGGCATCAATTAGTAACCCTTAGAAATGTTCTTATGAAGAAGATTAAAATTGATGCCTGGATTTTATAAATGTTCTGTGGTTATAAACACCTTGATCTGAACAAAACAGGTTTTAAACATGTGTTATGAAGTAAATAACTTCTTTTTCTGATTCCTCCCTGTTACAGATGATTACTGTGAATGCTTCCTTGTTTCCTAGCTCTGTGGCCAACTCATTAATAGCAGTTGGAAATGACGGACTTCAAGAAAGAGACAGAATGGTCCGAGCATGCATTGCCATTATCTGTGAACTAGGTCAGAATTCTCTTCAAGTAATGAAAATGAAGCATTTTAGGAATGAATATATATATATATATATAAAGAATGTAACATTTTTTAATGTGATGTTGGTCAGAATTTTCTCCAAGTAATAAAAATAAAGTGTTTTAGAACAGATATAAGACTATGACATTTTAAAATCCTTTCATACATGAATTCTTAGTTATTGCTACAAAGATATGAAAAATTTAGTTTATAGGCCTATAAGAATTGTCCAGATTCCAGTGTTGAGAATAAAATTGCTTAAAGTCTGGTTCTCAGACATTAGTTAACCACACTATATCTTGATGTGGGTTAAAAAACAATCTATTATTATACATTAAAAAAAATCTAAATGCAAAACAAAGAGTGACGTGGGGAAAAACAGAAAAAAATGGATGAGCATTTAACTGATAATTGTAAAGAAAAAGAGTCTGAGTTACCAAAGAAATAAACAGATTTCAGCAGCTATAGATTTTGTTAAAAGGAAACAAACAAAAAAAACCGCTCAGTGCTGGAGCAAACAAAAAATAAATGTTACAAACATGATAGGTAAGTAACTTATTTATATGCAGATCAGCAGGCAAAATAAATAATTCTCAAAGAAACATGATTAATCAACATATTTTAAAAGTTCAACCTCACTTAAAACCAGAAAACACACTTTTAAATGATAAGAGATGATTTTTCCCACCAAAAGTAGAGCTTGTGTAGGTTACATTCACTCTTGGTATAATAAAGTTAATAACAAAATCATAAATTAAATTTAAGAGACTCAAACCCTATTATTGAAGATTTAAAGGTTCCATTTACAGTATATACTCATTTAAAGACTTATTAAAGTCAGAAAGTTAATCAAGAACATTTGAAAATAATAAAAATTTGACATGTACTGATATGCGATGCTTGGAAAGCTGTATTCAGAGTTAACTTACATAAAACGCTTTTATAATGAAGCAAAAAGCAATGAAAATAAGTGCATGAGCCCAAGAAATTTAAAAAAAAAAAAAAAAAGGAAAGAAAATCAGCTTCAGATAAGCAGGAGGAAAGCAACAATGAAATTAAGAGTCCTAATTAGAGAACAAGATTGATAATTTAAAATAATCTGTTAGTTGGAGAGAAACATACATGGATACCCAAAGATGTCCTAATGTTTGAAAAACATGGAAGTCAGAGAAACACAGGATGAATATACAAATGAGGAAGAAAGAAATGGGAATTTTCAAAAATTATGAAATAATTTTTATAAATATTTGAAAATCTTCTTGAAATGAATGGGTTTTTGGAGGAAATTTTATTTCCAGTTAACTCAAAAAGTAGAAAACATAATAAGATAAAAACCATAGAAGTACTTGATGAAATAATTGCCTTCAAAAAGACTTATTCGGGTAGTTTTGTCTTTAAAAAATTGTTCCAAGGAACAGAGTTCCTAATGTAAGCTAATTGAAAGTATTAAAATATGGAAACCTACCAATTTTTTAATGAGACTATCATTTTATATGCATATAGACATAGATATACATATACCCGCACCTATACACATACATAACATTCTAGAATCACATATATAACATTCTACATTGTTAACATTCTAGAATATTTCAGATTAGTACTGTATTATTCTTAATGGTAAATCTCTGTAAGTACTATAAACTTTTAATTCCTAATTAAATTAGTATTGCTAAAAACTTTGAGCAGTTTAGTAAATTAAAATAATAAATAATGTTTACATATTGTAGATGATGTTATCTAGAAAACTCTGAATCAGCTGAAAAACAGAACTTAACTAATTCAAGACAGGAGAAATGTGAAAATACAGATAGATTTATTTTGTATTTCAGTGATAAAGTTAGTAAATATATTAGGAAAAAAATACTATTTCCAGAGTAGAAAAGAAAACTATGTATCACAGAACTTAGTAAGAAATGTATGACTTGTGCCTGTGTTTGGGGGGATACTTTTTACATTTGAATTTGTCAAGTTAATTCTTAATAATGTAGAAATGAGAACATTGGTTGTGTAGTAGAGGGGATACTGATTGAAAAGTGGTATGAGGGAACTTTCTAGGATGATGAAATTTCTGTATCTTGATTGGATATTGGTTATAAGAATATAAAAATTCAAAATTTATTGAACTGTTCTGTTAAAATCTGTGAATTTTACTTTATGTAATTATACATACCACAATGTAGAAAAAAAACAGAAGCAACCTAATTCTAGAATTAGGCTAAGGCTAGACTAAACATGAGATATCCAACCATGAGAACATTTTTGAGAAACAATAATGAAGGGAAGGGAAAGGGTTTTGTTTGTTTTTTTTTTAATAAAAACTTATTATTAAGCTCGGTGATTAAGAGAGAAAAATGAAAAGAGATTGAGTTACAGACTATGGTATATAGGGAATTAGCATATCAGAAGAATAAAAGTCAGTTTGTGAAGCATGCTAGGATAATTGATTAAACATTTGGAAAAAGATTGAGTTTATCAGTATTAAGCAAAACTCAGTTTCCTGAGATCAGTTTCCTGAGATTGAAAGCTGGAATGTTAATCATGAACTCATTTAAAACACATAGATGTGTGGGCATGATCAGAAAAGGCCTGATCTTTGAAGTAAGGGAGGAGTTTCTGAGTTTAAAATCCAAAGTTAAATTGCAAAGAAGATGAAAGATTTGAAATAGATGAAAAGCTAATATAGTCCCATTAAATGAACAACTTCTTGCAGTTGATAGGAAAGAAAAACCATTCCAGTAAAATATGGACAAAGAATATAAAAAAGCAGTTCAGAGACATTAAAAAAAAAAATCAGGGTTTTGGGAAGAGTATATTCAATGACTCTTATTAGATACTTTTATCCATATTTTAAATGTCTTTGAGTAGAAAGTTTTTCAAGTCAGAAAGGAAGTTGTTTCACCATAAAATTCCAGATTTCTGATTACTTTTATTATATATCCACTACATACTTTATTAAGTTTTTCTTTTTTATTTTAGCACTTCAGAATCCAGAGGTGGTGGCCCTTCGAGGTGGACTAAACACCATCCTGAAAAATGTGATCGACTGTCAATTAAGTCGAATAAATGAGGCCCTAATTACTACAATTTTGCACCTCCTTAATCATCCAAAGACCCGACAATATGTGCGAGCTGATGTAGAGTTAGAGGTAGGAACTTTAATATCCTTTTCTAGTTTTATAATAATGACTTTAAATACATACCTACTCTTGCTTTGAAATTTTAAAGTTAACAGATGCAGCACAAAGTTAATTACCAAACATAAATTAAGACTGACTTTTCCTCAGCAATATTTTATAGTTCATTCCATTTGGACTGATTTGGAAATATTATTCTCAAGAATATTTCATCAATATATAAAGTGAAGTTTATTTTTTTATCTGTGAAAACTTTATTAAGCCAATTAAAGCACAAGTAAAGTTGCATATACATTTACCTGCTTATTTAAGAGAACCGTTTCTTTTTAAGAACTTCAGTATGTTAACTGTGTGAATAGCTCTTGCTAATTATATACTATTTATTTATTAACCCATGCTAAAATTCTCTGAACTTAGAGGCACTTGTTAGCAACTAATGACCATATATACTTGAAAGAAAAAGAATATGAATCCTTTCTTTTCAAAATATAGTGCAGTTTAATTTTTTTAGCATTTCAGTGTTTTCTTACAGTTAGTCTAAAATAATAAGATTGCTTTGTACTCTTTTTTATAATAAAGTGTGTAGTGGAGGTTAGAACAGAATTACTACAAACTGATCTTATAGTTTATGTGTGTGAATGCACTACATTGTTGTCCATTGTAGATACCATTCAGAGTAAGATTAAACTAAGGATTTGTTTATATTTGGGTATGAAATTATGCAAAGTATAAAAGATAAATTGTTCTCTAGCATGTTATTCTAAATCATTACATTGAATTTGTCTTCAGTCTTACAGTTCTGGTTTTATTAAGGCCAGTAGAAGTATTTGACAGCTTTTATCATTAGTAAGTGACAGCTTTTATCATTAACTAATAAATAAGTAAAAATTTCTTCTCAATAAGTGATTTCAAATACAGTCATTATACATGGGAGTCCATTTCCCAATGGACTAGCATTTTTGATATTTTATAGTATGTTTAGTATGGTATAGTATTTTTAGCCTGTATAGTATGTATAGTATAGTATGTTTAGTATAGTATAGTATGTTTAGTCTGAATTTTTTTTAATCAGGTAGAAATATAATTTTAGGATTGGTGAGATGATTATAATAAAGCCCTGTTTTTTTATTCCTATGTAATTATAAAACAAATTAGCCAAGCCTTTATTAAATTAAAAAAAAAACCTCAAAAGAATATGGTAGACATTTAAGTACAGGAGTGTCTTTGCTTATGTCTCTATTTCTTTAAAACCACAAATGTTTGTTCTTTACTCCTCTAACAAGATTTCCCCAAAATAGCATAGTGATTTAGAGCATAGACTTTGGACTATACAGATCTGGTTTTGATTTTTTTGCTCCTGTAATCTACTAGCTTTATGACTTGGACAAGTTATGAGCCTCTCTTGGACCCATTTTTTTCTTAGGTAAAAGGAAGGTCATGGTTTTCATTTTAAAGAATTATTGTGAACAATAAATACTGTCATAATAATAGTAGTTGTAATAACACCAGCTAACACTCATGTAATGCTTATAATGAGTTAGTATTTCCAGGCACTTTACATATGTTAATTCTAATCTGCATAAAATTCTGATCTTTGTACTTCAGTACGTAGCACATAGTAAATATTCAACAAATACTGTTTACCTTAGATATCATTCTTCATCATCCACTTTAATATCATCATCTTCATTTTATAGTCACTAAGAATATTATCCTCATTTTTATTAATTATATTTTACAAAATTTGATTCTAAATTGATACTTTGATTTCCATTTCTTCATACAAAAGAACTATTTTCAGTGTTGCTGTCTCTGTTGTTAGGCTGAGGTCTGTCTTCCTCTTAAAAATCCCTTTTTAAATTTACTCTCACTTTAATTTCTGCTATCTGTGATATGTTTTGACCTCAGACAGAAAAATGTGTGCATTTAATATAATGTATATAATGTATATACTATAGACAGTCTATAAGGGTTGTAAATCAGTTGTAATTGTAATTTTTTATAGTAATTGTAAATTACAAATTGTAATTATAAAAATTTTATAGTAATTTTTAAAACTTTATCTTTTAAAGTTACACTTCAGAGTAGAATAAATTCGATCGCTCATAGCATCTGCTATGGAAAATACAAAACTGGAATAATTATGAAAGTCATATATTTAAAGCAGCATAGAGCTGTGAAAGCAATAAGAGCCAGAAAGAGTAGAATTTGTGAGTGGGAAGATTCTTTGGGAGTTGCCCTGAAGATCTAGAGATGCTCTTGGGGGCATTTGCAGATTTGGGGCACAGGCTAAAGGCTAAGAACATGATGTGGGCCTCGTAGACCAGAGTATTTGGCAATCGTGCAAGTATGGTAAGCCTAGAGATAGGAAAAATCCCACACTAAGTCTGATATACTCCTTTAGATATTTGCTGAAACAAGACTGTGAGGGGCAAAAACTATGATGTCCGATCCTGAGGTGATAAGCACAATGAGGAACATGTTGTAGTCCTCAGTGCATAGAATGCAAAGACCTTTTAGGAGGGACCATGGGCTAAAGTTGGAAGGCCCAAAAGCAGTAGTGAATTTACACTGGTTATATGTAATCACTTTTTTTCTTGGGGCCATTTATTGATCAATATATAATTAGAAACTGAAAATCCAGGTAGGCCTTTGCCGGGATCAGAAAAGCCAAAGTAGCTTTCTGCATTTGTGTGGTACTAAAACACTGATTTCTTGTTCTTGACGTATCCCAAATTCTGAAGCTTTTCTGGATGGGTAGCTAAAGATTTAAGTTCAAAACTTAAGAAGTACGTAGAAAAGATTCCCAGTCTCTATTGCTAAGGAGCAAAATATTTGCTAAGTTCTCTAGTGAAAATCCTGGAAGACCGTCCTTGAGGAACAGGGGAAAACCAAAGGTATCCTCAGTCTTCTCAAAATGACAGTGTAGTCCCAATTTAACACAGCTGGTGATTAAGGTGATCAGCCCCCCACCTTACTCTACCTAACAGAGGAAAGGATAAACCATTTCTGATGGTGGTAACATCATTTGGAATATTCACAGTGTCTGACATTCACTTACTAATTTGATTGAATATCATGCAAAAATATATGACCATTTGACTAAATACCCCAAAGAAAAACATTCTATAGAACCATGCCCACAGGTGATCCAGATAGTGCAGTTAGAGGGAAAGAGTTTAAAACAACCATGGATGTTATTTTAAACAACACCCAGGATGCCTGGGTGACAGTTGGTTAAATGTCCGACTCTTGGTTTTGGCTCAGGTCATGATCTCAGAGTTGTGAGATCCAGCCTCACAGTATAGCATTTGCTTAAGACTATCTCACTCTGGGGCGCCTGGGTGGCTCAGTGGGTTAAGCCGCTGCCTTCGGCTCAGGTCATGATCTCAGGGTCCCGGGATTGAGTCCCGCATCGGGCTCTCTGCTCAGCAGGGAGCCTGCTTCCCTTCCTCCCTCTCTGCCTGCCTCTCTGCCTACTTGTGATCTCTCTCTCTGTCAAATAAATAAATAAAATCTTTAAAAAAAAAAAAAAAGACTATCTCACTCTCTGCTTCTCCCATTCCGTGCTCACTCTCACATTCTCTTTTTTGCTGTCTCTCAAAGCAGTCTTGAAAATAAATAAATAAAACAACCATGTGTAATTTGTTCAGGAAAATTAAGAAAAAAGGAAGAAAATGATGAAATGGTGAATTTGAACAGATAATTGAAATACATAAATGATTTCAGTGGAAGTTGTACTGAAAAATACTTGAAATTCTGAACTCAATGAAAAATGCATTTTGGACAAGAAGATAATAGTAAACTAGAGGAAAAGTCAATAAAAATATCCAGGGTAAAGCACAGAGAGGAAAAAGAAAGAAATGAATAGAACACACAAAAGTGAGAAGATATAATTTTGTCTTTGGAGAAGAAAGAGAAAATGGGCAGAAGCAAATATCCAAAGAGACAATGGACAAAACTTTTGTTTCTGAAACTGTTGAAACTTTATGCTCACAAAGCTCACAAAACTCTGAATAAGATAATACAAAGAAAACATGTAGGCACATCATGGTAAGATTGTTGAAAACCAAGATAAATAAAAATCTTGAAAACAGCTTGAGGGGGAGAAAAAAAAACTTGTTACTTTCAAAGGAATGTGTCTGATAGCTGATTCCCAGCAGAACTCTTGAAAACTAGAAGACAGTCAAATGGCATCTTTAGAGCACTGAAAGGAGAATATGCCAGCCTAACCCAAAGAAAATGTCTTTCAAAAACAAAGGTAAAATAAAAGATTTTTTGAGACTAAGAATAAAAAAAAGAAGACCATACAGAATGTAAAGAAACACTATTCTTTCTTGGATTACTTGTGCTTACGTCAGGAAGACACTACAGCGTCCAAGGGGAGGTACCTGTGGAGAGGAGCTGAACTCTGTCACTGTCAATTAGCACATCGTGCATGAGCCATCTTGAAACAGGTCCTCCAGCTCCAGTCAAGGCTTCAGGTGACTGTAGCCTGACCAGTATTTTGACTGCAGACTTAATGAGGGCCCCAAACCATAACTGCATAGCTAAGCCTGTCATAGACGGCTGTCTCCCAGGAACCATATGAGATAATAAATATTCATTGTTGCTTAAAAAATGACATACACGGGTCACCTGGGTGGCTCAGTGGGTTAAAGGCTCTGCCTTCGGCTCAGGTCATGGTCTCAGGGTCCTGGGATCGAGCCCCATATCGGGCTCTCTGCTCGGCAGGGAGCCTGCTTCCTCCCCTCTCTCCACCTGCCTCTCTGCGTACTTGTGATCTCTCTCTCTCTCTCTGTCAAATAAATAAATAGATTAAAAAAAAAATGACACACACAAAGAATTTTTAAAAGAGTAAAGGGAGTCATCAAGGGGAAAATGATCTAAGACAAACGAAGAAATTTAGGAAGGAACGAGTAGTGACAGGGCACATATATGACTAAATATAAAAAAATACTGATTGTCGAAAGCAATTTTAATAATGTCTTATGTATTTTAAGTTATATTTAATATTAAAAGTTAGACCACAGTAATGCAGTAGCCATGGTGAGAGAGTTGATAAATGAGGTACAGTGGTTAAAAGTTTAAAATAAGTGACTTTAGCAAGATTAATACAAGGATAATACAAATAACTTGGATTTTTTTATACTAGCACCCAAAAAAGGGTGTAATAAACCACTTAATAATGTTCAAAAATAGCAAAACTAAGTCATGGTTTTAAAAGTCAGGATAATAATTTTGGGTTAGGTGGTGACTGAATTTAGGAATAAGGAGGCTTTAAGGATTCTAATGTCTTCTTCATCTGGTGCTAGTTAGAGGGATGGACTTAGTTTGAGAAAATACACCAAACCTTAGATTCATGGGTTGTGCATCTGAAATTTAATTGATACATTAAAAATACTCAAATTGGGCACCTGGGTGGCTCAGTCTAGTCTGCCTTCTGCTCAAGCCATGTTCCCAGGGTCCTGGGATTGAGGCCACATCTGGCTTCCTGCTCAGCAGGGAGCCTGCTTCTCCATCTCCCCTTGCTCTTCCCCCTGCTCATGCTCTCTTGCTCTGTCAAATAAATAAAATCTTAAAATAAAATTAAAAATCATGCATACATTCCTTGATGATTAGTTTGAAGAACCAAGTTTCTCAAACAGCATACCCAATAAAGATACAGAGAAGTGAAATTAATTTTAGCTTGTTACAGGAAGAATGTGTTTTATAATAAACACTAAATTTTTTCTTCTTTTTTTCCATTAGCGAATTTTAGCACCCTATACTGATTTTCACTACAGACACAGTCCAGATACAGCTGAAGGACAACTCAAGTAAGTACCATTTGTTCCTAGTAATTTATAAGGTAGTGTGTACGTTGCTGTTAAAACTTTTAGGTTTGTCTGATTGCATGTAGAGTTAGAGCAAAGAGAGTTTAAGTAAATTCCTCAATGAGAGTTTAAGTAAATTTTCACTAATAGGAAATTTATGTTGTGATTCTCATAATTAGCTGTGGTTTAAAAAAGAAAAAAGTTATGAGAAATTTAAAGACTCAGAATTTCTTATTTAAAATAATGTAAGGTAGATTGCAATAAAAACCTAGATCTTTAATTATTTTTCTATTGTATGTATTTTTAGCATAATTATATTAAGAGACTTAAAAGAATGAAATAACAACAGGGAATAGAATGAAGAGCTGCCTTAACGAACTGACTAAGCAGAAAGATATTCTGTAGAATTTTGAAAGTAAGGTTAGTGGGAAAGTAAAAGGAGATAAAGTAAAGGTTGTTTTCTAGGAATGAGGTAGGGTAATTTTCAGCATCTTTTTGGAGAGAAAAGCCCATGTTCGTGGGGTATTTTGGGATGACTATAAATTGATTTAGAGATCAGTATATTAACATATTATCTGTAAAGATTTTGCAGATGGCGTGATGATAATAAATGTGCTATGAAGTGTTTTTCTAGTAGGATTATTGAATTATAGACATAAGCACTTATTTAATAGGTAGAATATAACTTAAAATTCTTAAGTTTTAGAATATTGTGAAATGGGATATTTTTATTGTTTTTCATTTTTCATTTTTATGGAAGATAGTGAGTGGTTTTATATCTTTAATTACTTCTATAACTATGGACTGATCCCACCCTAACATTTCATGACCTGAGCAAGAAATCAAAATAGATGTTCTCTGTTTAAGACTTCTCAAATCTTCCTCCTGCTGAGTTGTGAATTGGGATTCTTAGGCTCCTTTCCTGGCTTTTCCTGATGACATTTACTATTCTCCTTATTGATGGCAGAAATGCACTTTCCACTGTTAACTGACAAATTACTATGAATGTAGCAGCTTAAATAAATCAATTTATTAGCTCACAGTTCAGTAGGTCAGAAGAGGTCAGTCATATAAGAGCTGGCATAGCTTTTGTCTGGAAGTTCTGATGAAAAATCCATTTCCAAGCTGATTCACGTTGTTGGCAGGATTTACTTCCTTGCTATTGTAAAACTGAGATCTCTGTTTCCTTGCTGTCAGCTGGGGCCTACTCTCAGTTTCCAGAGGCCACCCTTCTTCCTTGGCAGTTGGCTCCCTCTGTCTTCAAACAGAGCAGAAATTCCTGGAATCCTTTGCTTTGAATATCTCTTTCTCTTCTGCCATTAGCTAGTAAAAGCTCCATTTAGATCAAGCCTACCAGATGATCTCCCTGTCTTTTAAGATCTGCCAGGCTATATAAGGTTAAATTAGTCACAGTCATAGCAATGATACCATATTCACAGGATCCAGGGATAGGGCATGGAATCTTGAGGGCATGGTAGACATTTTTAGAATTCTGCCTACCAGAATGAGTGAGAGATGAGCCTGGCTGTTTTCAGAGTTGGAGGGATAAGGTACATTCTACCAAAATCCTTCCTTACCTGTTTGGTTCTGTGCTTTACTTTGATTTAGTTCCTGGAGTATGGGTGGTTTCTGGAGCATTGGTACATTATGGCCAGGGAACAAGGGAAAATGGAGTGATTTTTTTTTTTTTTTAATATTACAAATTTTTTGAGTAGGTTAGAGATGGATTACTAGGCAGTCACTGTAGGTATGTCATTAACATTTTCTTTTCTTTTGAAGAGAGAGCGAGTGTAAGCAAGTGGGAGGGGCAGAAGGAGAGAGAAAGACTGAGAATCTTAAGCAGGCTCCTCGCTCAACCTGAACCCTGATGCGGAGCTCCATCTCATGACCTGAGCCTAAATCAAGAGTTGGATGCTTATTTGACTGAGTCACCCAGGCACTCCTGTCACTAACATTTTTTTTAAGATGTATTCATTTATTTGAGAGAGTACAAGCCGGGGGAAAGGCGGAGGGAGAGGGAGAAGCAGACTTCCCACTGAGCTGGGAGCCCTACATGGGGCTCTATCCCAGGACCTGGAGATTGTGATTCAAACCGAAGGCAGATGCCCAGCCATCCAAGCCACCCAGGTGCCCCTGTCACTAACATCTTTACAAGGAGCTGTGAAAACTTTATCCCGTAATTGTCCAATTCTCATTTCTTCCACCACCCTATCTTCTCATTTTAGTTTCTGTTACATTCTCATGTATTTGACGCTGCAGAGCTTAGTGTGGCTCGTTTGTGTATCTTTTTAAGTGTTTCATTTCTCTTTCACAGACTGCTCACTGTTCTTTAACTTGATTTTCTTTTTTTTTTTTTTTTTTTTTAAATCCAACCCCTCTATTTTTTTCTTTCCCAGTTCTCAGATATCTGTATTCTCACAACTGTTAAGGCCTTTATTAGGGAAGACAAAAAGCACAAAAAAACACAGACAGTTGAGAAAATAGAGGTGGTTGACATGGCATAAATAGTGTAAGATTGCTATTAAGTATTGAAACCGGCCATAAGTCGTATGTGGAAAATATTTATGAATATAATAGTTCTGTTGCTTGATTAATGGTCGAAAACTATTGCATGAGAAAACAGTATGATACTTGAATACTCAATTAGAGGAAAATAGCTGTGATAGTAATAATATCTAGTTATTTCATATCAGTGAGTATATGGGTTGTTGAGCTTGCATGTTAGAAATGCTAAAATAAAAGAAAAGTAAATGCTGAAATAAGTTTGGGGCAAGAATTTTCAAGTGAAGAGAATACGTGTGGTAGGGCATCTGGTTGGCTTAGTGAGAAGAGAATATGACTCTTGATCTTGAGGTCATGAGTTCGAGCCCTACATTGGGTGTAGAGATTACATACATACATATATATACTTAAATAACAAACAAACTTTTAAAAAAAGAAAGCAGCATGTGGTAAAAGTAAGAGGTAATTTTCTTTGCTAAGGGGTAGCCTTTTGACAGGAATGCTTATTAAATAGGGTGGTGCTGTCTGTAGTGCTCAATTAGAGGTATTAATGAGGTATCTAAGAATAATTTTCAGGAAGAGCAGGAAAAGTAGAACCAAATTGAAAAGTGGAATTTATAACTTACTTTAAACTATGTTGGGAGTTTTAAATTGGGGCAGGGGTCAATACATAATTGGGTAATTTTCTTTGAGGTAGATCTGACCTTTTTTTAAAAAAACATGTTTTATTTCCTGTGTAAATATTTAAATGTTAACTAATGATAGGGTTTTTTTCCTGATATAGTAGAGGGAAATCTCACTTTTTATTCTAACATTTAATTTTTTGCGCCCTGCACCCACCGACTCTCAGAGAAGACAGAGAAGCGAGGTTTCTAGCCAGTAAGATGGGAATCATAGCAACATTCCGGTCATGGGCAGGTAAGTTACTTGTGCTGCTTAATAAGAAAAACTTGATTCATTTTTTCACATGTTAAATTACTATTGCAGCATCTAATTTAGATGTTAACCTGGTCTTAACTTTGTATGTTATTATTAGAGAGGGATTTGTACAAAATTACTAAAATTGACCATTTGTAAATCTGTGTGCTAATGATTACCTGGTTGATTAAAAAGTCTTGTTGTGGACATGAGCTTTCCATTTGCCTTAGGTAAATACCCAAATGGAATTGCTGAGTCACAAGGTGGATATATGTTTAGTTTTATAAGAAACTGCCAGACTTTTTCTCAAAATACTTAAACTATTTTATACTCCTATCATCAGCATGCACAAGTTCCAGTTGCTTGCATCCTTTCCAGCATTTCACGTTGTCTTACATTTTAGCCATTCTGGTGGATGTGTCATGGTATCTAATTGTGAATGTTACTTAGCTTTCCATAGTGACTAATGATACTAATTTTGTATGTGTTTATTGGCTATTCACTTCCTTTGTGACATACTAATGTGCTTTAAATTGTTTGACTTAATTCTCCCACTTAAAATTTCAGTCTATACAGATTATTTGAATTCTGCCAATTATAGTTTTTTTGTGCATTCAGTAAATTTTAAATTAAAAAAATTTTTTTTTGTTTTTAAGATTTTATTTATTTATTTGACAGAGAGAGATCACAAATAGGCAGAGAGACAGGCAGAGAGAGAAGGTGGGGAAGCAGGCTCTTTGCTGAGCAGAGAGCCCGATGCGCGCTCCATCCCAGGACCCAGAGATCATGACCTGAGCGTAAGGCAGAGGCTTAACCCACTAAGCAACCCAGGCGCCCCTAGAAGTATGCTTTTAAAAGACAAATGCCAAGCAAATTTTTTCATTTCACTTTAGGTTAAGGAGGTATTAAGTAAGAGAGACAGAACATTGTTCTACTCTCTCTAGTATTCCGACTCTGGGACTCACTCATCGGCAAACAGGAGGAATACTATGCAGTCAGATTGATGAACTTTTTTGAGTATGCAACAAATATTTAAATTTAAATGATACAAGATAAAATTTAAATGATAAAATTACTGATAATCTCTAGTCAGTAGGGAAATGTTACTTATGATAACCAAATAATAGCATAATTTTGAAGTTATCTGGAAAAATACCACAGATTTTATATTATGAATACATTGCTCTATGTATTTTTTGAAATTTAAATCAGTGATTTTCTTTTTTCTTTTTTATCCTCTTTAGGTATTATTAATTTGTGTAAACCTGGAAACTCTGGGATCCAGTCTCTAATTGGAGTACTTTGTATACCAAATATGGAAATAAGGGTAGGCAAAAGTTACTCTTACTGTTTTATTCCCAGACTTTTAACAGAGGAAATTAATTATTAAAAAAACTTATTTCATGTGTTGCTTTTTCCTCATGAATTGTTCATCTGTAGCATAGAGCATTGAAAAAAATACTTGAATAAATATTTGCTACTTAGTTGAACCCTAACACTAATGCAAATAATTTGAAATAGTGATGTTGTTAGGAACTATGACTGAATTAAAAACTGGATTAAAAATACAAAATTAATTATGCTTTATTCATTAGACAGAGGAGGGCATTCTCATTGTGAAAGGTTCAAGCAATACAGAAATATATTTAGTAAAAAGTAAATATAGTATTTATGTATCTTATGCCTTCTAACTTACGTTTTTATAAAATGAGTGGTGGTTTTCATTAAAATTGGGTCGTTAATATTTATATGCTTATTTATTAGATATATTCCTAGATTATTAGTGCATTGTAATTTCTACCAAACAGCTAAAAGAAATTGAAATTGGAGGGGAAAATATGAGCTCTTCGGTGATTCTTCCTTTTCTACTTAAATGTTTTTAATCGTGCTTGAAAGAATAAAATTTGCCTTTTTCTTGTTTTTCTTTATATGAGCCAAACCTGGAGTTGAAAAACATTAGAAGATGTTAGCTAGGGGTTCCTTGCTTAAAATGTGAACTGAGAAACATTAGACCATGGAAATGGAAGGATATGATTTTAGATGGAAAGATCTATAAACAGGGAACTAAAGGTTGGGGCCAGTTCATGGTGGCTTACTTTGCAGGTGGTGAAAGAACGTGGTTTTTGGAGTTTGACCCACTATTTGATTCCTGATTTTAGTCTTTATAGTTCCGTGACCTTGGGCAAATTACATTTAAATCTTTTTCCATATGTACTACGGTGGGGATAATAAAAGATTAATTGAAAAGATTAAGTCGTGTATGTAGTAAGCACACCATAGTTATCTCTGCTCTAGTATAGACCTGAGATGGCAGTTTTCTAAAATAAGGAGTTCTCTTTCTATCTGTTTTTTTCTCTGTGAATAGGACATTTAAAACATCTGTTTTAAATTTTTAAATTTAAATGAAGATCCTTCCATAAAAATAAATGAAATGTATTTATTTGCACTTGCAGCGAGGTCTGCTTGAAGTGCTCTATGATATATTTCGTCTTCCTCTACCTGTTGTGACTGAAGAATTCATAGAAGCATTGCTCAGTGTAGGTAAGTATTGAAGTCCATTTGAATCTGTTCATATACTGTGATTTTTAAAATGGTTTATCTAATACACGGAGTCCCTCAAAGGCAAAATACTGAACTAAATATTGAATATTAAATGGAACATTTTCTTACGGCATCATCATAGCATAATAAATTAATATAAAAACAAAACCTTAAATAAATTTCAAAAAATAAGAAATGTTAATTTCTTTACCATCACCCTAGATATTGCAAATGAGCAGTGAAATTCATAGAAAAATGAACAAAGAAAGAAAGAGCAAAGATAAGAAACTGATGTAGTTCTCAAATTAGATTATTTAATCCTTGCTATAGTTGTATTTTACCCAAATGACTTCTAAGTCCCAAAATGAAAGAAGTTTAGATCTGTGTATATCGATAAATCATTTATTTGCTGTATGCCTTTTCATTTTTTTTTTTAACATCTTTTAAAGATTTAGTTATGTATTTCAGTGGGGCAGGGGCAGCAGAGAAGGAGAGAATGTCCAGCAGACTGCTCGTTAAGGCCAGAGCCCCATGTGGGGCTCATTCCCACAACCCCTAGATCATGACCTGAGCCAAAATCGAGAGTTGGACATTTAATCCAACTGAGCCACCCAGGAGCCCCTCAGTCCTTTTTTTTAACCAATTTCTGTTTTTTTAACCATTTTACAACATTCTTTATAGCCTGAATAGCCAGTGGTTAACTGATGTGTTTTAGTGATTTCTCACTTTCTTCTAACTACCTAATTTTAACTATTTTAGATCCAGGCAGATTCCAAGACAGTTGGAGGCTTTCAGATGGCTTTGTAGCAGCAGAGGCAAAAACTATTCTTCCTCATCGAGCCAGATCCAGGTAGAATTTAGGGAAATAGTTCAAATTTATTATAATTTACCGTTTTTTTTGTAAATCATGTAATATACTGAGCAGTTTTTAAACTGATTCTGTGCTATGTTTATTTCTAGGCCAGACCTTATGGATAATTACTTGGCACTGATACTCTCTGCGTTTATTCGTAATGGGCTTCTAGAGGTAAGACTTACAAACCTTATTTTATTCTATTTTATTTTTTAAACTTTCTCTAACAGAGTTATTTCAGAGCAATAAGCATATGTGATGCTTAAATGTGTTCCTACGTACTGCTTTTGCAACGGTAATATTTTCTTTATATTTTCAAAGGGTTTGGTTGAAGTGATAACAAACAGTGATGACCATATCTCAGTTAGAGCTACCATCCTTTTAGGAGAGCTTTTACATATGGTAAGTTGAACAACTTCTGATTATGTTTTATACCATTAATGTTTTAATTTATAAAATATTACTTTGTAGTATCTCAAAAAGTAAGTTTACTTTTTTTGAGTGTTTGTCTTTACGGTGTGAAGAACCCTTGATGCCTTGTATCTATCTATGCATATGTGTGTGTGTGTGTGTGTGTGTGTGTGTGTGTGTGTGTGTGTATAATGTGTATATATAGTATAAGCTAGTTTTTTAAATGGAACATGTAAAAATCAAAAAGTACTGAATATTGATTTTTATACCCACTTTTAATGTTAACATTTTGAGTCTTAAAAATCTTAATGTATCTCAAAAAGATTTGTTGCCTAAAATAAAGCAAGAAATTACAAAACTAGATACTGCTTCAGTTTTTCAGAAAACTGAAAAAAATTCTAAGTGTAATTCCCTTGTTTGAAAACATTTTTTGCAAACTTGTGAGTTTAGGCTTAGAAGGTGAGTTTTTTGTGTTTTTTTTTGTTTGTTTTGTTTTGGGGGGTGGTTTGCCTTGATTTTATGACGTCAGTAACTTCTGGAAATAAGGCGCTTAGGAAGTGATCCAACCATTATCTACTCCCAGCAAATCAAGCAATGGGAGAACTGATTGTTTGCAAGATAGAATTCCTATTTCTAGGTCACCTGTTTGTTAATAGAATACTAAATAAAAACCATTTTAACTGGTTAAGGAAGAAGTAACCTTGTAGCAGATCTTTTTAAAATTATGTTATGATCGTCTCATATTGGCAAAGTACATTTTTGTTTTTGTTGTTTCAGTCCTCCCCACCTCTAGTATTTTGTTTTGTTTTTTTTTTCCATGTAATAGGTGGGTTCTGTGAGTGAGGTAAAGAGAATTAAAGAGTTTAATGGTAACTGTTTTATTTACCAGCGAATTATTTAGCCACATGCTCTGTTCTCCTTCAGTCCATCCATGGAAGAATAAGTAATACTGCAGGTTTTCAGATCTGATTTTTTTGTTTCTTCAGATTTTATTTATTTGTTAGAGAAAGAGAGCACAAGCAGGGAGAGCGGCAGGCAGAGGGAGAAGCAGGCTCTGCTGAGCAAGGAGCCTGTGCAGAACTCAATCCCAGGACCCTTTATGACCTGAACCAAAGGCAGACGCTTGACTGACTGAGCCACCCAGGCGTCCCTTCAGATCTGATTTTTATTTTTTTAATTGATTAAGTTTTTTAAAGATTTTAATTTATTTATTTGTCAGAGAGAGCATGCATGCGCACAAACACAAGCAGAGAGAGAAGCAGGCAGAGGGAGAAGCAGGCTCCCCGCCAAGCAAGGAGCCCGATGCAGGACTCTATCCCAGGACCCTGGGATTACCACCTGAGCTGAATGCAGATGCTTAAGCGACTGAACCACCCAGGCGTCCCTTTTATTTTAATTCTTAATATATCATTTCCTGTAAGATTATCAATATTTAGAATTTCATGTTCTTTATGAAGGAATCTTTTTTTATAAATTTCATTTTTTCCTTCCTTCATGACCAGAATTCTAGATTCCCTTGAAATAAAAAAGCTGTTCATTTTGAATATAGTGGTGTTAGTTCATTGCTTGTTATGCTTACATTTTCTGGCTTCCACATTTGATTAATTTACTTATCTTCACTGGTAGAAAGCAGATTGTGTGGTGGGTTTTGTTTGGAAAGTAGGATTAATGTAACATTATAGCACTGGATCTAAGTTTTGATATGTAATCCTTTCAGATCATTTAAGAATTGAGTTTAATTGTAACTAAATTCATTTTAAGTTACCACTTAATGTTATATAATAAAGGATCTGTAAAAATTCAGAGTTTTATTAATGTTATATGAGTCTGTATCTTCATTCAGTCTCATCCTTACTGAAAGTAGATAAGATAAATTATAAATAAGTATGTATTGGAAAGTGAATCATTAAGTTCATTTCATGAGTAAAAGCTTTAGTATTTATCTGTGGATAATCTATTATATAAAATATTCCTATTTGTCACCTCCTAAAAAATACTATATTTCATTTTTTAGGCAAATACAATACTTCCTCATTCACATAGCCATCATTTGCACTGCCTGCCAACCCTAATGAATATGGCTGCATCTTTTGATATTCCCAAGGAAAAGAGACTGTAAGTATCAGAGCTCTAGCAAAGACTGTGCCTGGTATATTTAATACCCATTTAGATGACCTTCTCTTCTTTTTAAAATTCTGTGTGTATATGTGAAGAGTTTGCTTGGAAATGCTTTTTGTGGGGGGGGGAGGGGTGGAATTCTTTTGGGATGCCTTACAGATGAGAGGAAAATTGATAGTATTATTTAATATAGTCTACAAAGTATTATAGCATAGTAAAATAAAATCAAGTTTTTCTAGCATGTTTCTGGACCAGGACATAAACTCTACCACATCGTTAAAAATGGTGTTTGAGAATTTTTTGGACTATTTTATGTTTTGAGTAGCAACTCGGGCTCTTTAATGTCTAAAGTACTTAAAGTTAATAAAGCACAAAGAATAGCAATGTATTCATTTGTATGTGTGGTTAAAAACTTTGGAATTTAGTAACCCATACTATAGGCACTGAAGTAAGCTAAACTTTTAAATCTGAAGGAGATACTGCAAACAGAATTTATAAACAAAATATGCTAATACAGCTGTAGGTCTGCTGGAATTTCAGTGCTAATAATAAAATATAATTTAAAAGGTAAAGATGGAGAAGCTTGATTAGAAAGTGCTAGTAGGAATCTTTTTCATTTGGTTAAGATTATGTCTAAGCCAGAAGTCTGACTTCCTTCCGTCCTTCCTTCCTTTCTTTTTTTTTCTTTAATTCTACCTATTAGAAAAATCTATATATTTAGACTTTTTTGTAGTATTAGTGAGATATAGTTCATTAACTGTTCAGAACTGTGAATTTTATTGACAGTTACACAGTTCTTAAAAGTTCAGTTAGCTTTATTAATTCAGAAGTACATATATGGGCCTCACTATAAATAAATAACATTCTTTTAATTTTAACTCTGCCAGTGAATTTATTATTAAGTTTATTATTTAATACAATTAGATAAATTTATTATTTAATAGAATGAATAGAATGAACTTGTATTATAAACTGAGAGTTAACTAGGGATTATCTCAGTTATAACTCTAGGCTTCCATAAGTAATGGTAGCTTTCAGGTGTTTTTTTTTTTTTTAAAGTTTATTTATTCAAGCAACCTATCTCTGTATTTACTGTGGGGCTCAAACTGATAAACCCGAGATCAAGAGCTAAATGCCCTACTGACTGAGCCAGCCAGAAGCCCCTTTCAGTTTCATGATGGATAGTAGTTTCATGATGGAAGAATGTGTTTTCCAAAGCCTGGTAGAGCTAACCTCTCTGGGTCAGATTATGGCCATGAATTTCAGGGTTCATCAGGAATTCAAATTTACCTTCAAAATTTCAGTAATAATAGTCTTAAAATGGTTTTGTTTGTTCGTTTGTTTTTAGCTCAGCAAGCTTTCTTTACCTTCAATAGTTCCCAATCTGAGCGCATCTCAAGGTTTTAAAATTTTAAATCTGATTTGTTTTTACCAGAAGTTCGGGAGTTGAGACTTGATTGCTACCATATTCTTGAAAACAGTGCTTTTATGGACCACAAACAAGGAATTAAAAATAATGTTTAGAAGGATACCATTAACAGTTGCAGATCAGTGTGGGAAAATAGAGACTGTACAAACTGATACTGGAATCATCAGTTATTCACACGATGGGGAGAAATAAAATATTCCTGCCTTTTACCATAAGCAAAAATTCCTTTCAGGTGGATTAAGGATTTAAATGTGAAAAGCAAATTTTTAAACTTCCGTAAGAAAAGAGAGAAAACTGGGTTCCTGACTTTTAGGAGTTCTTAAAACCAGTATACAAAAAGTGCCCACCACCACAGCAGAAAAGATTAATAAATACATATTTAGTTGGGTCTACATAGTGTTTCTTTCTTTCTTTCTTTCTTTTTTAAGATTTTATTTATTTATTCGACAGACAGCGATCACAAGTAGGCAGCGAGGCAGGCAGAGAGAGAGAGAAGAGGAAGCAGGCTCCCCGCTGAGCAGAGAGCCCGATGTGGGGCTCGACCCCAGGACCCTGGGATCATGACCTGAGCCGAAGGCAGAGGCTTTAACCCACTGAGCCACCCAGGCGCCCCTACATAGTGTTTCTTCATACAAATCAGCAGTGTTCTTGATTTTTTTTCTTTGTGGTTCAAATTTGATTAAATAATTTACTTTTTAGTAATAATCTCTAGCCTTGAATTTAAATGTTTTACTAATTTACCAAAGTGATCTCTAAAATTATGCTAGCTTTGCTACAGAATTAATTCATTTTTTTAAATTAGGCGAGCCAGTGCAGCCTTGAACTGTTTAAAACGCTTCCATGAAATGAAGAAACGAGGACCTAAACCTTACAGCCTTCATTTAGATCACATTATTCAGAAAGCAATTGCAACCCACCAGAAACGGGATCAGTATCTCCGAGTTCAGAAAGATATATTTGTTCTTAAGGTACTGAAGTGGAATGTCGCAGTTTTTAACTTAGTTTCTTAATTTTTAACTGATGGATTTTACTATGCATATACTTGCTTGAGTTAGCAGTTTTATTCATGCTTATGGAATTTCAATGGCTTTCTAGTTTTATAATGACTAGGCAGTTTAAAGTTATGTTTTTATAGCTTTTTAAAGTTAAAAAGCCTTGATAATTCATCCTTAAATGAAATTTAAATTGAAATTGAATTTTAAAAATTTGAACTTAGTTTTCTGAATTTGAAGATAATTTGCCTTAATTTTCCTTATTACTTTCTGATGATGTTAGGATACAGAGGAAGCCCTTCTAATGAACCTTAGAGATAGCCAAGTCCTTCAACATAAAGAGAATCTTGAATGGAATTGGAATCTTATAGGGACCATTCTTAAGGTAGGACAGACTACTTCTTGGTTATGGCTTCATTGTATTATTCATTGTAATTCATCATAATTATATTTTGGGAATTGATAAATACATATATGATATAATATATTGTGTTTTTCTAGTGGCCAAATGTAAATCTAAGAAACTATAAAGATGAACAGTTGCACAGGTATGTAACAACTGTTTTGCATTTAAATTGAAAGAACTTATATTTGAATTATATTATACCTGATACCCATGAAAAGTAATAATTGGTGTTTTAAAGATACATACAGGGGCACCTGGGTGGCTCAGTGGGTTAAAGCCTCTACCTTCAGCTCAGGTCATGATCTCAGAGTCCTGGGATCAATCCCCGCATCGGGCTCTCTGCTTAGCAGGGAGCCTGCTTCCCCTGCCCTCTATCTCTGCCTGCCTCTCTGCCTACTTGTGATCTCTGTCTGTCAAATAAATAAATTTTTAAAATCTTAAAAAAAAAAAAGACACATACATACATTTTAATAGTTGGTATTCAGTAGGGACATGTATACATTTTTGTGTATATTCTAACAACCCAAAAGCATCAGCTAATTCTTTTTCTAGTATTTATATTTTGGTTTTACTTTTGGAACATATGAAGTACTTCAGATGAAAGTTTCTCAAATGGGGGTAATTTCAACCATGTGTAATTTTAGCCCTAATGCATGAGGATGACATAATGAGGACATAGTGTTACCCTCCTAAAATGATGGCCATTTTTACTATTCTGCTTCTACTTGCATTTGCATCTGACTTTGGAGGGTTAGCCATTTGTCTTCCTCTTTACATTCATTCCCCTTAACCAAGTTAAGGTGTTCTCCACACCTTTCATAAAACATACTAATGTTCATGGCATACACAGTACTTCAAGCTACTGTGCTGTTCCCTAGTAACCCCATGCATTTTTTACTCATTCTGAGTTTAGACTAATCCACTACCATTACTGATCTCATTCGATAAGAGAGCCTTTACTTCATGTTTCTGAAAAATTTATGTCCTTAACTTTATTATTTGGTTGTATTCATCTACTCATGATATTTAACTTAATATCTGTATTCAGTTTATACAAAACATATGTAAACTTGGAATAAAGAAGCTTAGCCTCAGCTTTCTATACTGGTTGAAAACAGGGATGAAGTCTCTTTCAGCTTTGTTTCTCCACATTCTGGAATTGGCACCATTATTGGATTGGATTGTAATGCATGAAATTAAATTGAACTGAGTTAAATAGAAGCTAAGCCTGTAATGTTGAAAGTTATAACATTGAAATATAAATTATGTTAAAAAAAAAAAGAAATATAAATTATGTTCATTACTTCATAAATTCAGTTTCTTAAATTTTACCTGCAGCTTGTGCTTTTTTTTTTGCCTAATGGTGAAAAACAGACAGAATTGTAGTATGATTTATTTTGCTTACAATTATCCAGTGTAGGATTATTTTATAGAGTCATGGGACAAAGATTGTCACAAAATACAGTAGAAGAAAATTTTTATTCAGGGTTCTTCTTCGTATTATCCAAGCCTATCTTCTAGCTGTGTTACATCTGCATTTAGCCAGCTAGTGTCTTTGTTCTCTGATATTTCTTTGAGGCATCTCACCATAAAATTCTTATTTTACAAACTATTCTTCACAATTAAGGCGGTTTTTTTTTTTTTTTGTATTTTGTTGTTTTTGCATGTGTGCATGTGGGTGTAATGTACCAAATGTTTTTATTCCTTGCCATTTTTTTTAAACCCAAGACACATTCAAGACTTTATTATTATCTTAAGTTTTGGTTAAGATTTTAAAGTAATTTTGGTTTCTTTTTTGCTAATTTTATTTTGCTCTTAGGTTTGTACGAAGACTACTTTACTTTTATAAGCCCAGCAGTAAATTATATGCCAACCTGGATCTGGATTTTGCCAAGTCCAAGCAGCTCACAGTTGTGGGTTGCCAGTTTACAGAATTTCTTCTTGAGTCCGAAGAGGTAATAAGCATTTTGAGTATTTTCCAGAGCAAATGTTTTTCACTAAATTTTTCCTCTTCCTTTTATTTCTGAGTATATAAGTTGTATTTAGAAACATAAGGAATGAGCTCAGACCTAGATTTGAATCCTGACTTTGTCACTAGCTAGTTATGTGACTTTAGACAGCTTATGTGTCTTATAGAAGACCTGGTTTTCTCTTTGTAAAATGGGAGATAATACCATCTTCCTGCAGGATAGTGTTGAATGAAATTTAAAAGAACATACTTGGTGGTTGATATCCATTATTAGTAACTTTATCATTATCATTACATTTCTTGGATTTGATTAAAATTAATTTTCTAATTATAGTCACTAAGTGCTTTTCCAGTAATATCACAATGTATTTGCTTTTAGGATGGGCAAGGATACTTAGAAGATCTGGTAAAAGATATTGTTCAGTGGCTCAATGCTTCATCTGGAATGAAACCTGAAAGAAGTCTTCAAAATAATGGTTTATTGACTACCCTTAGTCAACACTACTTTTTATTTATTGGAACACTTTCTTGCCACCCTCATGGAGTCAAAATGCTGGAAAAATGCAGCGTATTTCAATGGTAGTTGTTTCAGTATATTCCTGAACTTAATCTTTAATGTAGTCAGAAGTAGCATGCTTCTTATTCCATGTACATAAATTTGGTAAATTCTGTTAAAACGCCCCCAAAATTAGAGTTATCTTATGCTTTGTTACTCTTTTTTATGTGATATTTATCATTAAATGCTTTTTTCTAGAAATGCTTGTTTATATTTTCATTCCCCCCTCCCCTTTTTTTTTTAAAGTCTCCTTAATCTCTGTTCCTTGAAAAACCAAGATCACTTACTGAAACTGACCGTTTCTAGCTTGGACTACAGCAGAGATGGCTTGGCAAGAGTTATCCTTTCCAAAATCCTTACTGCAGCCACTGATGTGAGTATAACATTAACAGAACTGTATTTTTTATAGCTGTATTTTTTTATTTTACTTCATAAAATTTAGCCAAGCAAAATTAATTACTAATTCTAAGAAAAGGGTATGGGGTTTGGGTTTACTTTAAAATAGTAGTTCCTCCATGGGGCGCCTTCCTGGGTGGTTCAGTCAGTTAATCGACTGCCTTTGGCTCAGATCAGGATCCCAGGGTCCTGGGGTCAAGCCCCATATCAAGTTCCCTGCTCAGTGAGGGGGAACCTGCTTATCCCTTTCCCTCTGCCACTTCCTTCTGCCTGTGCTCTCCTGCTCTCTCTCTCTGTCAAATAAGTAAATAAAACCTTTAAAAATAATAATAAAAATAAAACAGTAGTTCCTCCAAGGAACCGTATACAGTACTCATTTCTTTCTATAAAGGGGAAGAAGCAGCTAGATTAAAGCAAATATTTTATTTACCTAGTACTAAGAAAATATATCAGGGGCTAGACCCTCAATTCCATTTCTTCTGCTCTTTTCAAATAGCAAAACTGTCCCAAAACAGTGTCCAAATAGACTATCCATGAAGTTTGGGTTTTATTTGTTTGTTTTTATATTTTCATTTATCTTTGTAGGCCTGCAGGCTGTATGCAACAAAACATTTAAGAGTATTATTGAGAGCTAATGTTGAATTCTTCAATAATTGGGGCATTGAATTACTAGTTACCCAGCTACATGATAAAAACAAAACGATTTCTTCTGAAGCTCTTGATATTCTTGATGAAGCATGTGAAGACAAGGTGAAGGTTTATTACTTTATAATAAAATACTTGGACATGATTTTTATTCAGTTATTTTAATTATTAAACTTTATTAAAGTACTGAATTTTAATAGAAAATTATGTGAAATTATAATGTACTTAATATAGGTGTTTTGGAAACAACTTACTATCATTTTGCAATTGTTAATTTGCCTGATAATTACTTTCTTTAGGCCAATCTTCATGCTCTTATTCAGATGAAGCCAGCTTTATCCCACCTTGGAGACAAGGGTTTGCTTCTTCTCCTGAGGTAAATGTTAAGTAAATTTAAAATGTTCAGTAAATTTTAAGTAAATGTTAAGTAAATTTTTCTTGTAGTTATGTTTTTTGTTGTGTTCTCTTTAGCAGTGTATTTTAAAGCTGGATTCAATCCAAACAGGAAACACTTTAAAGAGTTTAGTGTTAACTTCTGAAAGAGGCCTATTTTAGAATCTTAGATATCCTTTAATACTGAAACTCTGTCTTTTCATTGTTTTCCTTAATGTTTATTTTACATTTCTATATCTCCTCATAATTTTCATGACATTTTCTTTACTGTGGTTGAATTCATGTGTTTTGCAAGATTATGAAAATTTATTTATATTTGAAATTATAGTAAATAATAGTTGACCTTTTACTGTCAGGATGAAACTATTCCTAAAGTTTTTTAGCTCTTTAAACATGGTATTGCTTAAGATATTTTTGCTCCTTAAACACTTGTGGTCAGGCTCTGTGTTAAACTAAATTGTTTTAATTTACAGATTTCTTTCCATCCCAAAAGGATTTTCCTATCTGAATGAAAGAGGTTATGTAGCAAAACAATTGGAAAAGTGGCACAAGGTAATTTTCTGTTGAGTAAGCTTCAGTTTATATCTTAGGAAATAGATCTATGAATTTAGAGGATTTTTTTATATCAGTGTTTTGAAGCTTAAGAGGTCAAATATTTAAACATTCATATGGGAGGTTGGGGAGCCAGGTGGTGGGTATTATGGAGGGCACGTATGGCATGGAGCACTGGGTGTGGTGCATAAACAATAAATTCTGTTACGCTGAAAAGAAATAAAACAACAACAACAAAATTTAAACATTCATATGAAGTCATCTTAAATTCTATGTAATTATTTGTGTTTATTTTTCCATTTTCTAAACCACCTTGTTTTATAGCAAACCTACTGATTTTGTGTCCATTCTATTGTAATTTTTCTTTCAGTTTAATTGCTATAATCTACTGGTTTAATTTTTTAACCCTATTTACTATCATTTCTTTTATTCTTGGGTCCTTTTTGATAGCCCTTTTAAGCTATAACTAAAACAATTTTCCTAAATAAAGGAAGATTATAAAATGATTCTACCAAGCAGATCTAATAATCTAATTAAACTTTATTTTAAGATGCTACTTGACATAAATCTGAGAATGTACTTCAGAATAACTGAGAAGTTATTAGTTAACTTCCTAGCTTTTCTTTAGTTGGTCATCATCATGATTTTATTTTGTTTGAAGCATTCTTAATTGTCAAACATCTTAGAAACCCATGGATAAGCAATGCTAATGTAAATAAAATTTTTAGGTTTTTCATAATTTCAATCATTGTCTATATTGAACCATATTTCACAGGAAATTCTCATTTTTAAAAAAATATTGTAACTATAAAACTAGGCACAGTGTCTGGGTGGCTCAGTTGGTTAAGCATCTGCCTTCGGCTCAGGTCGTTATCCCAGTGATCGAGCCCCATGTCCAGTTCCCTGCTCAGTGGGGAGCCTGCTTTTCCCTCTGCCTCTCCCCTGCTTGTGCTTGCTTTCTCTCTCTCTCTCTCTCTCTGAATAAATAAGTAAAATCTTTAAAAACAAAAACGTGATTTAGGGATTAAGTCTTTCAATAATGAATTGGAGAATTGAAATAAGATGTGATAGTTTTATTTCATAAATAGAAGTTATTTAAACAAATTACCATAGTAAAATTGGTCACCTTATTATACAATTTATAGTATTAGAAAATTGCTTAGCATATCTAGTATAGTACTTTCAAATAGTAGGTACAAAATATAACTTGTAACAAAGGCCTGTGCATATAAGGAAACACAAAGGAAGGGTTAATGATTCTGCCTAGGGATTAGAATTAGCAAAAGAAATGTTGGGTGGGCTGAGGAAAGGATATGATATTTGAAATGGTCTTGAGGAGTAGGCAAATAAGTTGGATGAAGGGTATTCAAGGCCAAGGGTGCAGAATAATAAATCTGTATAGATTATTGGAACTTCAGACTTGTGAAGAATGCTATATTCCACTGTAGTTGTGGTGAGGCTAAGTGAGGAGTGGCAAGATAAGGCTAGAATGGTAAGTTAGAACTAGATTATAGAAGGCCTTATTAACCACATTATGTCATTAATGTATTCCAATTTAATTGGAAGTGAGGGAATTATAGGTGTTTAAAGAGTAGTCGTAATCAGAGCTGTGCTTTAGAAACATGACAGGTCGCAGTGTAGGAGTGGATATTTGATTATCAAAGGTAAAGCCTAGGAATATTGAGACCAGTTAAGAAGAAAGATTTGATAAGAATGTGAACTTCAGTGGTGCTGAGATGGAATAGGCAGGGATACATTTTCTGGACATCTTTGAACTAAGATGAACAGGATGTGTGGACAGATTGGATATAATGAATGAAGAGTCCATCTTAACTCTTCAGCTTTCTAATCTGCGTGACTGAGCATGCAGTGAACCACCACGAAGAGATTGCGATTACAGGGGTGCCTGGGTGGCTCAGTCGGTAAAGGATCTGCCTTTGGTTCAGGTCATGATCCCAGCATCCTGGGATGGAGCCCCAGGTCACGCTTCCTGCTCAGTGGGGAGTCTGCTTCTCCTTTTCCTTTTGCCCCTCCCCCCCACTTGGTGTTCACTCATATTCTATTTCAAATAAATAAATTTTTAAAAATCCTCAAAAAAGAGATTGTGATCACAAAAAATGGTATGCAGGTTGAGGATAATGAATTTTGAGTATGTTGAGTATGTTGAATTGTAGCTTTGGGATGACCAAAGATGGTATCCAGAAAATATTTGGAATTGTGGATCTAGAGCTCAGGTATGTGCTGGAAGATCACAATTTGGGAGTCTTCAGTATATAGTAGTAGTTGAAACCTGAAATGAGTGAGATCATCAGGGAAGATATAAAGAACAAAAAAAAAGAAAGGAAGGAAGGAAGGAGAGAAAGAAGGAGGGAAAAAGATTGGAAATTGCTCCCTAAAGAACATTCTGGTTTAATGAGCGGAATAGAAGGACAAAGACACTGAGAAAATTGCCAAAGAGAATGGTGTCAATAAAGGATGCTTCAGGAAGGAGAGGCCAGTGATAGATATTTGATAAAGAGGTCAAATAAGATGAACAAGAGAAAATAGCTGTTGAATTTGACAGTTTGGTCATTGGTGAATTTTGCTAGAGCATTTTCAGTAGAAAGTTACAAACATGCTGAATCGCAGTTACAGTTAGTTAAGCAGTAAATGGAAGGTGTAAAAATAAAGACAACATAATCTTCTCTCTCGAATTAGAGAAAAGGAGAAAGGGAAAGAACTTACTGATTGCCTACCATTTCAAGTCTTACTTCATTTAATCTTCAGGGCAGTCCTGTGAAATACCTTCTGTTATTTCTATTTTGTGAATGAAAATTTGGAGGCTAAAAAGAGTAAACTTTATCCTAGATGAGTAATTTATCCTAGGTCACAGAACTTAAAAAATAGCAGAACAGGGATGCTTTTTGATTCCAAAGCCCATGTTCACTGTATTTGATTTCCTCCCAGTAGCTTATGGCATGCCAACATGGACTGAGACTATCTCTGTTTCAAGGTAATAAAACCTCCAGGCCAGTACAGTATTAAAAACTCACTCATTCAATTTAAAACTTCACCCTAGCATCCAGACATAGACTTAGAAACACTGCAGTGGAGGGATGATTCAGTTTATCTCATCACTCTTTGTGCTCCTTCTCCTCTCCATTTACTAGCTGTCTGCCAGTTTAGGGCCTCTTCAGCTTGAGAGCGGGAGGAGGAAGAAGAGGCATGGGGCTAAGAACAGACTGACTTATTTGGTGCAATTTTTATCTGGGCTGTTTAGCTTTGAGTTTGGCAGATTTCAGGTGTTAATTCTTCTACGTGAGCATTACTTTCAAGATCTCACCACTGTGCATCTCTCATTTTCAGTTCCCTTGACTAGGGCAGTCACGGGCTCCTCTGCCTACACACTTACATTGCCTCCTGGTAGGTGGAGGTCCACCCCTCAGTTGGGATTTTCTTGCCCCTCCAGATTGCTCCTTTTGGGCAGAATCCTCAGGATGACCTGCATAAGAAACTCCGTATATTTCACAGCTATAAACCATACCCCTGACCTTTGGCTAGTGTTTTCCAAATGAATGCCTTTGGTGAAAAGATTTAATCACAGGAATGTAACTACTCCTGTGCAAAGCTCAGAATATCTGCCTTTTTTGCCATAAGATTTTCATTAAAAAAATTTTTTTAAAGATTTTTTTATTTATTCATTTGATAGCGAGAGATCACAAGTAGGCAGAGCAGCAGGCGGGGGGTGGGGAGAGCAGATTCCCTGCTGAGCAGAGAGCCCTATGCAGACTCAATCCCAGGACCCTGAGATCATGACCTGAGCTGAAGGCAGAGGCTTAACTCACTGAGCCACCCAGGTGCCCCTAAGATTTTCATATGTAGAGGAAAGTTTGGTAGTAGTGTAGTGGTAATAGTAGCAGTAGTAATAATTATGGTATGCTCATAGTATTAAAACCTCATATTACTATTACAAAGTAAATATGGAACCTAAAGGGAAAATAGGAAAAGTACGTTTTTAAAGGCTTTAAGAAGGGAATTAAGGTAACTCACCAAATTCAAGTTGTCTGAAATGGTTTTGAATGAAAAATGTTTCCCTGTGCGCTTATTCTGTCTTTTCTGAAGGTAATGCTGTAATAGTCTATTTTGTGTGCATTCAGAGATGTTCTATCCCTCTATAAGTATATACTCTTTATTTAAAAATACGAATGTGTTCTGTTTTTAAGAGTAGATAATAAGTTTTTTATTTAGCAGTATATTTGAGGGATCTTTTCAGGGCTGTACATTTAAATCTAGCTTGTTCTTTTTAATGGCTGCGTCGTCCATTGTATGAATGTACCTTAGCTTTTATACCACTCCTGAATTGACATTGTTTTCAACTTTTTTTGTTTTGTAAACCATGTTTGCTGGATATTCTTCTGTATGCCTTTGCATGCTTGTACGTGTATTTCTGTAGGATAAATTTCTAAAAGTGTAGTTGAGTCAAAAACTATGTGAAGTAACATTTTTGATACATACTGCCAAATTGCTTTCCAGAGAATTCTACCAATTCCTTCTAAGCAGTTTAAAGTAGAGATCTTTTAACATTTACCCTAAAGATACAAATGTAGTGATTTGAAGGGACACCCATACCCCAGTGTTTATAACAGCAGTGTGCACAATAGCCGAACTATGGAAAAACCCCAGATGTCCCATTGACAGCTGGGATAAAGAAGATGTAGTATATATGCACACACAGGAATACTACGCAGCCATCAAAAAACCAAAATCTTACCATTTGCAATGATGTGGATGGAATTACAGGGTATTATAGTAAGCAAAATAAGTCAGTCAGAGATAGACAGGTGTTATATGATCTCATATGAAGGAATAAAACAGGATCATAGGGGAAGAGAGGAAAAAAATAAAACAAGATGAAAACAGAGAGGGAGACAAACCATAGGAGACTTTTTTTTTTTTTTTTTGGAGAGAGAGAGAGAGAGAGAGAGCGAGCAAGAAAGGGAACACAAGTAGGAGGAATGGGAGAGGGAGAATCAGTCTTCCTTCTGAGCAGGGATCCTGATGTAGGACTCAATCCCAGAACTCTGGGATCATGACATGAGCTGAAAGCAGATGCTTAATAACTGAGCCACGCAGGTTCCTCAAGAGACTCTTAATTTTCGGAACCAAACTGAGGGTTGGTGGAGGGGTGGGATGGGGTAACTGGGTGATAGACATTAAGAGGGGCATGTAATGAGCCCTGGGTGTTATGTAAGACTGATGAATCACAGGCCTGTACCTCTGAAACCAATAATATGTTATATGCTGACTAATTGAATTTAAATTAAAAAACAGTTTAAAAAAGGAAAAAATAAAGTAGAGATCTTTTGCAATAAAGATGGAAGTAGTTTTTCAAGTTTCAGTTGGCAACATTTTTTACATTCGACTTGATTTAAATCAGTAGGGAAAGCGATACTAGTTTTGGCCAAAAGATGCTAAAATGATACAATTCATTTAATTTTCTTTTTAAGATTTCTAGTGAATATGCTTACGGTTTAATAATATGAGGCCAGTTTTTGTTTGTATTTAATGGGGAAGGGATTTAAATAAGATAAAAAACAAAACTAGTAACTTACTTATGTGGACTCTAAAATACTAATTGAAAATGGGAATAAGAGTATAAGCAGAAAGCTTTTAGATACGATAGAACATTTGCAATCATAATACCGTGTTCTACCATTTTAAAAATGTCTTAAATTTCCTGTGCAGGTGTTCAGTTTTCTCATATTTATGCTTTTAAGATTTGGCATGTACCTAACATGTTATAAATTTAGTGAATAATATGATACTCTGTATAACTAAAGCAATATTATCTTCCAGGAATATAATTCAAAATACGTTGACTTGATTGAGGAACAACTTAATGAAGCACTTACTACTTATCGAAAGCCAATTGATGGTGATAACTATGTTCGTCGGAGTAACCAAAGGTACAGTCTAGTTAATGGAATAATTTATTACTGGTCCTCTAATATAAAATTCAAACCCAGTTCATAATATTCTTTATTTTTAAAAATTTTCGAAGTATTTGGAAATTTTATTTCCTTCACTGACCTAAGAAAAAAATCTTAAAGCATAGCATTGACTGCTCAAGAATTCCAGTGGGACTCATAACATGCTGAATACCCTTACTAATATAATTATGTATCTTCCATGCTCTTACCCTAGTCTGTTTTTCTGGTCTCAGCTCTCACAATTTACTCATTACTTTGAGGCCAGCTAACCTGTTACTTTTCTGGAGCTCCTCATGCTTTTCCACTTACATATTTTTATGTATGCCAAGAGATTATATCTTTATCTAATACTTTATTAGTAGTCCTTGTTTTAATTAGCATATTATAAATGAGGCAATAGGATATCAATCATCTTTATTTATGCTAGATTACAGCGTCCTCATGTCTACCTGCCTGTACACCTCTATGGACAACTGGTACACCACAAAACAGGCTGTCATTTGTTGGAAGTACAGGTAAAAACACAATTTATTTGTTTTAAATAGCTACAATCATAGAAAAAAATCTTAATATTGCTAAAGTGTAGTACCTTTGCAAAAACTTCTCAAAAGCCTTAAAGTTAGCAGCATTAATAATGCTTTTAAAGCCTTCTATCTTATAACTGACTTAGGCTGTGTTTGTAATCCTTAGATGTAGCACTGGTGTGCATGCCTTTCCCTGACTTACCTGTCACCTTTTGCATAGCTAATACGTTATGTAGAGTAAGTGAGCCACTTAAAGTAAAGTCTGAGTTCTGTCCTTTGTAGTTTGTTGGAAAGTTCATCTCTTTTGTAGAAACATACTGAAAAACTGAATTTCTTCATTGTTCTTTTGGGGAATTTAAACTGAACCTGAATTTTTGGTGAACAACAAACTGGAAATACTAATTGCTGTTAGTTTGTACCTCCCTATTCTCATATGTTTTATGGAATATAACAGGCTTTGTGTCAAGCAGTTATTCTTTGATTATATGCACACCAAATTTATGGCTGTGAATATGTCTTGGCTATTAAGTGTTTTCAATAAATGCAACTTTTTTCTTACTTTAGAAATAGATACAGAAGTGTTTGCATGTGTGTCTTTTGAACAATAGTAATCTGGCAGTTTAGTTCATTTTTGTATCAGTGTTCATCCCAGGAAAAAATGTTTTACATAAATGTACTCTATAGTATACTATTTTTATATTAAGTCTATGAAGACTTTTGGAGCACATATCTTTACAGTATTTTTTTTATTCATTAGTATTAGGTTCTATTTAAAAAAACTGATAATTATGACTAATATTTTTATAATACGAGGTACCAAGTGCTTTGTTAAGGACTTCCTATGTAATGCTTACGTCATTACACCATATGAAACAGATCTCTCTTTTAGAGATTGGAAATCAAGGCATGGGGGATTAACTCACTTGCTCAAAACCACATAGCTCCTAAGTGCTCACTGTAGAATATGAATTTAGAACCTCCTCATTAATGCTGCTTTAAAAAGTTTACATAAAGTTTACATAAGATTATTTTAAATACGTAAAAGTTACTAAATGCAAACCTTAAAAATTTGATTTTAAGATGCTTTGAAAACATATTGTTACTCATGTTTTTTTTTTCTTTCTCCAGAATATCATTACTGAACTCTGTCACAATGTTCGTAGTCCAGATTTGGATAAATGGGAAGAAATTAAAAAACTGAAAGCATCTCTTTGGGCCTTGGTTTGTAATAAACTTCTATAAGATCTTCATCATTTTTAGATTTTTAAAATTTTCCCATTAATAATAAATAAAAATAATTTTATTTAGAACTTATTCTCAGATTAATATTCTAGGACCAAAATTGTTTCTGCCCATTTTAAACATTTTTAAGCTATTAGTTTTCTTGCTTAAGACAAATGAAGCATTAATTTTTCAAGTTCCGTATTTAAGGTTTTTTTTCACATTTTTTTTTCTCTCTCATAGATGGGGTTAAATTTCTTCTTAGCTCTCCAGATTTCTTGAAAGAGTTACTCTTATAAATATATTGGATATAAGTGATTTCTTTTCTTTCAGGGAAATATTGGCTCATCAAATTGGGGTCTCAATTTACTACAGGAGGAAAATGTGATTCCCGATATACTAAAACTTGCAAAGCAATGTGAGGTTCTTTCAATCAGAGGGTATGTTACTTCACTCATAAATCTTTCTAGTGTATATATTCTTGTTCACAAGTAGCTGTGAGGGAAGAGTATTCTATGTAGTCCATTAGAACTATTAATTCACTGAAAATCCTAATGACGCAAGATTTAAAAAGAAAAGGTTGGGGGGTGGGTTGTGCACCTGGCTGGCTCAGTCAATAGAGCATGCTACTCTTGATTTCGGGGTCATGAGTTTGAGCCCCACATTGGGAGTAGAGTTTACTTTAAAAAAAAAAAAAGATTTTTAAATGCACTGTTTAACATCTTAAGGAGCTCCTTGTTTAATGTTACCATTGCATTTTTATCATTATAATTTTGAAGTTTAGTAAGTGGCAAACAGTGAAAGTATAGTGGATATGCAGTATTCCAGTAGCCCTTATATTTCACATTTATCCCAGAAAAGTTTGTGTATGCCATTTTCCTCTAAGATTTCATTATGTTCTTTTAAATTACTTCTTTGTAATTACTGTGTATGTTAAGAAGGTGTTCATGTTACTTACGGCTTCTAAGTTACTCCTAACTCATTTTAATACATTTTTCTATAAGCTAAGTAATTTTTAATGACTTAAAAAAAAATTCAAATGTACATATAGCAAACTAATATTTTGGTTGCTTTAAGAAATCTCAGTTTGGAATTATAAACTGTCATTACTACATCTTTTACATATAGGACCTGTGTATATGTGCTTGGGCTCATAGCCAAAACCAAACAGGGCTGTGATATTTTGAAATGTCACAACTGGGATTCTGTAAGGCACAGTCGCAAACATCTGTGGCCAGTAGTTCCAGATGATGTAGAACAACTCTGTAATGAACTTTCATCTATCCCAAGCACCCTGAGTTTGAACTCCGAGTCAACCAGCTCTAGACATAATAGTGAAAGTGAATCTGCACCATCAAGTGAGTATTCTTGACAAGGTCATGTACAGTTAGCTGTAGTTAACATTTGTGTTTATAATATCACAATGTAAATGTATTTGTTACATTCCTAATGTACTTTTTTCTAAGATACTTTGGCAGTCATGGAGTCTTGGAAAATATGTTATCTTTTCACAACAGAGAGTGATAGCCAACAGACTACATTGTTCTCTCCTTGCTTTTCTAAATAGCCTTTGGAAAAGCTTACTGACAGAGTTAAAAAATAAGCCATGTGCCAAAAGAACCATTCCCATTTTTGCTTATCATAAAATCTAAAAAGTGAATGTTTATTTGCTTACCTTTTTCATTTACATAATTTTTTCACTCATTTTTCAGATAGAGATTGTTGAACCAGAATGTATTTGTTAAGATACTAAATTTACATATTCATTTTTGAGAGAAGAGCTAAATTTTTAAAACTAAATATTGAAACTCTTAAAAGAGTATCAAAAAATCAACTAAATAAAAAAGTTTGTGGTTTTAAGCTTTGTGCTAAATATTGTTAGTTGTACAAAATTTAAGACATAGTTCTTTTTAAAAAGATAGTGCAACATTTTTCAAACCGTATTTCACCAGGCCCAATTATAAGATGCATCAGTATTTTATGAACCACTAAAAAAGAAGGAAAAAATACTGCCTATTAAACTAGGACATACCACTGATTATAAGATGCATTCTGATTTTAGAATTATCTGTGGAAAAATGTATCTTAGAATTGACAAAATCTGAAAATACAATATGCAAGTTTCTTTGGGATTTTATTTTGCTTTCTTTCAAAATAAATTTCAAGTAGTTTATAATTACTGAACAAAAAGTTAAAAATAAAAATAGGATAGGATATCATAGATGTCATTGGGCACCCAGATTGAGTCTTTTTCTTTTTTATTAGACACTGAATTTAGATGAGATCCTTAGTACCTAAAGCAAAATAAATAAACCTAATTGATTTAAACATGAATTTAAAATGCTATGACTTGGCTCATTATAAGTATATTTTAAGAAGAAGAATTCACTTCTTGTAAGATTAATATCTCCCATCTATTATGATTTGAAAAATAAGCTAACAGGAATCTCTGCCAACTGAGTGAAACATCCATGGTCAAATCTCCTTTTTCCTTTAATTTTATCCTGAATATTTGGAGGTTTTGGAAACTCTGTGCCATTAAAACAGCAAGCAAAAAACTACTTCATGTAAACTGTGCTGTAAGGAACCCTATAGTTTTTCTTGGGAAATAACAGAAGTTCCTCACAATAACATAATACCACATTTTTATTTAAGTTCAAACACTTGGTCTCAAGAAGTTCTTTTTTTTTTTAACGTGGCTCCTCAGCAGTTTAACCCTTTATTTTTGAAAATTTTTTCCCCAGATGACTATTCGACAAAGAATTATTGAAATACGTCACAAATAGTTGCCATGATTTTGTTTTGTCATTTTTGATGTGCTTGTATTAACAGTCTTTTGATCATAGGTATGTTCATAATGGAGGATGACCGGTTTGGAAGCAGCTCTACCAGTACATTTTTTCTTGACATCAATGAAGATACAGAACCAGCATTTTATGATCGACCTGGACCTATAAAGGATAAAAATTCATTCCCTTTCTTTGCTTCTAGTAAACTTGTGAAGAATCGTATCTTAAATTCACTTACTTTGCCTAATAAAAAACATCGCAGTAGCAGTGATCCGAAAGGAGGGAAACTGTCATCTGAAAATAAGGCAAACAACAGGCGGATCAGAACGCTTACGGAGCCCAGTGTTGACTTTAATCATAGTGATGATTTCACACCCATATCCACAGTACAGAAAACATTACAATTAGAAACTTCATTTGTTGGGAATAAGCACATTGAAGACACTGGTAGTACTCCAAGTATTGGAGAGAATGACTTAAAATTCACCAAGAGTCTTGGTACAGAGAATCACAGAGAAAACACAAGCCGAGAGAGATTAGTTGTAGAAAGTTCAACAAGCTCACAAATGAAGATACGTAGCCAAAGTTTTAATACAGACACTACAACAAGTGGCATAAGTTCAATGAGTTCAAGTCCTTCACGAGAGACAGTAGGTGTTGATGCTACAACTGTGGACACAGACTGTGGAAGTATGAGTACTGTGGTAAGTACTAAAACTGTTAAGACAAGCCACTATTTGACGCCACAGTCTAACCATCTGTCTCTCTCCAAATCAAACTCAGTGTCCCTGGTGCCTCCAGGTTCTTCTCATACACTTCCTAGAAGAGCACAGTCCCTTAAAGCACCCTCAATTGCTACGATTAAAAGTCTAGCAGATTGTAACTTTAGTTACACGAGTTCTAGAGATGCCTTTGGCTACGCTACACTGAAAAGATTACAGCAACAAAGAATGCATCCATCCTTATCTCATTCTGAAGCTTTGGCATCTCCAGCAAAAGACGTGCTGTTTACTGATACCATCACCATGAAGGCCAACAGTTTTGAGTCCAGGTTAACACCAAGCAGGTGAGCAAATACACATTTAATGAACAATTATGGTTGCATTTTAACAGACTTAAATGGAAAGCATTAGTAGACAGGTTTTACATCTACATAAGCCTCAGAACTGACCAATTATAATTGCTTACTATGGTAGGCTATAAGCTCCTAGTTACCCGATATGATTTGAAATGGATTCTTGCAGCTGCGAGGGGGGAAAAGAAATTCTTTTAGGCCCTGAAAATAAACATATATGGTTTGCAAGGACACACAAGTCACAAGCTTTTTTTTATTTCTCGCTTCTGCAAGGATCGATTTTAAAAAGAAGCATGTCGGGGGAATCAGGAGCTTAAGACCTACAATAACAAACAACTTTTTCAGGTAGGTCAATTTAAGGCTCCAAAAGTTGACCTTTATTTTTACTATATTTTCTAACTACAAATTTTAGTAAAATTCTCAGTTTGTCTTAAGTAGCTGTGATTATATAGTAGGAACCTAACAAACATTACATGAATTACTTGGCCCTCAGAATTCAGCAGTAGCAGTTTGTCTATGCTCAAGAACTATTATTAGGGAATTTCTATGCCATGTCTAAAGACAGTGACCAAGTCGATCAAAATAAATAATTTGATTTTACCTTTAAAATATATGAAATGTAAAATTTGTTGCAAAGATTTCTGTACCTTTTTTTTTTTTTTAAAAGATTTTATTTATTTATTTGACAGAGAGAGACATAGTGAGAGAGAGTGAACACAAGCAGGGAGGAGTGGGAGAGAGGGAGAAGCAGGCTTCCTGTTGAACAGGGAGCCCAATGCAGGACTCTATCCCAGGACCCTGGCATCATGACCTGAGCCAAAGGCAGATGCTTAACAACTGAGCCGCCCAGGCACCCCTATTTTGTTTGTTTTTGTTGGGCCAAATACTTAAAAAAATTTACTTCATTTTTGGTTATTAATTCCCATTTATTTAAATGGATTAGTATTTGTGAAATACCGAGAATAATGCTTGACACATATCATCATCATCATCATTGGCATTATGGGTAGTTATTTCTTTATGTAACCCATTTGGGTTTTATAGAACCAAATTCTTAATAATATTAATAGTAATAATAATAATATTAATAATATTCTTAATATTTCAGTAATGCTAATGCACTTAGTAGAAGGGGTTCCTTTGTAGCAGATAATAAATTATACCCTGTTTGATAGAATTTTATAAATTATGCAATAATGTCTCATACAGAAACTTACCCATCTTTGACAGCCTCACCAATTCAGAACAAAGATAGGCAGATCTCTTAATAGCTCACTACTCTAAATTCTATCAGTAAGGTTCATGAATTGTGTTCAGAAGAGGTACCTCCAACACATAGTCAAGTTGATACTTATTCTAACAAGCTTGGATATCAGGTTTTTAGGCCTATAGGAGCAACAATTAGAAGCTTCTGATTGGTAGGAACACTATAACGGGAAAGGACAGCTGATAAAATTGGTAGCAAAGAAGGAAGCTTTTGTAGTACAACAAAAAATTTAAAAACTCAAAAGGTCACTGCACAGCCAGGGCCAGTAAGTAACCTAGCACAGCAAAATAAGCAGTAGAAGTAGTATTGTCATACAGCTCAGTAAAATAACCAAGGTGCTGTTAACTCTGAACCATTCAGTTAGGTTGATGATATCCCGTCAAAGCAGGCATTTCTGTTCAAATTGTTGAAGGCATAAAGAGAGATGCACGTTTAAATATTCTGAAGAATAGACCAGAAAAGATAGCTACCCCCAGTCACTTATATCTTAACCAGTCTGGGTTCTTAGAATCTTATTTCCTGTATTCTCTGTTAGATCAGGAGAAAGTTATTTGGAAATTTTACTCCTGGATTAAAGATGAATGGATGTTTTTATTGGGAGGGAAAAAAAATAAAAACAAGAAAAAACAGGAGACAGGAACAGCTTGTACAGAGGCATGACGGCATAGCAGAACTTTATGTTTATCAAATCTTTCGTTTGTTTTTCAAATTGTATTTCGTACCTATTGTGTGTGTACCAGGTTCCACGGAGGAAAAAAGTCGTGTTGGCATTAGTGTTTCTATTCCTACTTCTTACCTTTGGTTAGTTGAGAGAAAATGAAAGTGATGGAAGCTAACTACAAATTTACTTTAAGATAACAGTTTGGAATCTAGGCAAAGAAGGACTGTTGTTACTTGTTTTGTTTCCTTATAAAATTAAAAGGGTAAGCATGCAGATGTCTGTGGTATAATGGAGAGTCTGACACAGCATATCTCACTGAGCTATTTCCTTGGGACATGGTAGAACAAACACTGAAGTAGGAGTTCTTAATCCTAACTAATCCTGGCACTGAGTGAATGAATTTGAAACAACGTTTCATAAACTATGCCTTGATGTCTCATCTGCCTAGACTTCAACAGCTTTGCAACACTTCATCAGCCCAGAACAAAACTAGGCAGACCTCAGTTGCTCACTATTATGAATCTGTGTGGGAAGGTTCATGAATTTTGAAATATCTAGACCTTAGTTGCCTTATCTAAGAGAATTTGGACTAGATCAGTGGTTTTAAGCTTTTCAAATACTGCATTTTAACTAGAGAATCTCTTTCTTCACAAAAACAATTCTGTGAAAACCTGGTTTGCAGAATAGATTAAAACGGAGCTAGTCGGTTGAAGTAGGGATTGGGAGGGCAAGTAATCCAATAATTCCTCCTTTCACCTTCAGTACTCCTTTGAAGAAAGAGTTCTGTGAAGTAAGAGAGGTTTAACAATATAATTTTATTTATTTTTTTTTAAAGATTTTTTTTATTTATCAGAGAGAGAGAGGGGGAGAGAGTGAGCACAGGCAGACAGAATGGCAGGCAGAGGCAGAGGGAGAAGCAGGCTCCCCGCTGAGCAAGGAGCCCGATGCGGGACTCGATCCCAGGACGTCGGGATCATGACCTGAGCCGAAGGCAGCTGCTTAACCAACTGAGCCACCCAGGCGTCCCTAACAATATAATTTTAAAACCACTGACCCATTTTATGAAATTTGTCAATTTCAGTTAGTGGTTTTTACTATGATAAATTTTTTTTTTTTTAAGATTTTTTTTTATTTGTCAGAGAGAGAAACACAAGCTGAGGGAGAAGCAGACTGTGCTGAGCAAGGAGCTCTGTGTGGGACCCTGGGATCTGACCTGAACTAAAGGCAGACATTTAACTGACTGAGCCACCCAGGGATCCCCAGTATGATAATCTTCATAGTTACAATTTTAGAGGATTTCTTTTGTGTGCATTATTAAATAATTCCTTTTTAAATATCAGGCTACGTTGTTACATTTTAAATGACTTGGGTTTCTCAATGCCAATGTACATTAACTGGAGCCTTGTGTAGTGCCTTGTGTATATGAAGCAAGTGCCTAATAAATATTTCAGCATGTATGTTGCATGAATAAGAAATTGGTATCTTATGGAAATAATCAGTGTACCATATTTATTATGGAGTCACTAGCAAGGAGTGCATTGAGGAAGTATCGGTGCTTTAAATAAAAGTGCCTTTTAATATTTACAAATGATAACATAATTGCTGTTTTGTGTCTTTCTGCTGTGTTACATAAATCTTGTTCCTATAGCCATTAAAGTAATTACCACACAAAGGATGATAATTGTTCTTATTTTTCATAAAAATAATGTTAAATGCCCTTGGTTGTATGATAGCAAATTTACTAGTTTGAAATGATTGTGAAGATAGTGTTTGGATCATACCTGTGACTTCTGGGGTCATTTTTTTTTTTTTTTAATTCTAGATACTAAAAGTTATCTTAATTGCCCACCTTTTCACTTTAACCTAGGAGGCCATTGTAGTTGTTTTTCATAACAGTCCCATTACGGATGTATTTTGTATATCATTTTATAACAGCTAAATGATTCCAAGTGTTTATATGCTCCTAATAAAAAAGGTACCACTGTTTAGTACTTGGCTAGCTAAAAAGTTACAAAAATGATAATTTCTCTATATGATAAATACTACAAATCAAGAAACTAATGCAAATGGGTTTTTTATGGTTTTATAGGTTCATGAAAGCTTTAAGTTATGCTTCATTAGATAAAGAAGATTTATTAAGTCCTATTAATCAAAATACCCTGCAGCGATCCTCCTCAGTGAGGTCCATGGTGTCCAGTGCAACATATGGTAGTTCCGATGACTATATTGGTCTTGCTCTTCCAGTAGACATCAATGATATATTCCAGGTATCATGAATTCTGTATTCTTATTATTTCATATTGTATAACTGCTTACTAGAAATTACAATTTAAGTGATTACTATTTGGGGAGAAGATAATTATTTTTAAGGCAGTTTTGCTTAAAAACATTTTGTGATGAAAATTATTTCACGTTTCTCAACTGTTCTGTGCTTTTTTGAGGTGTATACCATTTGGTGGTATACACCATTCCAAGTCCCCAGAACATTATACTTCCTTCTCTTCCCATAGTAAAACAGCATCTTGTTTGATTTCTTTACCAGTATATTCTCTATAGGAGTTTAGTGAATTCTTACTTTGCTTTTTAATCACATTTGATTTATCCTTGTGTTTCTGTCTTTTTTTGTTTTTTGACATTGAACACAAAGTTGTGTAAGTTCGAGGTATACAGTATATTCCTTGTTTTTTGTTTTTTTGTTTTTTAATCCATGAACCTGTTTATCCTACATAGGACAGCCACATGTGTCCAATAATATAAAGTTGTCCTAATCCCACGAGATACTCACAAATACCTATATGATACAGCACTAAAGAATCCACATTTGTTCAGGAGTCTAAAGACATTTTAGATAAATTCTAAAAGCAATTATTTTAATATTTATTTAAATTACTAAAAGTAGATGAAAACTTTAAGGATTATTTGTTATTTTATCAAGTTTTGGTAATTTAACCTCGTTTAGTGAACTTTTTAAGTTCATGTGCTGTAGTAATTCTATTTAAATTGCATTTTGTTTAATTTTGCTAATTTCATAAAGTGAACTTCTTCATAATTGATGTGTTTTAGGTAAAGGATATTCCCTATTTCCAGACAAAAAACATACCTCCACACGATGATCGAGGTGCCAGAGTGTTTGCTCATGAGGCAGGAGGTAATGCATGATTTTTGTTTTCATGAGACTCTTCTTTGTATTAAAAAGAAAATTCTTTTTAAAACAAAGTTGATGAGAAAGAAAATTTTTTCAGTAGGATGACATTAAAAATTCAGATATACTTACTTTTGGGTCAACTTAAAAATTATGCCAAAATAATTTTTTTGAGTCAATTTAAAACTAAACCACAGTATATTTTTGTGAGGGACTGTAACTATTCTACCCAGCCTCTCAAGAAGACAAAAACTAGATCATTTGATTCTATTTTTAAAAACGAATGCATGAAAAATTTGTGATTCTGATTCTCAAAGGTGTTTGGGGGAAAGGAGAGAGAGAAAAATGTACTTAAATATTACTTGATTCTCTTTATAATGAACAATAAGATTATAATGAATATATGCATGTTAGCCATAGGTTTAAAGCTTCATAATCTTGATATTTTTTAGTACCTCTTTAGACTCAGAATTATTACATTTCTTTATAGAGTTACTGAGAATAATTGAAACTATGTCTTAATTGTATGATTTTAGTTTTCCATTTTCACTTAAAATTTTATATTAAAGTAATATAAGCTTATCTGCTAACTTTATTTTCCTAATTTTAAGCAAATCACTCTTTTTTTCTCCCCAGTTAAAGTTAAGATTTTGAGTCATAAAAAGAGTTCTGGTTTTCTTTGCTTATATTCCTTCTTTAAAAATTCATATAGTTCAAGACATCTTGAAAAGAGGTGTCATTGATACTATCTTTATCAGATGTTGTTTCATATTTACTTATGCACAGGTCTTCCATCTGGAACTGGAGGTCTTGTAAAAAACTCTTTTCACTTGCTACGACAGCAGATGAGTCTTACGGAAATAATGAATTCAATCCATTCAGATGCTTCTCTGTTTTTAGAAAGTACAGAAGACACTGGATTACAGGAGCATACAGATGATAACTGCCTTTATTGCGTCTGTATCGAAATTCTGGGTTTCCAGCCCAGTAATCAACTAAGTGCAATATGCAGTCATTCAGGTAAGTGATTATGTCCTTCTCTACCTAATTTGAATGTGCTCCAGTCACAAGCCATGTCCCACTTCTGTTGACCATCCCTCTTAATTCAGTTCTTACTACTTCAGCCTTAGTTCAGTCACTCAGCATTTCCCTATTAGAAGATTGGAGGTTAGTGTTTTGTCTCCAGTTTTGGCCCCTTCCAATTCATCTTTCATAGTCTTCCCTGGGATTAGTCTGTTGACAGTTCTTTACTGGCTATTCATGCCCACCATACAAGATCACACAAGATTCTTTGTGTGATATATTGTCTTTTTTTTCCCCGTTGGACTATTATTAACATAAAATGTTACATTAGTTTCAGATGTACAGTATGATGATTCAGCAATTCTGTTTTTCTAATCTTTAAATTATTTTTTAATTCCAGCATAATTAACTTACAGTGTTATATTCGTTTCAGGTATACAGTATAGTGAGTCATTAATTCTGTATATTCATCAAGATAAATGTGTTCTTGATCCTCTTTATCTCTTTCACCCATGGCCCTACCCACCTCTCTTCTGGCAATCACCATTTTGTTTGCTGTGTTCTAGAGTCTCTTATTTGTGTTTCTTTGTTTGCTTGTTTTATTAAATTCTACATATGAGTGAAATCATAGGGTATTTGTCTTTTCTGATGACTTCAGTTAACACTATTCTCTCTAGGTCCATCCATCCGGTGCTGTTGCAAATGGCAAAATACCATTCTTTTTTATAGCCAAGTAATACTCTATTGCATTTCTATGCCACATCTTTAGCCAGTCACTATGAAAACTCACTTGGGTATTCCGTATCTTGGCTATTGTAAATAATGCTGCAGTAAACATAGGAATGTATATATCTTTTCAAATTAGTGTTTTTGTTTTCTTTGAGTAAATTCCCAGTATAACTGGATCATGTGGTATTTCCATTTTTAATCTTTTTTTCAGGAATTTCCATACTGTTTTCTACAGTGGCTGTACTGTAAAGGGCATTCTCATCAGCAGCGCATGAGGGTTCCTTTTTCTCCACATCCTCACCTGCAGTTGTTGTTTTTTTGTGTTTTGATTTTAGCCATTCTAAGAGATGTGAAATGGTATCTCGTTGTAGTTTTGATTTGCATTTCCCTGATGATGAATCATGTTGAGCATCTTTTCATGTGTCTGCTGGCCATCTGTATGCCTTCTTTGTAAAAATGTACAGGTCCTCTGCTCATTATTAATTGGATTATTTGTTTTTTTGGTTTTGAGTTATATAAGTTCTTTATATAGTTTGGATTTTAAGCCATTATTGCATATGTCACTTACAGATGTCTTCTCCCATTCAGTAGGTTAACTTACTCTTTTGTTGATGGTTTTCTTTGCTTAAAAATAAAAGTCTTTTTATTTTAGTGTAGTCCCAGTAATTTTTAAATTTTTGTTTCCCTTTTGTTTCCCTTGCCTTAGGAGGCGTATCTGGAGAAATGTTCCCATAGCTAATGTCAAAGAAATTAGTACCTGTTATTTTCTCTTAAGGGTTCTGTGGTTTAAGGTCTTACCTTGGGTCTTCAATCCATTTTGAATTTACTTTTGTGTATGGTGTGAAAGTGGAATGAAAGTGGTTCAGTTTCATTCTTTTGCATGTAGCTGTCCAGTATTTCCAGCACCATCTGTTAATAAAATTATCTTTCCCCCTTGTACAATCTGGCCCCCTTGTATAATTTGTCTTAGGCTCATTGACCAAATAAGTGTGGGTTTATTTCAGGCCTCTCTCTGCTCTGTACCAGTGATCTATGAGTCTATTTTTGTGCCAGTACCATACTGTTTTGATTATTTCAGCTTTGTATTATATCTTGAAATTTATAAGATTACTTGGCTATTTGAGGTATTTCACCATTCCATATAAATTTTAGTATTAGTCTCGTTCTGTGAAAAATACTGTTGCTGTTTTGATAGGATTGCATTAAATCTGAAGGTTGTTTTGGGTAGTATGGTTATGCTATCAGTAGTGGTTCTTCTAATCCATGAACATAGATTATCTCTCCTTTTGTTTGTGTCATCTTCAGTTTCTTTCATCAGTGTTTTGAAGTTTTCAGAATATAGGTCTTTTCCTCGGTTAATTTTTTTCTCCAGATATTTTCTTATTTTTGGTACAATCGTAAATGGAATTGTTTTCTTAATTTCTCTTTCTGCTTCCTCCTTAGTAGTGTATAGGAATGCAACAGATTTCTTTGTATTTCATAATTCCAGGCATGAAAAATGTGTTTCCCTGCTATTCCCTCTTCCCCTGGCCCCCATACAGAAACTAACATACAGTCCCTTTGACTGGTCCACCTCATCCTGGATGTCAGTATTTTACACGTGAAGCTGTCCTTCACTCTCTAAGTCAGATGTTCACATTCTTTCGTCTTTACTCTCATTGTGCTTTGTATATGGATCTCTTATAATCAATATTGGTCATTATTATTTTTCCCCTTCCACTCATTAAGTTCTTTCAGTGTATGGACTGTCATGTCTTTTCATTTTTATATTTCTAATACCTACCTACATACCACTTTGTAGTAGACAGTATGTTTTTGGTGAGAGCAAACCCAGATTCAGCTATCTTATATGATACAACAAATGCCATATGCAGATCTTCCCCAACTTATGATGGAGTTACATCCCGATAAACCCATCCTAAGTTGAAAAAAATCATAAGTCAAATGCATTTAAAAGTCAGGAAACAACAGATGTTGGTGAGGGTGCAGAGAAAGGGGAACCCTCCTACACTGTTGGTGGGAATGCAAGCTGGTGCAGCCACTCTGGAAAACAGCATGGAGGTTCCTCAAAAAGCTCAAAATAGAGCTACCTTATGACCTAGCAGTCACACTACTGGATATTAACCCTAAAGATAAAATGATCTGAAGGGGCATGTGCACCCAAATGTTTATAACAGCAGCGTCTGCAATAGCCAAACTATGGAAGGAGCCTAGACGTCCATCAACAGATGAATGGATTAAGAAGATGTGGTGTATATATATACAACGGAATACAATGCAGCCATCAAAAGAAATGAAATCTTGCCATTTGCAATGACGTGGATGGAACTGGAGGGTATTATGCTGAGCGAAATAAGTCAATCAGAGAAAGACAGTTATGATCTCTCTGATATGAGGGATTTGAGAGGCAGGGCAAGGAATTTGGGAGGTAGGGAAGGAAAAACCTGAAAAAAGATGGGATTGGGAGGGAGACAAACCGTAAGAGACTCAATCTCACAAAATAAACAGGGTTGCTAGAGGGTAGGAGGGTAGGGAGAGAGTGGTTGGGTTATGGACATTAGGGAGGGTATGTGCTGTGAAATGTGTAAGCCTGATAATTTACAGACCTGTACCCCTGGCGCAAATAATACATCATATGTTAATAAAAATAATTTAAAAATGCATTTAATATACCTAAGCTACCAAGCATTATAGGTTAGTCTATCTTAAACCTGCCTAGAACATTTTCATTAGCCTATAGGTGGGCAAAATCATCAACACAAAGTTTATTTTATAAAGTGTTGGCTTTCTCATGTAATTGATTAAATACTGTACTGAAGTGATAAACAGAATAGGTGTTTGGGAACAGAATGGTTGTAGTGTATTGGCTGTTTACCCTCATGATCGTATGGCTGATTGGGAACTGTGGCTCACTGTCACTGTCCAGTGTCACAAGAGAGGATCGTACCACACATCACTATCCAGGAAAAATTTCCAAATTCAAAATTTGAAGCAATAGAGTTTCTACTGAACGTGTATCATTTTTGCACCATTGTAAAGTCCAACCATCATAAGTTGGGCAACATGTATATTAGCAACTTCCAACTTATAGGTGTTTGTATATGTGTTTAAAGTGTTTCCATGGGTACCTTTTCTTGGTATCACTTAGCCATGCTCAGAAAAACCTAGTGATATCAAAGTTCTCTGAGTCACTCTTCTAAAATTTTCCTTGGTGTTCTGATTAAGAGCTTTCCAACTGATGGGTTATAGCATGCTGATGCACCACAGACAGGATATGGGTGTGCTGAAATCATTAATTCCCTCAATGTTTCCATGCCTCTGGGGTGTGGGTTTGGACAGACCCTTGGACTAGGCATTTTACACTGTGAACAGCCCTGTCCAGGGCTCCGAAATGTAATTATTGTCGTTTCCTGTGAGTGAGAAGTTTGGGCAGTATTGTTCTGATGTATTGCACACTGTAAAAAATAATGTGTTTTAAGTCATTCTGACTCCCATCATTTATGATGTTTTTAGTTTCTGCAAGTTATGCTTCATTAGTATACTTATTCATCAGCTACTTAGGAAGTACTTACTATGGACTTGACTTTACTGTTTTCTACTTATTTTATCAAATAAGAAATAGGGAAACCACCTTTCATGTACCTGGTCACAAGATAGCTAATTCTGTTGTAATCCATTTGTGACCTGTTGTGGGGATAGTGATCAGGCAGAGCATCATGAGGTTTGGGACTTGCGAAGGACGTGCTGCAGACGGAAAGGCGCTCACCTTGGAAGCCATCAGAGCCTCTCATCTGGTTGGCCAGTGATAAGATGTGTTAGAGTAAGAAGCAGCAGGGGAAGAATAGCTCTGAATTGGGAAATGATTACAGTTTACTACTGATATCCATCTTACAAGTGTGAAGGGAGGAAGGCCAAATGGTTAAAAAGTTGCCAAACCTTCATTCATTCATGCCCTCAACATAATATTTATTATGCTACTGCCATGGGTCAGGCATTAAACTAGATGCCAGGAAAAATTTGTAAGAGGGAAAAGTAAAAAACAATACACATAAACACTGTTCTTGCACTCTTTGAGCTTTCAGTGGGGAAAGAAATGGGTGAATGGATTGATCACTTGATCAGTCGAGTATGTGAATATTTGTGAATCAAATATGTGCATATAGTACTGCATTTGTAACAAGTGCCATCAAGAATAGGTACATGGTATCAGCAAAGGAATATAACCAAGTAGGCAGGTCAAAAAAGAGACTTCTGAAGAAGTTACTATTGAGCTATGATCTAAAGAATGAATAGAAGCTAAAAAAGGTGAAGATGGAATATAGAAAATTTAAAGACAGAGTGAACAGCCTGAGCAATGGTTTTCTCTCATGAGAGCATGCATGGAGAGTAGTAGGGACCAAAAGACATCTGTGTGAGTAAAACCTAGACAGAGGGAAGGAGGTATATGATCAGCCTGGAGAGATGGGCAGAGAGCAGGTCCTGCAGAACTCTTGGTACCTAAAGTATGGCCAGCATACTAGCAGCATCAGCATCACCTGAGAGCTTGTCAGAAATGCAGAATCTCAAACTCCACGCTATGCGCAGAATTAGAATCTACACTTCATGAGACTCCCAGGTTGTTCACATGCATAATAAAGTTTGAGAAGCATTTCTGTAGGCCATATCGAGGATTTTGTTTATCAGGAAGAAGACTTCCATATTGTCCATGGCAGATGACTAAAAAATAATCCCTGTGCTATTTAATGATCATTTTAAAGGAACATCTAGACTTGAACTTAAGACATTTCTTTGTCTAAAACTTCTAGTCTGGTGGTAATGGTTCAGAAATTTAAAGCTCAGAGGAAAGGCTGATGGAATAAGATATCTGGTAACATTGTATTCTGCATCTGCCACCTTCACAGATTTTTATGCATTGTATGGTTCTAGTGTGCCTAGAGGAATGTTTTTTTTGTTTGTTCGTTTTTGTTTTTGTTTTTCTTAATGAGAATGCTTGACATGTTCAGAGATAGGACCTGATTCTGACAGGTTAGAAATGCTAGGAGTCATGGTAGGTTAAAAGTGAGGCTGAAATAGTTTATAACTTTCCAGAAACATGTTGACTGAATGAATGAACTTTCTTACTGTTCCTTGTGCTGAAATACTTTGACATCATAGTCCCTAGGTAGCATATCTACTGATTCTAAAATAATATATTCATCTCTTATCTGGTTATTCAGCACTACTGTTTTTTATTTTTTTTAATATTATTATTTTTTTAAAGATTTTATTTATTTATTTGACAGAGATCACCCAAGTAGGCAGAGAGGCAGGCAGAGAGAGAGAAGAGGAAGCAGGCTCCCTGCTGAGTAGAGAGCCCGATATGGGGCTTGATCCCAGGACCCTGGGATCATGACCCAAGCCGAAGGCAGAAGCTTTAACCCACTGAGCTACCCAGGCGCTCCCATTACTGTTTTTTTTTTTTTTTTCAAAGATTTTATTTATTTATTTGACAGAAATCACAAGTAGTCGGAGAGGCAGGCAGAGAGAGAGAGGGGGAAGCAGGCTCCCTGCTGAGCAGAGAGCCCGATGCGGGACTCGATCCTAGGACCCTGAGATCATGACCTGAGCCGAAGGCAGCAGCCTAACCCACTGAGCCCCCAGGCGCCCCCCATTACTGTTTTTTAAATACATCTTCAGTTCTCAGATTTTTGGCCTAAGTTTTATTTTTTAAATCAATGAATGATTAAATAGCATGTGTTACTTTTAAGTGCCTGAAAGGCACATGATTTCCGTAATAAGCAAAATTTTAAAACTATGCTAAATTTATAGATCATCTATTCCAAGGAACCAAAGCATTTTCTACTTACTATTTTATAAATTATCATCATAGGAAGTGTTTAGAGGTGTGGTGAAAGGGTCATATCTCTTCAAAGGAAAACAACATTGGGAGAGATTGACATTGGTTTGGTTTCTTGGGTTTTAAAAATAGAGCTTTTTTGTTCTCTACTGTGACAACATGCTATAGAAGAAAGAGTACTGAACCATCTGTCAAAAGCTCTTACCTTCTGGCAGAGTTGTATCTCCTCTCTCTGAATCTTTCTTCTTTCGTGAGATAAAAACTTCAATTAATTTCCAGTATTTCTTATAGTACCAAGGTTGTATGACTTTATAGGTTGCCCAGTGTTACTCTCTATAAGAATAGCCAAAGACTTCCTGATGGTGTCCATTTGCTCTAATCATTGTAAGTGCTCAGGAGAATTTTAAATCAAAAAAGTTAATGTCAGTTTAACAATACTGAGATATTTGGTTGACTTCAAAATCCCATCTAGGAGTACCTTAGCAATGCATGGGTAGTTTAGTAAATTTAATTCTAAGGAATGAACTGATAAGCTCAGGGAAGTGTAATTCTTATATTGGTAATTATTAAATGGGGAGAAAAGTCACAGAATAAGAAATATAACATAATCCCACTTACACACCCAAAGAACCAGAAAAACAAAGTTAAAGTAGCAAAAGATCTTAAAAGATACAAATGTTGGAGGTGCCTGGGTGGCTCATTGGTTAAATGTCTACCTTCAGCTCAGTTCATGATTTCAGAGTCCTGGGATCAAGCCCTACATCGGGCTCTCTGCTCATCAGGGAGTCAGCCTTTCCCTCTTTCTCTCCTTCTGTGTCCTCTCTGTCTCAAGTAAATAAATAAAACCTTAAAAAATACACACACACGCACATATGTGTGTGTGTCAAACTTTGAACTGTATTTCCCTTTGGAGAGGTATTTATTGTGTGGGTGGGAATATGGGATGGGGTAGATAAGATATATTTCTTTTTTTTTTTTTTTAAAGATTTTATTTATTCATTTGACAGAGATCACAAGTAGGCAGAGGGGCAGGCAGAGAGAGAGAGGGAAGCAGGCTCCCTGCTGAGCAGAGAGCCCGATGCGGGACTCGATCCCAAACCCTGAGATCATGACCTGAGCCGAAGGCAGCGGCTTACCCTTCTGAGCCACCCAGGCGCCCGATAAGATATATTTCTGTTTTATTCTATGTACATCTTTTATTTGAATTCTTTAATCATATATTCATATATTTTGTAATTTAGGAAAATAAAATTCGTGTATAATGTCTCTAGAATTCAACAAATTTCACTATCTGAGCAATACAAATTTGCTTTGGAAGCTCATCATGGAAAATAATTGTTGAAACCTGGAAAGAAATCATAAGAAACCATCTCCTCTGTGGTATATAATGAAGCATAGGAATTAAACCATTATGATACCTTAATAGAAATAACTGATTTTTTTCTTCAGACCTTCAAGACATTCCATATTCTGACTGGTGTGAGCAGACGATCCATAATCCCTTAGAAGTGGTTCCTTCTAAGTTTTCGGGGATTTCTGGATGCAGTGATGGAGTGTCTCAAGAAGGCTCAGCCAGCAGCACCAAAAGCACAGAACTGCTGCTAGGTTAGTTTGCAGATTTACATCCAAGCATTGTTAATAAAACCATACTTAGTTTTGTTGTTGTTGATAAGTATTGGAAATTATCTCAAAACTACAAGTCAGTTTTATTCAGGTGTACTTAGCCAACTGTTAGAGCTACTCTTGGGTATCCTCTTAGCCTTCCTCTTCCATTAGAATTTTGATCCCAAAATGATTGACAGATTCGGGGCAATTTATCTCAGTTTGAGATCTTTAGGTAAGATTTAAAGAATCTCACAAGTTGCAATCATTTTCTATTATGATAAAGATAGAATATTTTCATCTTTTTTTTAGGTGTTAAAACAATTCCAGATGATACACCAATGTGCCGTATACTCCTTCGCAAAGAAGTCTTGAGATTAGTCATTAATTTGAGTAGTTCAGTATCAACTAAATGTCATGAAACTGGCCTTTTAACGTAAGTAAACTATAAACATGGCTATTCTTTGTTCTGCTTTTTAGGGTGAAAAAGATCCTTGAAATACTTCAAAAGTTAGACTAATTAGCTTACATCAGTAGTTCTGCATGGTATATCTGTGTGAGGCTAGATTTTCTTCACATACTTCAACCAAAATAACGTATGGTCAAAGATTGAACACAGAAATAAGTATGTGAATCCAGCTATCTTCTATTAAGCTGGACTTTAAAGAGATCTGAAAAAATGTAAAATACCACTCCTCTCACATTTTTGGTTTTAAAAAAATTATTTTTCATCAAAATGTAAATATTTATGGGGTACCTGGGTGGCTCAGTCAGGCATCCGACTCTTCATTTTGGCTCAGGTCATGATCTCAGATCGAACCCCATTTTGGGCTCTACACTTAGGGCAGTCTGCTTGGGATCCACCTTCTTCTTGTCCGCCGGGCCCCCACCGCCCGCAACCCAAACACCCCCACCCTTGCTTGCTCACTCTCTCAAAAAAAAAAAAAAATATATATATATATATATATATACATTTATGTTAACAAGTAATGGGTTTGTTTTTCAAATGAATTAAAACATATTTTGAAGTTTTCTCAATTTTAATTTCTAATATGGTAATTAGCAATGGCCAAGGCCCACAGAAAACAAGCTTTTGGGGGGGGTCTTCTTTAATTTTTAATAAAGTATGCGAATCCTGAGAGTGAACAGTTTGAGAAAGGCGGCCTACCCAAAAATAAGTGATATTTTCTTGGTTTAATTTTATCCCTAATTTTCCTCTTTTCTTGTAATAAAAGTTGCAAGATTTTAATTTTTTCTCCCCTAAATCATAGCAACACAATAAAGGAAGATTCAGATTGAACTATGACCATCATTGATCTATGCTATTAAAATAGTGCGGTCCCCCAAAGAAATGCAGCTCAGAGTCTCCTGTGGCTCTTTTAAAAGAACTGTAACTCAGATGCCAGGGTCCCCCTGCAGACCTCCTGGCCAGATGCTCCAACAATAGTGGGTCCTTAGCCTGTGTGTTACCCCAGTGCCACCCTACCCCCGCTTCTGCGATGCTATCTTAGCTAAAAGCCAGTGTTGGAAGGTAGAAAGATACAAAGAGCCCAGTCAAGGATATTTTAAACTTAATTTTGAAAATAGTTTAGTCATCTTAGGCTGATAAATAAGTTTTGCCATTTCTCATGCTAGTGAAAAAGAATATTTCTGACTCTCTTAATCATCTTAAGAAATAACCCCAAACTTAAAATATCTACTTAAAGTTTGAGGTAGAAATATTTAATATTTTATATTCTTATGCCATCATTCCAAATATACCATCTGATCAATGTCTGGAGGAAAAAAATATTTAAAAACTGGTATTTTGGAAGGAAAAATAGTAAGTCATTATTAATAGTTTTTAATCACACTATCATCTTTTCTTTGGTTTTAGAATTAAAGAGAAGTATCCTCAAACATTTGATGACATCTGCCTTTACTCTGAGGTTTCCCATTTGCTCTCACACTGCACATTTAGACTTCCATGTCGGAGGTTCATACAAGAATTATTTCAAGATGTACAGTTTTTACAAGTAAGTAAGATTTGTATTTCTGAAATTTAACTTTCAAGAATAATTCTGTGTTTGGGGTTAAGAGAGAGATTCCATCTGTCAATAACACTAGAAGGTCATTCACAGTTCACCACTTCTTTCCTAGATGCATGAAGAAGCAGAGGCTGTGCTGGCAACACCACCAAAGCAACCTATAGTTGATACATCTGCTGAATCCTGACCTCATGGTTATGATGTATATAGATGAATGCTATATATATTCATATTTGTGGATTTCCTAAAAGCCTCAGAAAATGCTGGCTGACTGGGCAGCAAAGACAGGAGTATCTTCTGTTCCAGCCATTACTGGTACACGCACAGTTGGAACCGCAGACTTCCCTAACCAAAACAACTTCCTCTTTTCCCTGTTGAACCCTCTGGGGGTTCATTGCTCATTACCACAGTTTTACGAGTTTTAGTTTCCATAATATGCAAGAGCCAAGCACTGAATACCTACATAGGTGTTTTCTATTTTTTCATTTTAAGAGCATAATAACAGTGGAACAATAATAGGATATCCAGAAGCACCCTTCACACAGTTATTTCTGAATTCTTTTTTTAGGATAAATATAAAGATGCCTTGTTTGTTAACTAACTCCTGGAAACCAGGAATCAGTGTCTCTGAGGCTACACCCTGTCCCACAGTGGGGTGTGCTGTAACTGCTGGTATTAGAGGGGGAACTTCGGCCCTTCCACATTTTTCTTAATATTTGTAACACTACTTCAGAGGTTTGTAACCTCAAAGCAAAAGAAGAGCCTCAACAACCCAGGACTTGTAAGTTATTTTTATGTTACTAGACTTGCAAACAGTTTTGTTTTCTGTCTCTTCAGTTTTGTGGCAGTGTGTTAGTATAGGTTATTTGAACCAATTAAGGTTTTTCACTACAGTTCTTGATTCAAATCAGAATGTCATTTTATAATTCAAAGTATTTCCCAGTTGTAAACGCACATGTTTTCAGTGGACTCCTCATTTTCATCAACTTCCCATGTCACCATTTGAGACAGGAACTTGAACAAGTGCTATTAATTGAGACCTAAAACAAAAGAAAGCAGTAACACTTTGGATCCCTTGACAGAGAAGTTTGCCTTCGGTTTACACATTCCATGGGAAAAGACGAGCCATATTTCCTTTTTAAAAAATCATAAATGCAACTTGAATTATGATTAAAAATTGTAGTGAAAAGCCTTAAGTACCAGATTTTAAAGCAGCAGTAATTTAATTATTTTCTATCAGTGTTCTTGTTTTGCACAAACTGAATGCAGTGATAGGTGAGTTTATCAGTACAGTCATTGCCTTTATCATATTTGTGAAGTTATTAAGTTGATGAGGGCAAGGTTTTGTTTATTTGTGTGTTTAATTTGTATATGTTTAAAGATATTTGGAAATCTTTACAGGAATTAAACATATATGCAAATTTGTATATAAAAATAGCATGGCCATCACCAGTAGAATGCTTGTAAATTAAAGGATTATCTTTTTTGAGGTCTATATATAAATAGAAAAAAATCCAGCTGGACTGATTAGGACCCTTTTTTTAATTCATTTGTTTATACCATTTTTACAGTTAACACATCAGCTTTGACACAGTCCTAGTACTTTGAGTAATATTTTCCCATAGTACAGATCCTTTTTATAACAGGCTTGTTCTTTGAGATCTCTGTAAAGAACCCTGTGAACTAGAAAACGTAACTCACAGAGATAGTTTTTGTTTTTTGGTTTTTTTGTTTTGTTTTGTTTTGGTTTTGGTTTTGTTTCTTTTTAATTTACTGGCACTGAAAGTTCCAACTGGGATGAAACATTTCATCTCACTTCGTAACACCTCTTCGACTGCACTTCAGTGAATTGTTCTTACATGCACTGTGTAGCAACTTACATTTATAACAAAGCAGATAAGGGCTGTAAGCTGCTGCTTATGTTAAAAAGTGGTTCTTCAGATTTTCTCTCATAAAATCCAAGTGAAAATAAAATATTTTTTTTAACTTTAATTTATCACTGAACCCAAGTGTTTATTTAAATGTTAACAGTACTATTAAGAACGTTGCCTGTCACCTTGGTCTTTGGTCTTGGATGACTAAAATGCCTTCCAGAGAACCAAATGTCAGAGTTACTAGACCAAATAGTGGTTAAAAACTCCAAAGGAGGTAATTTAGTAATCTTATTCATAATGGGGTTGACATATTTTAGACATTCATTTTAAACACTACCTCAATTAATATAGAATATAAAATCTGTGGTTTAATCCCTCAAAAGTTAACAGTAATTCTTTGTCACACACACACACACACACACACACACACACGCACGCACACAACTGTCCCCATCCTGGACCCCACTTCACTCATCCATCTTGAAATGAAGTCTCTGTTACTATTAGCTTGAACAGTTTGACTATTACCTTGAAAGACATGTATGTATACATTATAATAATTGTCTGTAGCACTTAGTTTGGAGAGACAAGAGTTTTGTGGTTATCAGTAATCTAAGAAAAAATGTCTGTACTTAAATGCATAGTGCTATTTGGTTTATCCATATTTCACTGACAGGTCTAATACGTTTTCAAGTACTCATCTGTATAAAGGTAGACTTTTATGATGAAAAATGCTCACATGCAGTGCCAAGTGATTAACTTAGTGTTTAAAAATATTAAATTATAGCAGAAAAGATTAGGAATGGTGTCAGTGGTAATAGAAATAATTGAAAAAATCATCTATAAATAATAGATACTACCAGACTATAAAATACCAAAATAATGTCAATACTGTAGTTTTTCAAGATTTTAGAATTAATCTTAGTCCTATAAATTTGTACTATTGGTAATTACTGAACAATTTGGAGGAATTTGGGCAGTTGTGCTGGTTGTAAACTGTGAATATCTAATTGTAAAGTGAACTGTCATTTCTAATTGAAATTTTTTTTCAAGAACAGATTTCAGCTTCACATACTAAGTAAATACTGGTAAATAATAAGGAAATTAGAAATTAGTATTAATAATTAAATATGGTCTAAAATTTCTTATACTTTTATTTCCTATTTATGCCTAGGTAGATTTGAAGGGGTAAGTCTCCCTAATAAAAATTTTTCTAATAAAGATTAGTAGCATAAGTACATTCTGTAAGACAGCGACATTAAAAGAGGCTCTTTGGAGGGATATACATTCTTATACTAGTTATTCTAACATCATGTGTACAAGGTCTTTTGAAATGGTAGCTTTTTTAGCTCTTTTATCCAGAGCTTGAGATAATTAAAGTTGAGTTTTTCAGGGCATATTAAAGTGTTCAACAGTGAGGTTTCAATGCTTATTTAGATTTGTCTACTGCTCTTTATAAATTTTTTTTTTCATTCCATTCAGAGGATGCCTTTTATCCCCACATTAAAGCACAGATCATTGAGCAATAAAAACTAATCAAATTGTCATCCAAATTATAACTGCAGTTGTTTTTGCATGGTAAGAGTGAGGTGCTAATTTTGTGTGAGATTAGCTTTGTAAAACTACCTTGGGAAAAAGTCCTTTGGAGTTAAGGTTTTCCCCCTTTTGTTTTATGCTTCCAGTGTTGTCTAAAATTCACAGTCCATTAAACTTGGGAAAAAAGAAAAGGTAGAATTAACAGAGTTTTATGAGAAGAACTGATGAAATAAAAGAACATTTCAGGTTTTCCAAAATGTAAGTTGGGAAAGGTCTCCCTTGGCTCCCCATTCAGGAAATCCATTATCACAAGCTTAATTTCAAGAGTATCACTACAGTGAGAGTATCATTATAACAGTGTCCTAGTGAAATGGATAGCAGTGCTTATCAGACAATATTGAAATCTGTGAGAATCTTTCTAGGAACATTCTTTTTTTACTTTAAGTTCCAGGTTCCCAAAGTATTTCTCATTCATAGTAGGTTTTTATGACTCACGCAGGATGTGGCTCCCCCCTCCCCCCGCACTGGAGTATTTTTATAATGTAGGTGGATAGCTATGCCACAGCATGCAATAATTGCACATCTTGTTTTTCTTTACAAAATATTTAATTTGAAAAATATAATTTATGCCAAAAACTATACCTTGTAATTTTGCCACTAAATAGGTTGATTTAGCACAAAATACAAAGTCTTGGGGCAGAGCGGGGGAGAGATAAAAATTTTTCATAGATAATAGTTGAAAAATGCTCCTTTACTGGCCTGACAGAAACCCTGAAGCTGCATTGTAAAACAAATGGTGTAAATTAGTTTTGAAAAGTGGTAAGGGATTGTGAAAAAAATCTCAGACTTACTGCTCCCTAGCCACATGATATCCTTTTTTTATTTAGTAATAAGCTGCTACATATTTGGAGGTTCTGGTGTTTGTAGGTCACTGAACAGACATTGAAATCTGATTTATATTGTATAACTGTAACATAGAAGAAAAAGTATTTATATATTTTCCGTAAGAATATTTCATTGAGTTCTGTATAATTTAAAGAAGGTTTGTCCCCAAATGGTTTTGCTCACCTTGATTTTTTGTGTGTGTGTGGTTTTCTTGTTTTTGTATAATGTGTACAGTTTATGTCAAGGGCATTAAAAGCCTCCTGAAGCATAGTCTTATCAAAGGGATACATTGTTAATAAAATGTACTTAAAATTCTTAAAACTTGTGTTCTGTTTGAAGTTTTAAACAATCAGTGTTGATTTAATTATGTACCATAGAGGCTGACACATGTGACTCCCAGTAAAAATGATTTTTAGGTACCACAGGTAAGAGTCTAGTTCAGTAATACATTAGTGGCTCATCCAGATGTTTTGAGAGATCTACACTTAAACATTCTTCATAATCTAATCAAACAAATAACTTTACAGGTTTTATTTTTAACTTGAAATCATTATGGAGTGTTTGAAAAAATGGATCTATCTTTAGCCAGAATAGTTCTGAATTTTTTGAGGAAATAATATACAATAAAGACGATGAGTATGATGGTGACATTTCTGTGGAAGGTACTTGATTTCTCAGGCAGAAACTGTCTTGATCAGATGGGCTATCAGTACAGCCACCTAGTGGCAAAAGAGAATACCACGAGGGAAATTACCAAGGCTGGAAAATAAAATTCAGTGTCAAAGCCAGGTCAAAGCTAGTTTACAGTTGTCTAAATGTGGTAAAATATATATCTCACTTTCAGAAATAGATTTGTTTGGATAGATTGGTCTTTAGGCACATTTCTGTATATCATTTTCCCATCGCCTTCTGTGTATGTTTGTTGGTCAACAAAAACAGAGTTGGCCCCAAAATAAACTAAAAGCAGACTTAATAATCATTAGACAGCTGATCTTTGGAAAATGTGGACCTAAACTTCAGAAAGTTTGTTTCATTTGAAAAAACCCGATTCTCTGGTACATAAAAGTTCTCAAAAATAAAGTATCGTCTTAGTCCATTCAGGCTGCTATAACACCACCACAGCCTGGGTAGTTTACAAACAACAGAAATCTGTTTCTGCCATTCTGGAGGCTGGAAGTCTGAGGCCAGAGGGCTAGCACAGTTGAGTGAGGGCCCTCTTCCAGAGTGCTTGTTGTGTCCCTACATGACAGAAGGAATAGGAGCCTTGCAGGGTATCCCAAGAGCATTAATCCCAAGTACATGAGGGCTCCCTCCAGCCCTGTGACCTAATTACCTCCCAAAGGCCCCATCTCCTAATACCCGTCATCTTTGGGGGCTAGGATTTCATCATACATTGAGGGGGACCGTCATTGAGATCATAACAAGTACTTTTGTGTTGATTTCAAAAAAAGCAAAATACACTAAAACTTTGGTCTCTTTAATGCTTATCCTAGAGGATAAAGTCAACTGCATTTCCTTGGTACTTTAAATTGAATATATTTAGTTACTGTGTTGTAAATCTTTTAACTACTAATTCTGAAGGGTTTTTCTCCTGTTGTGTCTCTTCAGGGGTTTCTAAAGTTCTACTTAATGGGAAATGTTAAATACGTTTTGTAGATTCTTTGATATGAAAGCCAGTTTTCTTTTGACAGAGCTCTTAGGAGAAATACTAGTTGTCAAATTCAACTTGATTTTCCCAATAAATACACATTCTAGTGGAGAATCCATTTTGCTAGAATCAACATTGAGTCAGGTAGATGCTAGAATGCGAGCAAGCTCCTTTGGCAAGTGTGTGGTTCTGCCGTGTGGCTAAGTCCCTGCTCTGAGTGATCGCGGTACCCACGCAGCTGAGGACCACTCTCCGGGTTGATGTGATATTTATAGGTCATTAATGCCAGTCCTGCATACCATCAAAATACCTTGATATTTTTAAAGAGCTATTACTAATTTGGCTTTAGGTACTTTGTTTTGTTTGTTTGTTTGTTTTTAAGTAGGCTTCATGCCCAGCGTGGAGCCCAAGGTGGGGCTTAAACTCATGACCCTGAGATTGAGACCTGACCTAAAATCAAGGGTTGGACACTTAGGTGACCCTAGGTAAAAAAATTTTTTAAGGTATATTATGGTTATATTAGGAAAAATAGAGCTTAGAGAAACACAGATATTTGCAAGTGAAATTGTATGATTTGCTTCCAAATACTGTCAGGAGGGAGAGTGAAAAAGGATCTGGATGGGCTAAAACAGCCATGGGTTAGTAGCTGTTGGAGCTGATGATATATATAAGGGTTTGTTAAACTATACTTTTGTGTCATTTGAAATTTTCCAGGAGTATTTTTTTAATCCTGATTTTACTGACATGAATACAAATTTCAGAGTTTCTGAAGAACACTTCTTAAAGCAATGCTTTAAGGCACATAGTATTGACATGAAGGTTTTAAATATGAATGTATTTGATGTGATGGGCATGGGAGAGGGATGTTTATAGCCAGAAGTGTAGTCATGGTGATACTGTAAGCATAAAGTTACACAGCCCAGCATTTCCTGTTGGTGTGTTGCTGTTATTTCAGAAAGTTATGATTTGACTTAGGACAGTGCATCTCAAAGTTGAGTGTGTGTCCAAATGCCTGGGAGGAAGCTGAGGAAATATATAGACTTCAGGCCTCATACCGTAGAGATTCTGATGAGGAGGTGTGGAGTGGTACCCAGAAATGTACATTCTTAGTAAGCTCACAAGGTGATTTATTAACTACATTTACTGTTAGATTCTTATTTCATTGAGGTAGAGAAAATACAAAATGCAGTGGGGAACTATTTTAATTAAGACTTTTTGCGACAAAAATGACTTCAAGCTTTCATGGGTTATTTTTAAAAGAAAATCTATATGAAAGATACTATTTACAAATCAGTCTTCACTGCCATTGACATTTCTTTTGTAATTGTTAACCATGAGAAAGCAATAAAGAGGCTAAATGATGACAATACTGGCCCCCGAAGTCATCTCGAAACGATCAGACTAATGGAGATAGTCGTTTGTACTGTGTTAGTAGTACATAACCAACTTTTCCAACAAAAGGTTTAGCTCTACAAAAGAAAAAAGTTGAAAAGCCTGAACAGAAGCCCTGGTTTGTGCTGGTATATTTGGGCCAGTTGGCAGTGACCTCCCTTGAAGATGGGGATCTTTTGCTCTCACTCTTGGTTGTGTTGTGTTGATGACACACTGCAGGGCATTTGGTGCCAGAGGTCTAGATGGTGTCATTTCCAGCACAGCAAACAAGGAACTCCTGATCATGCTTGCTTAGAAATGTGATCAATAAACAGGAAGCATTGATGGGTAGAAGGAAGAGAAAGGAATGGGCACATACCGAACACCTGTTCAGCATCTGGTGCGTTTGTATATATTGATTCAAGGAGACAAAGCTGCTGCTGAGCGAATACAGAACTTCCCACTCTATATAGCTTTTCACAATTCTGTCGAAACCATGCCCAAAAATGACATTTCTGTTTATTCACTGTTAGCATAATAGGAATATAAATGAGACAGGGTGTTTTCCTGACCCAGACAATTGCAAGGACCAAAGGGTACTAAATGAAAACAGGTCCTTATATATAGTAGTTCTTTAAAAAAAAAAAGTAACCATAAAATGTGAATGGAATTAATAATATTTTCTTTTTTCTATTCTGAGGTAGTTGTCAAAAATTATGGCCAAAGACTGATGTCTACCAAGTAGGAGTGCTGTTGTCTTGACACTAAGTTCCTTGCCAATCCCATTCTTTAACTGTAGTAAGCTAAATGGGAAGGCAGTTGTGGGGATCTTAGTTTATATTCACATTTCTTACCTTTCAGATAAGGTCTATGGGCCCAGAAGAGTTCATTTTACTGCCATCAATGAACTACAAATTGTTCTCAAAGGCAAGTCTCAAATCTGTTTTATTCTCAAACATCTGTGACTCTCTTAGTAAACACACCCAGAATAAATTAATCTGGGCATCTTATGGTCTAGTAACGAATCTTCTGTGGCCTTCACGAAAACCTTAAATCTAGTTTCTTTACCCTTAAGATACTGGACATGGGATAAAACTTAATGGAAATATTTCCTTTCTAAAAACTGAACTTCCACAACCATAGCCACCCTGTCCAATACTGAGTGGGCAGGGTCTATCCCCGTGCCAAGTGCCAGGTCTGCTCTTCCAAAGGTGAGCCTGAAACACACAGCAGCAAGGTAAGCCTATTCCCATGATCCCACCATTTCTACGGCAAGCCTGCTCCAAGGAGAGATGTTAAGTTCCATAGTTTCTGACCTTTGAAACCAAGCCAGACTATAGTGGTCTCATGTGCCAACTGTGACTGCTCACTGGAAATAGGTGCCGAGGCATCGGGTGATGGAATGGTGTTGGCGATGCTCCTTTTTTGCGTCTATGTAGCATAAAGGCATGAAATGGGTATACTGATCAGTGGTAGTGTTCACCTTCATCTAAAAGGGTAATGGAAGAGAGGCTGCTACTCCCACTCGAGGGAGGAGAGGCAAGACCCAAGGGTATGGCCATCTGCATTTTATATTCTGAACAGAGTGCTGGCTCTGGTGGATTTGTGGGGAGATTGGACATGTCTCCAGACATGGGTGAAGCCAATTGGGACACATAATTTAGACTAGTTTCTCCAGCTGGAATTTCTCCGAGGGAGTTCATGTAGTTTTTTTCTAGTGCCTTTAGTAAATTTTCAGGTGATGTCAACAGTCCCAGCTGACTTGGTGGGGCTTTAGGGGGTACTGGGACATGGCCACAAGAAGCAGAGTCAGAAGCTGCCTGATTATAGGTAAAGTTCTCAAAACAGATGCAGGGTCCAGGGCTGGAGTATCTCTTCTCTGTTGGAAGGAGGTAAAGGTAGGTGGGCTTGGTAGACTCAGTTTCCGTGAGTGACTTCCTAGTGCCTTCCTGCTTGTTTAGAACTTCAATAGAGTCAGGAACACAGTCCTTGATATTCATTATTGTTAGGTGAGGATTCTCCTGGAACAAACAAAAAACATGCGAATATGAAATTTGTGTGTGTGTGTGTGTGTGTGTGTGTGTGTGTGTCTGAGTATATAAAGTATGTGAAATGCACTCAGATCTTCAGTTCTGTGTGTGTGTGTTTCATCCTAGCCACAGGTTAACTGGAGGTGGTGTTGCAAACCAAAGGATTTTCCCAATGGAAGAAATCTCAAAGTTCCATTCACCCATTTCATGGCTACGGGAGCCAAGGTGGCTGTTGCTTTGTTATATCTTCCTGAGGAGGTCTAGAAAAGTATGACTACAGTCCCAACCCTAAATTGGTCTTTAATAGATATATGGCACACATATAATTTCCCACCATTTACCTTGGATTTTATTAATGACAGAACACTGCTCTTGTAAGGATCTGGAATGTCGGGATAACACTTCTCCTTCATCCTAGAAAACAGTGAAAAATTGGGACTAAATTTTACAGTTAGTGACTAGTTAGGAGAACTCTGGAGCCAGAGTCCTGGGTTCCAAATCTGGCTCTGTCATTTAACTATGTGACCTTGGGCAGGCTATGCTCACATCTACTCATTGATTCAGTGGAGGTAATTCTCCTGCTCACAGTGGTGGTGTGAGGACTGAATGAGCTGTGTGTAAAGCACTTAGAATATTGCCAAGTAGGGGTGCAGTACCAGTTTTAGCTATGTTATTGAACAGGCTCTGCAGTCTTTTCAGATGGCTATCGTCTTCCTTACGTATCGAACTGGAAAGCAAAAGTGTTTTAAAATTTTCATATTTTCATCTAAGTCTCTGTCCTTTGCTTTTTCAGCACCTCTCATTATTTAATATGATTTCAAGCTTCTGAAACTCCTTTCTAGGTTTCTAGATTTTTTTTTCCTCTGACTTCTTGGATAAGTTCTTCCCCCACACACTTACCACTGACTTTTCAAGTAGCACGTGATCATGATGAGCAAAATGCAGAAAACCGTAGGGAGTAGGATACGTATCAGTGTAGGGGCTGGAGAAGAAAACAAAATGGTGTTTTTAACAAGTACTTTTCCCTCCTCAAAGGAACAAAAGTAAGTTAAAATTGAAATAATTTCAGTTATTCTTCAAAAATCTATTCATGCTAGATTCAGTCTGATTTCTGGCTGTTGGGGTGGGGGTTCTATCAACCAACCAACACAGGGAACATCTGCTCTCAGCACCTTGTGACTTGGATTCGTTCCCTCTTTTATTTTTTTCCAGATTTTTAAGTTTATTCATTTGAGAGAGCACAACCAAGAGCACAAGCAGGAAGGAGGGTCTCAGGGAGAGAGAAAGAGAGTAAGAGCATGAGTGGGGGCGGGGGAGAGGAAGAGGGAGAGGGAGAAGCAGGCTTCCTGCTGAGCCAGGAGCCTGATGTGGGCCTGGAACCCAGGACCCTGGGATCATGACCTGAGCCAAAAGCAGATGCTTAATGAACTGAGCTACCCGGGTAGCCCTCGTTTTCTCTTCTGACAAATTGGATCACTACTTCTAATTCTTCACTCCTTCCTCCTATTAGAATTATACTCCCTGCCCTTGCCAAAGCTTCCTGGTGGGCGGAGTGTACTTCTCTGCCCCTCACTGGGGGCTCAGCAGCATGACTGTGTTTGGCCAATGGGCTGGTAGTAGTTGTAATCCTAGTACCTGCTTTAAGTGCCCCTGCACAGGGGTTTGATTTGGGGATGGGGATGGGGTGGATAATGCCGGCATTCTGTCAGGGAGGGAAGGCCTGGGGAGATGCCCGACCCAGTGCGATGGGGCAGCATGGGGGTCTGGAGGCAAGGACAGTTCCTGTCTGAAGGGAACAGGATGCAAAGCAAGCCGCTAGCACCTGGCTCTCAGTTACGGCAGCGGGGAGGGGAAGGAAACCCTCCTCATGACCCCACTAGAGAAGAGTTTGCTCTCAGATCCATACTTTTGACAATTATAATTGGTTTTAAGATGTAGCTAAGTTATGGACTTAAAACTTTTTTGAGAACAAGCCTGGGGGCTAACCATGATAGCTTCCAAGTTTCGGGCCGTTTTTGCTAAACTGCTATTGAAATGGAATCCTTGCATTCAGGAAAGTGCTCACAAAGTAAGCTTGAGGAATCTCACAATCTGAAAATAGTCATGGGACCAGCATCCCGGTCAAGAGAAAGACCATGCTCGGCTCCCCGGAGAGCCGGCCTGGGGTCCGCATCCAACCAGGGTCCCCTCCCAAGGTAACCTCTGTCTTGTCCGCTAAGAACACAAACGGCGTTTGCCTCTTTGTGTCAGGACACCCTGCAGCAGGGGTCGGGTCTGGCTTCCGTCGCATCACGTGGCGTGGCATTTGTGAGATTCGCCCCCACTCTTAGTGTGACTGCAGAGTGTCGCTGTCATTGCTGCATAATTGCTGCTTCTTTAGTAATAACCGATATCATCAATAGAGAGTCGCAGCGAAGGCTAAGGGAGGTTTAGCATGAGTGAGGAAGATAAATGAAAGCTAGAAAACATACTTGAGGGAAAGATAATTATTTGTGTTGTTTCTCTCTCTCTCTCTCTCTCTCTCTCTCACGCGCACACACACACACCCCTACCATCTAAATGGAATACCAAAGCTGGAATAAAAATAGCCTAGAAATAAATTTAAAATTTTAAAATTTACCCTCAAACAGCAAGAATGCTCAAATAATGGAAATCGTTGATTGGAATCTTAATCTGACTCTGAGAGTTCTGACCTTGGCCTTGGAAACCTGAGGCCTGAGCAGCATGGAGGGCCCCCGCGGGCCGGCAGAGTCGCAAGTGTCTTCAGCCCTGGACAGCGCGCCCGGACAGCAGCTCTCCCTGCCGCGGCCATCCTGTCCCTACAGCTCCGCTGCCGGCAAAGGGACCCTGCACGAGGCCCAAGGACCGCGGGTCCCTGCAGGCAGACTCTAGTCGGTCTGTTCCTCGGGGAGGAGCGTCTTCCACGAGGGATACCCGCTTCTCCCCTTCTTCCCACACCACCTTCCTGGGGGCCCGAGGTCTGCCTTTCCTGGCAACAGGGTCCTGCTGTTCTCCCCTCCCTCTTGTTTCTCCTTCCAAACCAAATGCATTTTGAAAAACGGATCTCTTTATCTCACAACCCCACCCACCCCCACCAGCAAACACCAGGCTCCTGAAGGAACACTTCTTGCCTCTGCCCGATCTGCAGCCAACAACCCACCCTACCTCTCTCAACTGCCCCCAAAAAGGCCAAGTCAGGAAGCAGCTGGCTCACCATTGAGGGAAACCAGCCAGAAGGCCGGCTGCAGAAAACACCCACCCTCCTCCAGACAGAAGGTCTGGGGCTCTTCCGAACCAGACACGAAACCATGCCTTGTGGGATTTTCAAACCATGTTGGGACTGAGTTCCAGGGACTGCCTCAGGGCCACCGAGACAGGCCAGAGGAAGGTTCCAGGTCGTGACAGTCATACTGGCCCCACGGTTTTCTGGTTAATATAGTGGGGTTATGTACATTGTTTTCTGAAAGAGAATCTCATCTAGAGAGCGAGAGACAGAAAATTTAAAAACTCCTAATCTCAACAAAGCCAATGTCCGTGTGCGTGTTATCTGTTAGCTTCCCAGCAACACCGAAGGGAAAAGTTGATTCGGGAAAACTCACAGTATTCATCAGGAGTTGTGACCTTTGCGAAAGCATCATGGGGGCCCTCGCCAACACTGGTGTACGGGGTGACCAAAAACTCATAGAAGGATTCCGGCTGTAGGTTTTCCACGACAAATGTCTTTTGTTCTGGGTTGTCAATTTTGTATTTGCAACACACTGCATCATCTGTAATTTAAAAAAAAAAATCAGGAAAAATAATTATTAGAGATCCTGTGACAGGGCTGGGCACCAATACTCTTGTTGACTCGACACCGTCAGCATCCTACGCCAATCAAGAACTGAAGCGTGAGTCCATCACTCTGGGTCACTGGTAAAATATTTAGGAGCTGGCAAGCAAAGCAAAGGAGACAAGGGGTGCTGGCGATCCAGAAAGAGCACACGAATCTTCCAGACACAGTAAGAGCTTGAGACTTAAAAATACATTGTAATAACCTTAACGAGGTCAAAGGAAAAAAAAAGAAAAGGGAGTTAGCAAGAAAGTTTCATCATTGGCAGGTTAAGGAGCTGATGGTACTCAAATGAGTCAAAAATACCAGGCACTTTGTTTTGAGTCAGTTACAATACTGACCCCTGCCCTCTTGCCCACTAATCTGTTAAGAGCACCTTGGACCATAAAAGCATGCAAGAAGAGGGTTCAGCCTGGCCACGGTCACACATGGCCACCTTCCTTTTTTTTTTTTTTAATTATTAAAGATTTTACTCATTTGACAAAGTATAAGCAAGGGAGAGGGAGAAGCAGGTTCCACGCTCAGCAGGGAGCCCGACGCAGGGCTCCATCCCAGGACCCTGGGATCATGACCTGAGCTGAAGGCAGACACTTGACCGACTGAGCCACCCAGGCGCCCCTGGCCACCTTTCAAATGGCCTTGCAGAGTGAGGTCTTGAAAGAGTAAACAAACCAAAAATGTCACCTGAAAGAACCGCCTTCTCAGATCCTGAGTGGCACCGCCCCGCCTTGGATTTCAGGTAGACGTGATACCCTTGTATAAAACTGGTTTGGGATTCAGTGGAGTAATTCTTCCAACTCAGAGTGAAGGAGTGGGAGGTCAGGTTAGTCATAACCACTTGAGGGTTGTCTGAAGGAGCTAGAAAAGGAAGTTGGGGTAAGAAAGTCATCACTGGAAATATTCTGTGAGCACACACATAAACTAAAAGTCGAGCCGCAGCCAAGTCTGGAGGCTGAGGGCCCTTCTGCCAAGTTCAGGGGTTTTCTCTCTTTCTCTAGGGGATTCATGCCTTGACACGGTTTGTGAGGGCTGGGAGGAGTTGAGCCATCTTCCTATCCAAGCCTGGCCTTTCATGGGTGAAGAAAGGGACAGCCAGAGACGCTCACCAGCTTGCACGAGGTCACACAGTAGGAAAGAGAATAAAGGGTTTCTTAGACTTCACGGTGCTCTTGAATTCTAAATAGCATTGGACAGAAGACCCTGCCAGAGAATGGGCTGATGGGGGCATCTGAGGAGCTCTAATCCCCAGGTGACAATGCCACGCCATCCAAGTGTCACTGAAATACTCCGAGCGAGGGCTCATTCTGAAAGCCTCCTGGGCCTGTTTCCCACACACATCGGTGCACAGAGACACGTGCACCAGCAACACACCCGCGCGGCATGTCCCAGACGGCTCCCACAAACGGAGCTGTGGGAGACGTGAGCCGATGAGTGCAAGGCAGGGGAGGTCCTGGGTGCCCAGATTTCAGCGGCATCAAATTGCTTTCCATTGCTGGGAATCACAGTGAAATTTCTAGGGGGTGATTTTGCAATATGTGTCAAAATTCTTGAAAATTATAAAAGAAAAGAAACTAAAGTTAAGCCTTTGACTCAAGTATTCTAAGACTTCATTTAAAAACCATTATTGTAGATACGAATGAAAAGATACTGCTAAAATGATGGGGACTCAGAGGTCATAAGAGACTGGGCTAGGGAGAAAAGGGACTGAGCATTGCAGATGGAAAGATACCTGCAGATGAATTTTACAGTTTCTAGTTGAAAAACACTGTAACCATCCTACATGTCTACCAACGGGTGGTTTGACAAATGCAAACAACTGAACACTTTGCAATGATGTAATTAGATAATACTGAGTGACAGGAGTAAAAAAACTGCATGGAGTAAGATCCCATTTTTATTTAAAAATATGTATCTGTACAGAGAAAGCAATACCTGGATATACATCAAATATTAACTGGATATTTGTGTTTGGATGGTAAAATTAGCAATGAGTTTGTTTTCTTCTTTTGTATAATATTTTATAAATGGTCTTTAATGAAAATGGTTTATAGTTTATGATTCATAATGTTAAGACCGAATTAACAGAATAAATGAGACACTGAAAATTAGGAAAGGTGTTGAAATATTCCTAAACTCATGGCTGGGCTCTCTGGATCGTTTTGAACAAGTGTGCCCACAATGTGTCTACATTACACACTGTCAACTTACCCAGTTCCTGGGAGTATCCTGTTTTTCTCGCTAATAAATAGGGAACCCGTTCTGTAGAAATTCCATAAATTCTGAAGTTGTATCGAACCCCTGGTCTGAAAGCATCTAGAGAAGAAAGGTCAGCAGATTGTCAGTAACACAGAGTGACAGTCTCTTTATTTCTGAAAAGGAAGAGAATGAAAAATGACTTGGCTCCTAAATAATTTCCTCCTTAGAATTCCTGCACTGTACCTCCACCATCTTCCCTGTTTCCCTTGGCCTTGGAGTCCTCCACTGGGTCCCGCGAAGCCTGCAGGGCCTGTCCTCTACACTGACCTCTCCAACAAGAGCTCTTCAACGCCCTCTAGTCCGCGTGAATGAAATTCAATGCAGAAGGGGTGCGGAATTCAACCAGACACAGAAAACCATTTTTAAGTCTCTTGTGACTGACTCCAAGTCCCCCCAGGAAGACTTGTCTTCTCTTGCCCCCGTGAAAGCTGAGCATCTGGAAGGCTTTGCCGGCACCTCCTCACTTTGCCTGCACACCTGCAGCTCTGCAGTTCACCTTCAACACCAGCCACGCTGCCGCCGCCCTGCTCAAGCCAAGGGCAGCCTCACTTCCTCATTCCCCAGCAGCAACTGAATGTCCTCCCTGGCCTCTGGCACGCTCTGGACGCTGACAAGGCCCACATCTATATCTTGAGCCCAGCAGATGGCGCTGCTGATCCCACCACTGCAGCCAGGAACCCAGGCTTCTTTGACTGCTAAACTGGCAATCTTGAAATTACAACTCTAATGTGGAAGGTAGGCCGTCAAGTTCTACATTTTCCACTGAAAGTGAAGGAGCTGATGATTGACTCCTACAACTCTGTGTCCTTCCCCAAACCCTACATTTCTTTGCTTTTGTAAAAGCTCTCTAGAAAGGCAGGGTTATAATGTCCCTTTGCCATTCATTTGAGACCACTGATTTCGAGGCGTGAGTTCATATAAATCATGAAAACCTATCCCAGCCTTAGGTCCAGATTATCTGTGTAAAAGTAGATTGAAGGCCAAATCTTAGGCTACATTGTTGTAAAATCTGAGCTCTGAGCACCCATGCTGGATTTGTCATCTCAAAATGACTAGTTTAGCACCAACTAGCTGAGAGATGGTCCAGAGGTCCTAGTTGAACTTGCTCCGAGGCGGATGGAAAAAGATGGCAACATGCGGGGTTCTTCTCACCTGAGCTCACAACTGTGCTTGTGACATTGGGACCCAGGTTTTTCCACTGGAGATCACAGGGCGGGTCCCGGGGTTGCTCACACCACTCCACAAGGTAGCCTGTGACGTGTCTGGGTTGGGGGTTCCAAGACAGAGGGAATCCATCCTCCGTGCCTTTAACTCTTTCTTCTTCAACTTCTTCTACATTACAAATAGAGCCATGCTTCAGACAGAATTAATCGCATTTTTTTTTTTAAGTTTTTAAAGAAGAAAGCCAACTTGAGCATATACTGTCTCTGACAGTGAAGAGCCCTGTCACTGTGGTGGCTACAGAAGCTTGGGGACAAGGTAATGTTTTCCTGCCTCTCACTTCCCAGCAAATATTTACTTCTGCCCTTTGGATGCCTCTTGTCCTAATCTTGAGACCCAGCCAGACTTTAGTCCCTAAAACAAGGGTCAGCAGACTACTGCCAGCAGGGCAAATCCAGCCTCCAGAGCCTGCTTTATGACCCTTGAGCTAAGCAGGGGTTTAAGATTTTTAACGGGGGCGCCTGGGTGGCTCAGTGGGTTAAGCAACTGCCTTCAGCTCAGGTCATGATCCTGGAGTCCTGGGATCGAGTCCCACATCGGGCTCCCTGCTCAGTGGGGCATCTGTTCTCCCTCTGACCTGACCCCTCTCATGCTCTCTCTCATTCTCATTCTCTCTCTCTCTCTCTCTCTCTAGTAAATAAATAAATATTCTTTAAAAAAAGATTTTTAAGGAGTTGCAAAAAAAAAAACCAAAGAATATAGGATATAGAACAGGGGCCATATGACCTGTGAAGTCTAAAATATTTACTATCTTTCCCCAACAAATTACTGACACCATGTCTGGTGCTTAATACTTACAAAAAAATCTCTGTTGGCCAAATGAGTAATGTGTCTTAATTCCCCCAAGTAATGCTGACTGCTCCTGGACAAACTACTACTTCTTTGATGGTAGGGGTAGAAATTGAGTGAGAACGACAGAAGTAAACAAGTTCAGCTATGTACCACGTTGGGTTCTGCAGGGATGTGCACAGTCCTCATGGTCAGGCTGTCATCGCAACCTATTCATATGCCAGGGGAGTTTTCAACCAGAAACAAGTGAAAGGATCTCAATGGACTCCCAGTTCTACTGATTTCAAGCAGAGTCACCTTGGGGGATGAGAATTTCTCCTATTTCCCCAGGCTGCCTTTATAGCCTGCCACTGTTCATAGGGCAGCTGGTTGCTCACGTGAGAGTACCCAGACCAAAGAGTGAGTGAGCCTGCAGGCAGCCGCTCAGAAAAGCAATCAATGAAGAGCAAATATTGCATGGTCCAGACTTAACTAAACATTTACTCATTACTCACCTACAACTTGAATTTAACTGGGCCTCCTGTATTTCCTTTGGCACCCCTAATTACAGCTGGACATTGGTGTGAAAGCACAGTGCTCTTAATTGTTCTAGACAATAACTACGGGATACCCAAAGGAACATGTAGCTCTAGGTATAAGACAAAGGGTTCTCTGTGAAGGTCTTTGTATACACCACCTACATGGCTTTCTTGTCTTCTTCCATTAGAGAAATAAATCTCTTTCACATCAAAGCTGACATTTTTCACTTGACTTATTCACACTGGCTAAAATTTCATCCCACACTCCGAACCATAACCCTTATCAAGCTGCTTTTTGAAAACTGCAAATATGTTTTGAGAAGCAGAGATAAAGGAGGGAAGGAGAAAGAAAATCTTTTTCTTCAATCATTCACACTCTAGTATGAATTGGTTTAACGTTAACAGTTGGCCTCATAGCTCATCAGTGACTTTATCCACTGTGGTGATTTAAGAATGTGGGCCAAGGAAGGCTGGATAGAGACTCACAAGGGAAAGTATGCGGGGGTCTGAGGGCAGGGTATGGGGAAGGAAAGTAGAGTAGAAGGCCCGCAACAACCAAGTGCTCTGCAGTGTTGTTTGGACCGGGCCTCACACAAGGCTGTCTTTATCAGCTCCCCAGAGTGATTAAAACGCCCACTTTTCCTCATCTTGTCCTAAAGAAGATAGAATATAACTTTTCATTTTCTTCTATGATTATTATTATTAACTTTTTAAGTAACTCATTTTTTATTTAAATTCAGTTATTTAACATACAGTGTACTATTTGTTCACTTTCTTTTCTTTCTTTCTTTCTTTCTTTCTTTCTTTCTTTTTTTTTTTTTACAGAGAGACATCACAAGTAGGCAGAGGGGCAGACAGAGAGAGTGGGGGAAAAACAGGCTTCCCGCCGAGCAGAGAGCCTGATGCGGGGCTCGATCCCAGGACCCTGAGATCCTGACCTAAACCGAAGGCAGAGGCTTAACCCACTGAGCCACCCAGGCGCCCCCACTTTCTTTTCTAATGCAGTTTTTGACAAGCAAAGATCATGTGAAGGAACTATTAGTTTTCCTTTGGTGCCACAAACCGGATTTCTTTTTCTTCCTTGACACACTGGATAGATAGTTCTAAAAACAAAGCACCACCGTCCTCCGATCTAGCCTACGTAACCCAAAGGGAAGCCTAACCTGGAAGACCAGTGGAACCCAGCCTGCCGCAGCCCCTGGAGCCAGAGCTGGAAGGCGGCGTTGCAGGAAGCAAAGCCGGGTCAGGGCAGGTGCAGGACCCAGGGCTGGATGCGGAGGACGGTCTGCCCGAGCATGCGCACTCGCACGGTGCGCTCCCGTGCACGAGCGCATGCGCGTGCGGTGGCAAAGGGATAATGCGTCAAGCCTCTCCCTACAGCTGTCCCAACCGGGTCATTCACGAGGCCACCGACTGTACATGTAAGGTCATTTCCGCCTCGTCCGGTCTCCCACAGGCTACGAGACTAGCCAGTTACCATCTTTCATTCTGCAGCTTCTGCAAAGCCCTCTGGAAAGCGGATGCCAGTCAGTTCTTTCATCACCTCTGCCCGCGCTCATGGGCTCTTCCCGGGTGACAGAGACTGACAAACTATTCTACAAGAAACGCGACCCATATTTCATCAGCTGCAAAGCACGCTGACAGCTCTCAGTGGAGGCTGCTCGTTGGTGTTGCATATACTTGGGTAAACGGGAGGGAACTCTGAATTTGAGGAACCCCAGGGCGGCCATGTGCGGGGCTGCAGCGGGGCGGACGTTCTCCCCGCACGCGGCAGGCCCGTCCCAGAAAGCCCGCAGCCGGCCTGAGCCCAAAAGAAAAGGACGGACAGCGTTTGGCAGCTAGACATTTTGTCTCCCTGGGCTATTTATTGCCTTTCCAACTGCCCATTCCTGCTTAATTGCATCACTGACCCTTTACCAGAGAATCAAAATGAGACAAAACAAAACTCACCGTTTCCAGGCTCTCTGGAGACTACGAGGACCGAAGCAGGGGACGTGCCCACACTGTTACTAGCCGTGATGCGGATCTGGGATGCACACTGGTTCAGAGGTAGTTCTGTACCACTGGCCGGAGCAGGAATGGAGAGGACCTCGGAGACGGATGTTCGGTCTAGATATTCTATGACTATGTTATAGAACAGAATCTTCCCATGGGCCTGCAGTTTTGATAGTGGCTGAAAAAAATACGGATCACCGGATCACCGTTTCAAAATGGGCTTTCCTTTGAAGGGAATTTGCAGAATTCCTTTTTTTTTTTTTTTTAACTTTTCTGTCCCTCTATTGCCACACACACACACACACACACACACACACCAGCAAATTAAAAAACAGTTTAATTGAGAAAATAACACTCTAAACCAAGCTTAAAATCAGGCATTCCACTCTAACTGAAGTTAAGTAGAAAAGGAGACCTTTTGAGCTCCTCAAGAGCACAACGTGTCCAGAGAAGAGGGACCAAGCTAGAGAGGAAGGGCTTCTCTTCAGCCTGGATAAGAAAGGAGTCAGTGAGCGCCGAGAGGGGAAGACACGAGAAGATCCTGGCAGGAAGAGCCTGGCCTCTGGCCTCCCCTCTCCCTTCAGCCGTCTTCTCCCTGCACAGTTGTGCCCTGAGCCATTCCTGGAGCACACAGCCCCCTCCAGACCATCCTCCAGGTTCAAGAGAACTCCCTGCCCACACCGTCTCAAGCTCACTGCCAGGGCCTGCCCCTCCAGTCTGCCTTTTCTAGGGCAGACGGTGGCCCTGGTATGTACAACCCTAGCCCTGAAAATGGACTGTGAGCAGCTGTTTACCCAGGTGTGGCCAGAGCCTGGATACAGAGACTGTGCCCATGTGAGTGCCAGGCTCCCTGCAGAGAGAGCCAGCCTGGAGGTGGGAAGGAGAGCCAGGGCGGGGGTGGGGCATGGCTTGGGGCCTACTCTCCTAGGACTGTTGTGTTTGTTATGAAAACATGATCTGAGGGTCTGAGAGTTCTGAACACAAACCTGGACTTCCAGGTTGCCAGGCTTTAATGGGCTAGGGAGAATGTCAAAATAGATTTTACTTTTTTTTCCCCAAATATATTTATATTAAAGTTTTTCAGCTTGATGCATAACTCCTCTATGTAAATATTGTATTTAATATTTATAACTTTTAAATATGGTATACGCTTCTCCACTTACACTCAGGCCTTGAGCCCTGCAAAAGTTAGAGGAGGTGGGAAGAGAAGTTTCAGAGGTTCAGGACTGGCCATCTGTGGAACGGGATGTCAAGGAGGAACAGTCCCAGCATTAGGGAAAGGGGAGTAGGCGGGGACTCCTCCCCTGGGTAAGACGTTCTAGTTCTACTGGGCTCGCATTAAGGTACCCCCCTCCCTCAACAAAGATGGCGCCAGTATCTGGTGTCACCCCGGAAGACAGTGACAAGCAAACCTATCTTGTGAAATCCATATGTCTTACCTTCCAGAACAGAGTCACAACACAACGTCCCTGCACTGTTTTCACATTTCTCCAGACATCAGGAGCCTCTGAGGGAGCTGAAAGGAACCAAAGGAAAGATCGTGTGTCCTGTTATATGTATGTAGAACAATACAACCTGTTTCTAGTTCGGTCAGAAGAAGTGAGGACAACCTGCCTACCTGAGGCTTGCTTCTCACTTTCTTCATTCTCTGTGACTTCTACCCACTTGTCCACAGCCAACTGTTTACACCTCACTAAGTGCACACAGCACAGTAGGTGCTTCACAAAAGGTCTGCTGCATCAAACTGAAAGCTCTAACGAACACCAAGCCTGAGTTTCTGGAAGTCACCAGAAAATTTTGGAATCATTCATCAGTTAGACCAATTGTAGGAGGTTAGTTAGGTAAATTTCTCATTTGCTGAATTTCTAAGAGCAGCAGACCACTGCTACTTCCTTGCTTCATCTGTGAAGGTTGCAATGGAGGTGCACTAATGGGGAGCCCTAGGAGTTGGTGGTTCTCTGACGTGTGTTCATGATTTCACAGTGGCTGTTCCTCTCACTGGTCCTCTCGCCCGGCCTTGGCACCCCTCCTTGATCCCCACACTCCCTCCTCCCCACGCGTCTTTCCCCGCCAGCTCCCGGCCTGCCTGGGGAAGCTGCCTGCCAGTTGGACACTCAGGGCACCCACTCACTCCCTTACTCTACTGTTCCAGAAAAGTCTGTATTTATCACCAGCAAATTGTAGGACAAATGATTTGTGATTTGATTCTAAACATCTCAACGCAAGAGGAATTGTTTTGGAGCATAACACAAAGACTTAGCTGTTTTATAAAAATTTAGTTTACTGTGTCTAATAATTGAAACTTAAATAACTCCCTTTTTAGTTACTGACACTTTCTCAACTTAAAGATGACTGTGTATTTTTAAAAATGTATTAAGGCAGATTTTATTTTATTTTTATTTCTTTAAAAGATTTTATTTATTCATCTGAGAGAGAGAAAGAGAGAGAGAGAGGACAAGCAGGGGGAAAGGCAGAGGAAGAGGGAGAAGCAGACTCCTCGCTGAGCTGGGAGCCCGACATAGGGCTGGATCCCAGGACCTGGAGACCATGACCTGAGCCAAAGGCAGACACTTAACCATCTGAGCCACCCAGGCACCCTGAAGCAGATTTCAATTTGCTAAATAATCCACTGGAGAAGCCAATACGCAAGAAAAAACTTACTAAAATATTCAGAAAGGACACAGGACTCTAAGCTCAATGCAAAATCTTCAGCGGGCTGGTAAGTCAGTCTTTGTGAGAACAGCGCCCATAGCAGAGCTGTCTGCACTCTGTGTTTGGGTCAATATAGTTTCTGCTGCATTTCTCCTGGTGCCATTTCCATCTGCTCACTACGATCATGCTGCGGCATGGTTCTACTACATGTAAACATCGACCTTTCCAGCATCAAGCAAAGTGTTGTCAGAGGTTAAAAAAATGTAGATATAGATACATATACACACAGATTCACTACCAGTAGCTTCATTTCATTCTCTTGTTATCAAAAGCAAAATTGATTATTTTCAGATTTTTTTGCACTAAAGAAATACAATTTACTAAAAACTCTACCCTTTTGCCACTGTCCTTTTATACTCAATTTTGGTTATAATGTTGGAATAAATTTGGAAGAAAAAAAAAAAAAAAAACCAAAGCAGAGCACTATCATTAAAGTAAAAATTCTTTAATCAAACACAACTGAAGGGGGATACCACATTACTGTCAGGAATAGGGCTTTTCTACAGCAGGGATTCTTGAGGAGTCTATGCCTCTAGAAAAAAATTAATGGAGGCCCCCAGGAGGGTGGGAGAGCGGGCTGGGCGGGGGAAGTGGCGGGAGGTGGGGCAGGAACACCAGACAAGGAGAGGAAGGCTGCGGAGGACAACCAGTGACCACCGCACGTGTAGGCTCGGAAGAGCTGTCCTCGTCAGCCCTCAGCTCCAGTCACTACTTTAAAATGGTCCCCCTGTGGCGAAACAGAAAGAGCCCCTCCAGCCTACACACACACACACACACACACACACACGCCTACACACACACACACACACAGAGGAAGAGAAGTTGGAATCAAATAAATACATATACTCCTTCCTTTGGCAGTAAAAGAGCCAGGACTTGAATCGACAAGATCTGGAGGCTGTAATAACAGCATCAAGAGACTGAACACACAGAATCGGGTTCTAGATGAGGGTAGAGATCTGGAGTCAGAGGGCCGGGGTCTGGATCACAGTCAACAGCTCTGTCACTCCCTGGTGAGGCCAATTAAATCACTGCTCCTCTGTGCACCTCGGGGCCCTCACCTACACACCGAGAATGGTTACCCATCGTGTCTCCTGCCTGGTATGAGGCATAAGAGAAAAACCCAGCAAGCACTGGAGCTCTGTGGGGCACTCCGTAAGGGCCAGCTGCCCTAACTGTCATGAATGATCGCTACGTCTCTGCCCCTCAGTAACTCCACAAACCAGGAATCTACAGGCAGAACTTGCCTCCTCTGTCTGCTGGGCAACAATGGTGATTTGTCGTTTTGAGTGGGAAGGAGATGAAAGCTGGGCCGGGCCAGCTCATCTCTGGAGGCCCTACTGGAAGGCACCACAAGCTGTAGTTATTTGTCAGAAAGACTCGTGGTTCAGTCAGGGTGAGGAAAGTCCCACCGCAAGAATGATCGAGAAAACTCACAGCTCGCTGCTGCTGAATGAATGACGTGTCACTAAAAATTCAGTTTCCAAATATCATCACATTTCCACACACAGCCTGAAGTTGTTTGGTATGAGAACAAAGCTTTCCTTGGCATGGACACTACTATTTGTCCCTAGCCCTTAATTTGAAAAGTCTACACTGATTTACATAGCTCCAGATCCAATGGGGACCCAGCAATACTAGCTTAGAAACCATTTCGTGGGCACCTGGGTGGCTCAATGGGTTAAGCCTCTGCCTTAGACGCAGGTCATGATCTCAGGGTCCTGGGATTGAGTCCCACATCAGGCTCTCTGCTCAGCAGGGAGCCTGCTTCCTTCTCTCTCTCTGCCTGCCTCTCTGCTTATTTGTGACCTCTGTCTGTCAAATAAATAAATAAAATCTTTAAAAAAAAAAAAAAAAGAAACCATTTCACAAAATCCAATGGGGACCGAGCAATACTAGCTTAGAAAACATTTCGCAAAATCAAACACGAGAGAGAAAACATATAAAAGAAAGAACACTGACTGACGCATGTTTGAGGTGGACAGCTTCCCACTCACATGCTGTTAAGCATTTAATCCTGTTCTTTTTAAAAAGAGTATTCAGCCTCTGTTGCAATATGTTCCCCTCGGGTCTGGATACAGTCAAAAGCTCTCAGAGAAACCCTAACCCATCTCCCATGGGTCAGCTGAGATCCTTGAGTGACACTGTAGGGAGCTGAACATACCAGCTTCAGCTGTGGTGAAGTTCTGATGCGTCCACTCACTCCATTTCCAGAAGTGGTCGCCGTTAGCACAGCGCACCTGGGCCAGGTACTCCGTGTCCGGCTCCAGGCCACTGAAGAGGCGCACACCATCCACCTTGACGGAAACGTTGTGCTGTTTCAAAGAAAGGGAGGGAGGGAAGAAGGAAGGATAAGAAGAAATGAAATTAAAAGAAAAAAGGAAACAAGAAGAAAGAAGCAGAAGAAGGAACAGAGGAGACAGGTGTAGTGGTGAACATACTTCATTGCAAAGTCAAATCATAGCATGGTTCAATCAGATTTGGGGTAAGACTACTTCTTGTTGGGAAAAGAAAATCTCTAAATCCCTCTGCCCAACTCTAAAGTTTGTGATTAATTCCATGAGCTTTTTAATTAAACAGATTACCCTTATCATCTGAACCTGCACAAAAATAAGATTTTATCTATTTATTTTTAAAGATTTTATTTATTTAGTTGACAGAGAGAGATCATAAGCAGGCAGAGAGGCAGGCAGAGAGAGAGGGGGAAGCAGGCTCTCTGCGGAGCAGAGAGCCTGATGCGGGGCTCAGTCCCAGGACCCTGAGACCATGACCTGGGTCTAAGGCAGAGGCTTAACCCACTGAGCCACCCACGTGCCCCAAGATTTTATTTTTAATTAATTAATTTATTAGTTTCAGAGGTAGAATTTAATGCTTCATCAGTTGCATATAACACCCAGTGCTCATTATATCAAATGTCCTCCTTAGTGTTCATCATCCAATTATCCCTCTCCCCACCCACCTCCCCCAGAAATAAGATTCTAAAGAGGCTTTATTCATAAGTCTCTCTGTTGAGAACATAAAGGGATTTTTGAAAATAGGAAATTAAGCAGCATTCTTACTTGTGTCACTTTTCCTTCACCGTAGAGTTCAACTTGGCACAACAGTGTATAATACTTCCCAATGGATTGTACTTTCCATGTCATGGTAGCACTTGTGGCACTTACATTTTTAAATAATACATTGAAGGGAGCCATTGGGTGCACTGCCAAAAAAAAAAAAAAAAAAAAAAAAGGAAACAAAGTAAAAAAACAATTCAAGCATAAATCCAAAAAGACTTTTTGGTAAATAGCAGTTCATGTCTACATTTATTTATTCACTGGTATTTTTTTGTTGTTTGCTTTTGAAAAAAGAGCAAACAAAACCAGACTTACAGCCAAGATGGAGTAAGCCAACTACAGCCTTTCTCTCTCATCAATTATATTAGAAATTCTGAACAAAACATAAGAAGAAACTACCAGGACTCCTGAAATTAAACAAAAGCAGGCAGATTGTGAAAGAGGATCAAAACGTGGAGAAGTGGCTCATGGGGAGAATATAACAGAACCCAGAGTCTAAACAAAATAACATCAACAATGTCAAAGGTACAATCCATACATATTCTACATACATAAAGCCCAGAATATGTCACCAATTTCCAAAGGAAAAGATAATCAACAGATGCCAAGCTTAAGATGGCCCACATGGCTACAATTATTACAGACTTTAAGAGAGACCCATGTCACAACAGTAAACAAGTTTGAAATGAATAGAGGAAAATGCTTCTTAGCAGAAAAATATAAACTATTTTTTTAAAAATCAAATGGGAGTTTAGAACTAAAAAATACAATACGTGAAATGAAAAATGGACTGGATAAGGTTCAGGTTTTAAAAAGACAAAGTAAGTACCTCCCATTCTGTCTCTCTTCCTGAATCCAGTCAATACAGTGCATGGAGCATTCTCAAATATTCTATTTAAGAACTCTCAAAGGTAGACAGCAACAGGCAGATTGGAGAAGACCAGAATGTGAAATATCGCTGTGCCGGTAGTTGAGGGTAAAGGAAGACATGGGTTGTAAAGCTTCTATATTTTATGTAAAGTGGAAAATATTAACTCCAAGAAAACTGTGAAATATTAGTAACATAATCTCCAGAGGGAAAAAACAGGAATACAAAGAGATGTAGGAGAAAGTCAGTAGACAACTTGAAGTGGAATACTAAAAAAAATATTCAAATAATCCCAACGGGGGCAGGCTGGGCAGAGTGGAGGAACACAAAAACAGAGGGAACAAATATAAAATAAATAATAAAATGGCAGATTGAGTCCAACCATATTAATAATTATGTCAAATATAAATGTTCCAAACACGCCGATAAAAAGACAAATTGTCAGATGGTAGAGAAACTGAAACCAGTCATGGACCTGCCTTCAAAGTGCAACAGGGAAGCAAACATGAATCACTAACCACAAAACCAAATGTGACATTGAAAGCGGGGTGACCACAGTGAAAGTGTAAAAGGCCTTTTGACTTAAAAGATGGAGTTCTAGAAGCCCCTATCCTGAGCCTTCGTCTTTATCTCATTATCCACAGGCTCATGACTCACAATTCTAATTTTCCACCCCAGACTTCTTCCATGCTCTCCAAACTATATCCAACTGCCTCCTCAATACGTCCATATCTAAAAGACACCTCACACTTGACACGGCGAAGACAGAACTCTACCCTCCTGCTCAGAGCTGTTCCTCCACAGTACCCTCCCCATTTCAAGAAATAGTTCCAGTATTAACTCAGCTGTTTAGGCCCAAACTCTAAGAATCATCTTAAATTCCTCTTCCCCTTGTAATCTGCATGCCTTCCCTAAGTAAGTCCTACTAGCTCCAAAGTGAATTCAGAATATGACCACATCCCACCAACTTCATCATGCCATCTGGTGCAAAGTCTCTGCCTGATGACTGCAACAGCCTTCCATCCAGCTCCCTCTCTCCACCCTCGCCTCTGACAGCCCCACCTGTACGAGCTTTTCCTACAGCTTAAGTCACGTCACTGACTTGTCCCAATGGACACCTTCTAATAGAGCTGGTAAGATTACCCCATTCGTCCCACAGCCCCTGCGTGACCAGGACACTCCGATCTCCTCTCTCTCGTAGTATGGGCACAAGAGCATTCTTTCTGTCTCTCAAACAACCCAGAGCTTGTTCTCATCCTATGACCTTCTCAAATCCTATTCTTTTTGCTTCCAATGCTCTTCCCCTAGATGTTTTCTGTTTCTGTCTCATTCTTTGGCAGCCTCATCCTAACTGAAAAGGCATCGGGCATTCTCTACCGCATGACCCGAGTTGACCTTCTCCACAGTGTGTAGCGATACTCGAAATACTGTATGTGTCCACTCCCCACTCTCATTCTCTCCCCCAACACACTTACACCCAAGCTCACATGGGGCAGTCACCCAGTTTTGTTCACTGCCAAGTCGCCAGTGCCAGCTATACTAGAGGCACTCTGTCATTGTCTGACTGACTGGCGATTAAGCTAAAATCTAAAAGTTACGTAGGAATTAAGAAAGTAAAAAGCAAGGGATGAGCAATCTAGAAAAAAGGAACATGTGTGAAGATTCTGCATTTCATAAGAGAGAAAACATGTGATCAAAACATAGGAAGAGATTTTCAACCTTCAGGATCTGTACTCAAAACCATGACAGACACCAGCCAGGAAGCTGACACAATGGAAAGGGCAACCACCCCAGCATGGAGAGGCTGTATGAGTTCAAGGGCCGGAGTACGACCAGGGCAGCCCCTTTGGAAAACCACTTGGCTTTGTGTCTGAAGTTGCTCATTCACATTCTCTATGTCCTCACCGATTCCACTTTGGGGTATACACTCAAGAAAACAAAAGGAGGGAGCACCTGGGTGGCTCAGTGGGTTAAAGCCTCTGCCTTCGGCTCAGGTCATGATCTCAGGGTCCTGGGATCGAGCCCTGCATCGGTCTCTCTGCTTATCGGGGAGCCTGCTTCCTCCTCTCTATCTGCCCATCTCTCTGCCTACTTGTGATCTCTGTCTGTCAAATAAATAAAAAATAATTTAAAGAAAACAAAAGGAGGCCAGTCCTACATCCATAATGCTCATAGTAGCACCATCCTCGAGAACAAAAATCTTGATTCAACCTGAAAAACCATTAGAGGCCATGCCTGACCAAAATACCATAGATTTATGCAATGAAATACTTCACGGTAATGAAAACCAACGGACTATAACAACACTCAATAATACGGGTCAATATCAGTAATTTACTATCACACAAACAGTACTTACCAAATTATCACGTGGCTTGATGTCTCTTATAAACATTAAAAACCAATCAAAATAAAAACAGTATTTTTAGGATGACATTAGAAAGGAGAATACATACACCTATACATACATACACACATTCGAGATTTAAATCTGTACTTATCTTGGTGGAAGGAGCCGGGTGGGGGGCTGTGGGATGGGAGAGGCCGTGAGTTCCAGTCAGAGTTCTAGTCTGAAGGTGAGTAGTAAGCAGGCAGGTGCCTATTACATTATCAAAACACATAACCAGGGACTGTGGGCCATGCATGCTTCCATGAAGAGAAGTGTGGTTTCAACGAGAGTTATAAATGAAAACTTTTTTTAAAAAGACTTATTTATTTGAGACAGGTGGAGAGAGAGAGAGAGAGCACATGAGTACATGAGCAGGGGAGGGGGAAGGGGCAGAGGGAGAGCCTGATGTGGGGCTCAATCCTGGGACCCCAGGATCATAACCTGAGCTGAAGGCAGACACTTAACTGACTGAGCCACTCAGGTGCCCCTAAATTAAAAGTTTCACTTAGGATGTGAATTAGGCAAAAATATACAACATTTCCTTGTTCACAGAGTGTGTCACACAATGAGTTCGTAACCACAGCGGGTTGTGATACTGGTCTCACCTCGATGAGTCAGGTTAAAAAGAAGGTGAACACTTCTCTTTCGTAAGTAGTTTTCAGCCGTGAGTGTGAAGTTATACATGTCTTGCGACTCTGGAGCTACTTGCCAAAGACACCAGCTTTTGTGTTTACAAAGGGTCTTTTTCCCGGAAAATCTTAAAAAAAAAAAAAACACACACACACACACACAAAACGACAATTTCAGGATTTATACTTTTGTCAACACAGAGATACATCCCTACACTCAGGGCACACTCAGTAGCCTTCAAATTATGTTCCACATGATGGTGTCGATCCCCCGCCATCAACAAATGTCAAAAGTGAAAACGTTTCAACAAATTCGACTTCTGTGGTGAAATGTGTAATGACCATGTAATGACCACCTCCCCCCACCAACACAGGGGATGAGACGACTCCTTAATGTATTTTAAATATTCTTTTATTTTTTTTAAAGATTTTATTTATTTGACAGACAGAGATCACAAGTAGGCAGAGAGGCAGGCAGAGAGAGAGAGAGAGGAGGAAGCAGGCTTCCTGCAGAACAGAGAGCCCGGCGTGGGGCTCGATCGATCCCAGGACCCTGGGATCATGACCTGAGCCGAAGGCAGAGGCTTTAACCCACTGAACCACCCAGGCGCCCCTATTTCAAATATTCTTAAAAAGTTAGAAATTAGGTAGACCCAGAATACCAGATGGAACTATGTTCACATCAAGATTCACCACTAACAGTTTTCTTATCATTTCTATGTGACAGTTTCCTTTCTCGAAACTCAGGTGGAAAGTATCACACACCACTGAAAGACTTCTTCCTCACTCTGGCAGGATGCTTGTAAACTATCTGTTCACATTTTCCTCAACTTCTGAATGTGGCTCTTGTTGCTGTCACAAACGCCTTAAACAAGGAGGACCCTGTCAAGAACGCCATGGGAGCTAACTTACGATTCAAATAAAGTGTAGCTCTGGGAAAGCTGTTTGAGCAAGCCGGTGTCACTCCCCGGATCCCAAGTACAGTTCAATGTCATGAAGTCCTGGGTTTCACAAGAAAAGTCCTTGGGCTCCTGGAGGACTTCTGTCCATACAAAGGAAAAAACAGATGAAAGGCCTCGTTAAATCCCTTTAATGAGACAAGGAAAACGGAGAGCTCCTTTTGGGTTTCAGGCCACAGAATCACTCTGAATGATAAAAGCATCACACTCCACCCCCACCTCTAGAAAGTCACAGTTTAGGCTCTCATCTGGGCCCCTTCTCCCTTCCCTGGGTCTTCTCTGAGGCATCACCGGGGACCAGTGGTGGGAGCTGTGCCGGGGTCTGCAGTGTGTCCGGGGAGTCATACCCCCAGGGCCTGCTAGGAGGCACTCAACACCTACCACTGACTGACAGACAGCTGGAGTGAGAGGAAGAATGAATGAATGAATGAATGAATGAATGAATGAATGAAGTCGGTGTTGCCTCCCCTGGAAGCTGGGGCTCGCAGACAGCCTCGGGGATGTTAGGCTTGGGATGCCAGCAAGTCCGATTTGGGGGACTGCTAAGCTGGGCAGCAGGGCGCTGAGAGTTCCAAGGTCAAGTGCAGCACCTCCAAGTCGTCCCCTCCTTCCCTGCACCCCCCACTCGGCATCCCTGCAGCTCTCAGAAGCCTGGCCCTGGGAGACAGTGGCGGTGGGTGCCCGGGAGCCTGGAGCACGCCTCGGGCCTGAGAAGCAGGAGAAAGCAGGCTCAGATGTTGCCCCCCCCGCCAGTGCAGGGAAGGGAGGTCTCCTGACCACATGCAGGAGGCCCCCGGGCACGTGCACCAGACCTCTGTGAAAAGCGCAGTGCTCCCCCTTCCCTGCTGCCAGCCACGGAGGCACCTGACGTTTTCCACACCCACTTCAGAGCGGGTTCCTCTGGATTCCTTGGCTACAGTGTTGGGGCCAGGCCTGTTTGTGTTCATTCACCATCAAACGACCAGTCCTGGTCTCACTTCACAGAGAAGGAAACTGGCTCAAAGAGGTGGGGAAACTTGGCCAAGGTGGCACGCCCAGGCACAGGAAGATGATTCGAACCCAGGTCTTCTGGGTGCAACACTGGTTGCCTCCCTGGAGTCGGTGCCCTGCCCTCTCTCCCACTCCACCCCCTCGGCCCCCCACCATGTTGCAGTCCTGCCACATGGCTGAGGCAGGCAGGGCCCTTCCCAGTGGTCCAGGAAATGGGCCGAACTTTCTCCCCTTTAATAATCTTGGTCTCTAGGAATAAAACGGTCAATAAGGCCAAGATAACAATAGGAAACCCTTCAAGATCTTTTTCAGAATCTCTCCTAGAAGACTGGGGAGACAAAAGAAGATCCAGACCACGGGTGGAAATGTTTACTTGCCCTCTGGGACAGGAAATTCCATCTATTCTAGGAAACAGGAGAGAAGAGCGCAGAGCATGTGCACACTTACTTGACACAAAGAGAACGGTGCCCTTTATCCCGTCTCCTTGGCCCGGCTTACAATAGATATTTGTCCCGGTTTCCCTAATGAAAGCAACATGATTCAAGTTGAACACGGACACATTCGGATCGAGCTGTTCTCCCTGCATCCGTACGCCTTCCAAATAACAGGATACGTTATTCTGATGGCTTTTGGAAACGTAACAAATGGTGACATTGGAGCCTTCTTCCACGAGCTTATCTTTAGGGAAAACGAACAGCGGGTCCTGTCCAAGAGAATTCTGTACTGCAAGAGAAAAAAAAGGCCGATCAGTTAGAACATCACTCAAGTTTCAAATCAGCCCCTCTGGTTTGAAACAAACAATGACAGCTTTAGCCTCTTCTACCTGCTGGGGAAAAGCCGAGCCTAAACCTCTGGGCAAACCTAGAAAAGTTCAGGGCTGCACAAACACTCCTTCTTCCAAGGGTTCCTACTGTTAGGCAAAATGTTGCTGACATTCCTACTGCAAAGACAGTGCATCCCTCGGCCCTGGGATCAGGTGTCCCTGCCAGCTTTGCTTGTGACAGCCTCTATGGGCCACAGCCCCGAGAGAGGTTCTGCATTAGGTAGGACGTACAATATCTCTTACCACCAGCACAGGTAGGATCCACGGAGCCCAAGTTCACTCACCCAGCAAGTGGCAAGGCCACGTTCACATCTGCCAGGCCTGCCCATCTCCATAGCCACGTGTGTCCCCCATCCCCCCTTTTTATGGTTTTATCTACTTGTTTTAGAGAAATTAAGCAAGAAAAAGAACATGAGCAGGAGGGACAAAAGGAGAGGGAGAGAGATAATCCCAAGCAGACTCTATGCTGAGTGCAGAGCCCCACACGGGACTCGATCCCACAACCCTGAGATCATGAGATCATGTTCTGAGATCATGATCTGAGCTGAAATCAAGCTTCGGATGCTCAACTGACTGAGCCAGCCAGGCGCCCCCAACGTGTCCCTCTTAATCTCTACTCTGTACTACTGACCACATCTCTGCCCACCTTCTCGGAAATGCCAGTCACTCAAATAGCTCCTTTTCCACGGTCTTTCCTTCTGTACGACCATCAGTGTATAAAAATCCCCAGGTGTCTCCCATTTCAAGCCAACTCGCTGCCCTCCCTATGCCTCCTTCCCACCCCTTCAGCCCCGCTCCCCCTCAGTCGCAACCCCTGAAGGGGCGGCCTGCTCTGACTGCTTGGCTCCCTGGCTCCCACTCAGTCAGCCCACCATAGCCACGGAAACCGCCACCACGGACCTCACCCTGCCGTGTGGCCTGCGCAGGGGAGCTTTTTTAAAGGTTCCAGGTGAGTCTCATGGCCAACACGACTGAGAACCAATGTTTGGGGGCTAGAATACACAGTCAGGTTTTTCATTCATCCTTGACTTAGACCAGAAGTTACAGCTTTGAGAAATCTAGCCTATTTTATCAAAGCTGTTTATAATGTTGTCCTGTCTCTTACTATCTTTTCAGTCTGTTTTTTTTCTGTGTGTCCCTCTGTCAGCAGTAGGATGTAATGTGAATGGTGGGGGTGGGGGTGCTCTGGAGCTAGGCTGGTCCGGGCTGGAACTCCAACTCTACCACTTACAGGCTCGATGAACTCGCATGGGTTCTTTAAGCTAATTTTGATCAGTTTCCTCATCTGTGAAGTGGGGATAAGAACAATTCCAAAGGGCTGATTTGAGGGCTAAATTAATATGGAGAGTGCTTAGAACATGACTAAAATGAAGATTTAATTCTATTAGCAGTATTAAACTAATAACAAGGCTACTCATGGGTTAATGTTTGCTATCAGTTTGACTTTAAAAGATGTGTATAAACACAACAAAGGAATGGTTCTATGGGCAGGAATTCCAGATTATCTGGCAAATGGTGTACATTAAGAGAGCCAAATGGCCTTGCTTTAGAACCAACTTATAGTTTAAATGAAGCATAATAAGCTGTGGTAAAGTCCACTCTAGATTTTAATGATAACAAAATTAAATTATCAAAATTAGGAGATACATAAAACATATTTCTCCATAATCTCATTACTCAAATGAAGACTTGATTTCATTGTTTCTATATTTCACTGCTTCTCTCTACCTTAGGGGTTGGCAGGCTCGGGCCCATGGACCAATTCTAGTTTGCCATCTGTTTTTGTAAATAAAGTTTTATTAGAACACAACAATTCTCATTTGTTTACATATTGCTTAAGATGGCTTTCCCATTATAATTACACGTCTCAGAGTCATGGCTAAGACTAACAGGGTCTGTACAGCCTAAAATAGTTCCTATCTTGCCCTTTACACAAAAGCTTCCTAACCTCTGCTCTAGGTGCAGACACATTTTGTCTTCTTCTAATAAAAGCATATGTACAATTTATGTCCTGCTTTGTTCTCTTAGTAGTTGTAATAAACACAGGTTCCATGTTTGGAAAATAAATATGAAATTGTCTGAACTTGCATAATTGTCTCTGAGAATAAATTGTGAGGCAAAACCGTAGACGTCTATCTCCTGGTGGCACGGTTCACACCCGGACTTCTTCATTCCAAGGGAAGACAAAGAAAAATAATGTCGGTTTCTACTCGGTCTCCTCAAAAGACTTCTACTATTTGGCTATCGATCCCTAAGTAATATTAAATATTCGAGCTTTTAATTCTTTTACCACCTCCATTCTTACCATCTGCTTCCTCCCACGAACTCCAGCTGCTCCAGACCCTTGGCCCAGGGGTCTTGGCAGCATCTACTGCACTCCTCATTCTTATAAAATGTTTCGCGCATTCCAAGGGGAGCATGGATTCCCAGCTCCAGTGCAGAACCTGGTTCCACTTCACAGTGGTGGTGTAGTTCTCCTAGAAAGAAAGGGAAAAATTTGGAAGTATGGATCCATGCTGTCCTGGAAAATGGCCTGATTAGAGTTACCCCCAAGCACGCAGCCAAGAGCCCACTGCAGCTCCCGGATACACGCAAGAGTGGTCCATCCCTAAGCAGCCCCTCCCCCACTCCAGTGTCACAGCAGAACCTGCGACAGCCTCCTGCCTTTTAAGAGCTCATCTCCCACCCGCCGATGGCTCTCTGATTCTAGGGGACTTGTGGGAAACAAGTTAAAGAAAGCTGAACGTACTCAATTCTTGCGGGGAGAGGTCAGAGTTGATCTTGATCTTTCTAAAATTCTGGTGTCTTCTTTCTCTCATTCAATGGGCTTCAATGGTTCCTTTATACCTTACCCTCTCAGCCATCTACATGCTGATTCCCACCTGCCTCTCCCTCACAAGGACCTCCTCTCTGGACACAGTGGTCTACCTTGCACTTGGGGAATAGCTTTGTACTTTTACACCTCAGTGTCTGCTCACCCAGTGTCCCTGGTTTAGGGTCCCCATGCCCCTTCTGCACTGGGAATGAGTCCAGGCTACACCCACCCCTACCCCCCCAGAAGTCCTCTTGCATACTGGGTATAGTCATTGGCATTTCATCTGTGGTTGGGTTGTGTCCCTGGCTGGAGCACGGCCCCAAGAGAACGGACACAGCGCTTTATTCTTCTTCCCGTTCTGCAAGGCTCCGGGCACTCAGGCTCCCCGGTGGGGACACTTGCTTTCTGTCCCCACCGATGGATGATGGGAATATCAAATGCTTGCACTTCCTGGGGAAAACTGAGTCTGCAGCCCCATTTCTAAAGGCCAATCTAAAAGCCTATAGTCATGAGGATGGGGGTGACGTGCGTGTCACACACAGCCAGTGCTGACAGACTCTGAGGCCTTCCCTCCACTTTCTCCTTCCCCCCTTCCCAGGCTGCTGGGCCACAGCAGAGCCTGGGCCGAAGCCGGCGCAGCCCTGGGGTGAGAGCACCTCGGCCCACCTCACAGTGCACAGCCCTTGCCCTCCATGTGGGACTCCAAGTTACAAAATATTTCTCTTTTGATTTATTGTGTTGCTTTACTCCCAAACTACAAAATACATGTTTTAAATACAAGATTTAAGGTCCCGATCTACACAACTTTTCCTATTTAATACAAACAATCTTGAGTCCATTTTGATTAAATCTTGTTTAAGAGCAAATACCAAAAAACCAACCAACACACCAACCCAGAAACTGTATCAGTAATGGCGACCTTGCTGTCCACAAGCCAACAGTTTGGGCTTTTCCTCCTGCATCTCTTGGGAATTGAGCCACTTTTGTCATCCCGGAGTGTCACCAGTCACTCCAGGCACCTCTCTGCTGGGCCCACCGCACAGCCCCCTTCATACAGGTAATGCTTTGCCTTCTCCCACTGCCCCACCTGGTCTCCGCTGTGAGCCAGAGCAGACTTTTCAAACACTTCCAACCAGATCCTGTCATTCCTCTTCTTTTTGTGGCTCTCAGGATAAAACAGGAAAACTGAGCATGACCTCCAGCGTCCTGTGTGGTCCACCCGGGGCCACGCCTGCCCCTCTGTGCTCCAAGCTTTCAGGCCTGGGAGCTCACAGCCCTCCCCTCAGCGCCTCAGCTCACACCTGTGGGCTCTTCCCAGAATATTCTTTTCCACCCTCCCTTCTAAATTAGCTTCTAATCCTCTTCCTTATTTTGGCTCAGAAAGTCCTTCTTTCAAGTTGCTGGAGAAGGTCAGGCCTTGTCGGAACCCCACAGCACCTTGTCAGCCGCCAGCACGGCACGTCCCCCATTTAGGACACTCTGGTCTGTGTGTTTTTTCTCCTCATTCCCACTCAGCCCTGACAGACCCACGCCTTGAATCATGGCTGGACCCTGGCTCCCAGTCTCCCAACCGTGCGCTCAGTGACTGCATCATTAACAGGCGGTGTGGACTCTGTTTTCCTCAGAGGCTATTGTGCGGATTCTGTCTAACCACACCCTTGTGCTTTGCGCTGCTCATAGCCTTGTCATGGAGGAGATAAAACTTTCCTTGAATGCACCAATTCAGTGATTTTTTTTTTTAATGTGATGAATTGTGCTGGGGCTGTTTTTATTCACTGAAGTGGCAAGTTTCATTTGGCAGACACCAATAAGTCGCAAGAAGTTGGCACATTCATCTCTCCAGGAGTCCAAGTGAGGTCACAGACTCGTTCCTGAGGCGAGCGCAGATCCCTGGCAGACTCCGCTCCCAGCCCCCTTCCGGGCCTGCGCTAGGACTCCACGCCGCCTTCCCTGGCCACTGACCCGACCAGAAGGCCAGCAGCCGGGCAGGCCGAGGGCAGAAGCGGGCCCAGGCGAGGCCGTGTGGTGCGGGCAGGCGGCTGGTTGCCAGCAGGCCTCTAGGTGGCCCTCACCATCCAGGAGGCAGCCCAGGGTCCCCAGCCCGGCTGCAAGCACTTGGACCAGGACGGTCCCCCTTGGCTTGGTTAGGCACACGACCACTGGAGGCAGGAGTCCTGAAAGCTGTCCTTCCTCCGCATGCAGGAAAGCGAGCTGCCAGCCTTGCCTTACGGGGAGCCACCTGATGAAAAGGGAGACTGCGCTCTCTTCAGAAGCAGTCCCCTCGGCTGGCTTCCTTCCCCTCAGCTGCAGGGGGATCTCATGTCTCTCCTTGACTTTAGGTCTAGAAGGGTCAGACAAAGGCTTCTTGTGGTATTGTCTGTTCTGGAAGGCCTGGCCGCTGATTACCCGGGGCGTGTCCGTGGCCGTCACCCCTGTCTGGGCATGTGACTGAAGGAGGATACCGTCCTGGCTCGGGGAGCTGCCCGGCACAACACACCACTCTCCTCTCCCCTGTCGGGCTGAGCTGGGTGATAATGGGGTCCAGATATTGGACGAGGCAGAGCTCTAGTCGCGAAGATCTCGAGCCTTAGTAGTTTACAGAAGCAGGTTTGACAAGCTGCTCTCCCCAGAAAAAAGAGCTCTTAGACCAATCAAAGGTGAAAACAGAAATGAACAAGGGCCTGTTAGGAAAATAAAAAATGGGATCCACTTGGTCTACGGTTAGCGTTACTTCTTCTCATGGTGTTAAGTACTAGTTTTCCATGAATTCTTCCAGCATTTCTCTCAAACTTCCTTTTCTTAGACAAGTAGCCTCAATATGACCTTTGGGCGATATTTTCCTGGGTCTAAATCGACAACCAATGAGTGCAACCATCAAAAATACAAAAATATGGGGGCGCCTGGGTGGTTCAGTTGGTTAAGCTTCCGACTCTTGATTTCGGCTCAGGTTAAGATCTCAGGGTCATGAGATCGAGCCCCACATCAGGCTCCACACTGGGCACGTAGCCTGCTTGGGATTCTCTTTCTCCCCTCCTCCCTCCCCTGCTCACTTGCATGCGCTCTCTTTGTCTCTCTCCTCTCTTAAAAAAAAAAAATACATACATACATATATAAATGAAAGTACAAAAACGATTAGTATGAGCTCCAGTGGGCAGATATGCTGATGGTAGAAAGTGAGCAGTTGTAACACGCAATGCTTTTGCTTAAAATTGGAACACTAGGGATGCCTGGGTGGCTCAGTCAGTTGGGGGGCTGCCTTCGGCTTGGGTCATGATCCCGGTGCCCTGGGATCGAGTCCCACATCGGGTTCCTTGCTCAGCAGGGAGCCTGCTTCTCCCTCTGCCTCTGCCTGCCACTCTGCCTGCCTGTGCGCGTGCTCTCTCTCTCTGACAAATAAATAAAAATAAAATCTTAAAAAAAAAAATGGGAACACTAAACAACTCTCACTGTGGGAAATGACTCTTGGTGGCATGGAATGGCAGACTGCTATCAACCTGGGTTGACAAAGTCCAAGTTATACTTAAGGCCTCTCACCCAGATCTCAAATGCATGAACATGGAAAGTAACTGGAGGCTTCAAAACGAGTAGCATTTCCACTTTCCTAAAGGAACTAACCATTCCGAATCCCTGCGCCCACGCTTCCAATGCCTGAGAGAAGAGTAGCCTTTGGCTGAGCAAATGGAGATCCCCAGCCGTGGGGAAACATCCCTGCGTTTCCCTTCATGCCAGGCAAATATTCTGTTCCCCTTCAAGGAGACAACATTCCATTGTGTTGTCCTTCAGCATCCTCTGATAATGACTGAGCATGCTGTGTGGGTTGATCATTAAGGGTCCCCAGACCATAAAATGGAAACTTAATGCACGAGATGGAGAAGCGTCAGCTAAATGGGCCAACCATGATCTGAACCAAGACAAGTGACAAATCCCAAGTAATTCAAAGGCAAAAATGATTGTGAAATGAAGGATTTTCATAACTTAATTTGCTGTAGAAAAAGCCACAAGTGAGGTAACAAAGGACATCTTAAGTTACTCTCCAACATGGTGGGTCCAGGAAGAACCTCTTTGCTGGAGAGAACACACAGTGCTTGGACTCATCCTTCCTTGTATTTCAGCACAGTATGAGCGAAGCAACAGACAGGAAGCCACACTAGCAAGAAGAATGCTGCCAAATAAGTACATCTAATTGAGGAAAATGTCTGGTGGACAGGAAAGAAAGAGAGAAGAGAAAAAAGAAGGTTGGTGTTCATGGATTTTTGGAATCTAGGACTCAAGGATGGACCCACTAGCCTGCTTAGGAGATAGAGCAGAAATGAGGAAATGATTTGTTTCTATAACATATAGTATCCAGCCTACTGAACCAAAGCTGTCATGTTATTTGGTTCCATACCCTCTTAACTAAAAACACAGAAATGTAATTGTTTTGGAAAACCATGTTGAGTCGCTAAAATGTTTCTATATTGGGATTTTTGTGGATGTTATAAAAGAAAGATCTTGGTGTCAGAAAAGGATTAAAATGTTGAGCCAAAAAAAAAAAAGTACTTACCACCCAGATGACATTAGATGTTTTAATTCTACTGACTTCTATCTGAAAAACCATTCTGAATTCCTGATGATGAGCAAGGTTGTGGACAGTCCATTGTAAATGCAAACACTGACATGTAGTATTGACGGAAACTTTCAGGGATTCAGGGGCCCATGGCAAAGGTTCAGACAAGCCTGAAAGGTCAAAAATAAGATATGAAATAACATTTAATAGGAACACAATTGAAGAGTCACAGATAATAAACTGGTCAGTATCACCACCGTCTAGTTTTGGAAAATGATGCTCACAGGTGCCTCTTAGAATTAGCTCTCTTGAAAGTCTGCAAGGGAATTAGGAAATCATTTGGTAGATAAAGAAATTAAAGCCTAGATAAATGAAAGGCTATAAAAGAGGAATCTTGGCTATAAATTTCATATTCCTGGAAATCAAAAATGAGTTTTCTGTTTGAAAATCTGTATTTCATAGTTTATTAAATAACTCTGAAGTGGGAGCATACCCTATCTCTAGACATGATTGCTTAGATCTCAATGCACTACATTTAAAACACTGCTGGAAAGAATTTACTGAACTCTGTGGATAAGACCAGCAAGGCACTTGTGTGAAATAAAATAATTGTGATGATGTTCTTAGCGCAAGGAAGGACCCCAGTTGGAGAGACACAGGCGCTCAGAATAGGTAAATCCATAGAGGAGTAGAGAAGACTGGTGATCGCTGGGGGCTGAGGACAGGAGCAGTTGAGAGTAAGTGCTTCATGATTACACGGTCTCCTTTTGGGGTGATAAAAATGTTTTGGAACTACACGGAAGTGCTGGTTGCATATTTTTGAATGTACCAAATGTCACTGATTTGCTCATTTTAACCACAAAATGGTTAATTTTAAGTTATGTGAATTTCCCTTCAATAAAATTTTTTTTACATATACGTGATCATGATCAAAACGTTCAAATGATACAGAGATTGAGACCCTATCATCCTACCAACTTCACTCTATGGCCATATTTAAGTCAGATGCTTTTCTCGACCTTTCCCATACACTTAAAAACACACTAGACTGTGCATTCCATTTTATATTTTTTAAAGTGCTTGGGTTATTTTTCAGGAAAGCTATAAAGAGAAGTAAAGCTATAATGCTACTACTCATTATTTCTGGATGGTGAAGCAGAGTGATTTTACTTTTTTATGCTTTTTTTGTATTTTGTAAATGTTCTTCAGAAGCATGCGTTACTTTCGGACCCTATAATACGCTAGATTTTACAAGAACTAGTCTTCTAAGACACCTAGTTCACTCCACTGTGATGATACTTCAGGATGCAGAATTTAGTCCTCTGGGTCAATCTGCACCAAAAGGCTAGGCACCAGTCATTTTTCCAGTTTTATTTCCCACTGCAACTTAATGAATTGGCATTTTGAGTCTTTTTTTTTTTTTTTTTGCATTCTGATTCTCAATGAGCTTTGGCAGAGTGAGTCATTTATCAGACCCCATTCATACAAAGTTAAATGAAGTCAGCTGGAATTTCTGAACCCTCGAAGCCCAAAACATGATGGCCACTTTCTATTATTATTTGGTTAGAGATTTTTTTTTCTCCTTTGTGAATAAAATTTCTCTACTCTTTAGTTAAAGGCAATAGCCATTATTTATCCTCTCCTTACACCAGTCAGTTGGGGGAGTCTTCCAAGCCTAAGATTAAGCTAAGTAAAAGGAGGTTTAGGGGGACAAAAGAGCAGATCCCTTAGGGAACAGGAGAAAATATTTTTAACAATTAATAATAACCACTAGCACAGAGAAGGCTGGATCTGCAAAATCATCCCAGCTCCCCTAGCCCTCATTCCATTTTGTCTGCGTAGTAATTTGTTGCTGTCAGTCTCACACTCTAGATGCAAACTTCCTGGAAGGCAGAGTCCGAGGTAGAGACATCTTTGAATGGGCTCTTGTCCCCAGCACTCAGCACAACCTCTTCCCCACAGCGATGTTGACCTCAAATCACAGGGACTCAGGATCTCCACAAGTTCTCAAGAACACAACAAGCAACAGCTTGTCTCTCCTCGTCCGTGGCATTCTCTTCTCCCCAGGGCTGCTTTTCTAAGCCCTTGTTTGAGCACTGATCACAGTGTGTCTCCCGGTGTCTCCCCAAGGACTGTGAACTCGACAAGGGCAGGACTAAGTCTTACTCAGCTCCGTGAAACCAAGTCCAATCACACACCTGTCACAGTGTGGACACCCAGAGACTCCTTGCTAAAGGATGAGTCAACAAAGAGTAAATCAACTTTACATCTGGTAAAGTAAAATTTAAAGTTGATTTACAGTAAATCAACTTTACTTCTGGAGGGTCGAGAAAGCTACTGTGTGATGCTTTAGATAAAAGAGGAACTCTATTGACGTGAGCGATCCGTGAGTGCTGTAACTCAAGGAGTTGGGAGAGACATCAGTCAGAAATAATTCGGGTCAAAAGCAATTGAGGACTTCCTTGGGAAACAGTGGGAGACGTCAAGGTAAAGTCAGAGAGATTAAGGGACTGTGCAGACTCTTAAATCCAAACCCATTATTTTCCAATGAGGAAACCGAGTTTTAAAAAAAGGGAAGTGACCTTCCAAGAGCACCCAACTAGACCTGAACCCAGGATTCTTGGCCCTCGCCCAGCTTTCTTTTTACAGTGAGGAGTGGGTGATCAGACAGCCCCGGGTTTAATCACAGACTCTTCTCACACTTCTCTCATCTAGGCTCTTTGTCTGGCCCTGACACTACTTAAGAAAATAAACCATGGTTCATGTATAACTTGGGACATCACACAGCCATTTAATAGAACGTTATTGCTAAAAGAACATTTGAGATCAAAGCTAAAAAGCTTCATTGTATGTTGTATTGTTTTAAAAAGCATATACTGAAGTACACATACTAAAATATACATATTTTACTTGCATATACTTTTATATTTTACTTATATTTACATATTATAGTATAATTTCCCAGTATATATATTTACACTAGATACAACATATATACTTTATATAGAGTTTTAAAAGTCCATTCGTGGTATAAATATTCCCAGTATGTATAGTGTAATTTCACTTCTACAAAAAAAAAAATATATATATCTATGTTTTTACATCTCTGTCTTGGTGTATATGGTACTTACACGAGAGAATGGAAGAAAAAAAACCAAATGCTATAGTCACGATCTCTGACGGAAGCAGACACGAGCCCACCAACAAGTGGAAGTGAGTCTGGGTTCTGTCTCATGGGTCGGGAGAAGCTAGGACTTCAGAACCCAAGTCTCAGCCCTGAGCCTGGCTGGGCCATCGCGTGGGAGGCCCACTCGTCTGAGTGGACGTTTAGCGGGTACCTGGCCGAGGCAGCAAAAACTGAGACTAGAAACCCAAGTGGTGTGAGGACAAGGACAAAGACAGGATTAGGTGGCAAGGCAGGCAGGCATAGCTGAGAAAGCTGGACGCAGAAACAAAGACTGGTGAAGAGAGAAATGGGTAATGAATGTCTGTTGTAAATGAAAGAAGCAGAAAAGGGCCATTCTTCCCTGCAATTTCTTCTGAGAACAGTGTCTTGCACGTAGAAGGTACCTACTCAGTCGTCATTGGATCAGATAATGAGACTTCACTAGGGAAGGGAACTGGGCCAAAAATTTGGGATTAAATGCATTGGATTTTCTGGAGAGCCTGGAACCGGGGGCATGGGTCTGTCTGAGAATCAGAGGCTCTAGCTGGACCCAACCTTCCTATGGTATGGACCACCCCCTCAGCATGGCTGTTCACGTTTAGCAAGTAAGATACATAGGGTGAGAATGAGAAGTCCTAATTCCCAACTTTCAGCTCCAGATAATGGAAGTTTATCAATAAACTATGAATTTTAAGAAGCCAAAAAAGCAGCAGCATCTCATGGGCCCTGAACCTAAAAGATAGAGACCCAGACTTACAGAACACCAGGCATAGAACTGAGCTCTTATCAGAACAAAATCTTTTTCTTTCCAAATATCTTCTCACAGAATGTTAGGGAAAATAGAAACCTTCTGTGGGTGTTTCCTGGAAACATGACTTCAGGAATCCATGGAGGGGGCTGTGTGAATAATTACAAGGCCGTACATCTGTGCGCTCTGTTACAAAGGGAGGACAGCAAAGAGTAAACACAGGATGAGGAAAGTGCAAAGCTTTGTTAAACACAGGCAACAGACTCGAGCCTGAGTACCTTCCACCTGGTTCAAAGTACTAGCCAAAGTCATTATGAACATTTTACAAGTGTCCTTATTGACACTATTTACAAAGTTGGTTTATTGAAAAATACCCTCCCTGGGGAGAGTAGCTAAGTGAAAAATGCTGTTTCTTTTTCCCATAAACAGCATTTCAGTACTTAGCATATTATCTTGCGGCAAATAGTTTCTCAATGAATGTCACTGAAGGACATTGCAACTTGTTCTAAGCCAGTGGCCTGCACTGGTCTGGTTACACCTCAGCCCCACAGGACAAGGCAACTCCTTTGGAGACGTCACTCACAGTGTATCTACCACGAGTTCTGCGGGATTAGATCCACTCACAAGCGCGCGGATGACCAGAGCACTGGCTAGGAAATGAGGGCTAGGGTGTGGCTTTATTACCATGAGCTATCAGGAAGTCAAAACGGAGGAAACCATTGCTACTCACCAGTTCCAAGTAATTCCCAAAGACAAGACTTGTGCAACTTTCCTCCAAAGTACCAGTTACCTTGTTCTTTTTCTCTGCATTTTTTTTTTTCTTTACTGTTCTTCCCACTACTCACCTTCACTCTGGTAAGTTCTCAAGGACAGAAATGCCAAGAGGAATGCTGTCTGAGAGACTGAAAAGAGAGCCATAGGTTCCGGATTTCTGAAAAAAGATAAATTACAGGAGAAAATTTTCATTTAATTTTAGCTCTGAGTAGGTGTCTTTGACCCCATTGTGGTAGATGATGGTATTAAAGGCTCCCATTCTTCTCTCCTTTCATCCAGCCATGCCTCTTGTCATGAGAGTTTGGAGGCCCCCCTGCCTTCCAAAGTAAGAGTTTATTTCCCTGCTCCAGGTGACTTGCTGAGGCCAAAGCCACGGTGAGCCCGTTTGGAGCCTAAGCCTCAAAACCTGTGTCATTCTGCTTGCTCTTCTGTGCTTCCACCTTTGGCAAGAAAAGAGCCCTTCTGGGCTACCCTCTTGGACCCAGGAGGAGGAGGAGCAACGGGGGGGAGGGGCGGGCGGCACTGAGTCACCATGGTTGCCCCCCATCCTCACCGGCGTCAGCCCAGGTCACTCAGCTGCTGGCCAAGAGTGACTGGTCCCAGATGCGGGAGCCATGAACACTCGCTGCCACGTGCCACGGAGGCTGTGTGGCAAGGGAGAAGCGGCCTACCAATTTCTTCAAACCAAGAGAAGGTTCATGAAGAAAGGTAAAACAAAGAAACAGAAGTGAAACGTAAAAAAGTGGACCATGGTCTCAGAAGAGCTAAATCTGAGTGAGCTACTTAGAGAGGAGTCATCTTTCCTCTTCCCTGTCTCCCTCGTTACAATTTCACCAAAGAAAACCCAGCACATTCCACCTGAAGAGATAGGCAGTGTTTCATTGTTCAAGATAATTTCCGGTTTTCCTCGCTTTAGAGGAGGGTTGTAAAGGGAAGGTCAAAGAGCTTCACTGATTCATCGGGTCCTCTGACCACAGGACACAAAGAGCGAACGCTGATGACCTCAAGGAGGCTAATTCGTTCTTAATTTAATAGTAATAGTGTTAGTCAAGGGAAGCCCTGAGTTTCACTTTTCTACTTCAAAGCCTGACTCACCCCACTGATGGGCAATGAAACTGTTCAGAGTCCCCTTCACCTCGGTCTAGCCACGCAGACTTCATCAAATCCAGAAACTCAGCGAACCAGACCATTCCCTTTCACTGCCCACCACTAAATAGGAACAACAGTGACAACAGATAAAGAATACAGCCAGCCCTTAAATTATTCTAGGGTAGTCACATCTGCTTACAGACGGACCCAATCTCCAGCAGCAAGTCTGCGAACAACAGCTTTTCCTCATAGTCCTTTAGGCCTGCTCTCTGCTACTTCTAGTTTTGGCAAACAGGTCACTCACGCCTCTCTAAGATCTCTACTTACCACGTCAGAGAGGCTCCTATTACAACTAAATATCAAATCCAGGGAGAAAAGGAATTCAAGAGGAAGTTGTTTCTGCTCAGCACTGAAGGCGAAGGCAAAGGAAAATGCCAGCAGGAAGCGTGTGAGCAACAGACCCATCCTTCCAGTCCTAGTCCATGGGCGCAGGAGCCTGTCCTAAGGCCGGCCTACCCTGAGGAGCGCAAGGTGCCTCTCTCTGTGAGGAAATCTCATCCCGTAAATTGAAAACCAGGTGATTCTGGGAGCAATGTAGGTTGCCTTGTGTTCTCTGTAGGAAAGGGCTACTTAAAATGTTTTTTTTTTTTTTTCAAATTTTGGAGTTCTGGTGAATCAAATATCTCACGTGTCACAGAATTTAAACAAATCTGTGTTTGACAGAGAAACTTGAAATGGCAAGTTAGTAGCCACCTATGAATTAAGGGTAATCAGAAATTAAAGAATAAAAGTGGTCACGTAACAAAATCGGAAACTAGGAGTCTTTACAAAGGACTGGTATCTACGGTCTGGGGATCACAGGAATATTGACTTCCAGACGAGACTTCTTGGACTCTTGGGAAGCACGGGGACAGTCCTTGAGAAGCACGGGGACAGTCTCGTCTGGAAGTCCCGCCCTGCCCCACCTCCTCCCACAGGGCAGGTTGTGAACCTGAGGAGGTTAGCTTCAGAATGAGAGTCGGCCACTGGAAGAACATTCCGGAGACACGCATGTCAGCCGTTGGGAAATGCTGCATGAACAGTTCTCCCGATGCACCAGAGCCTGATGCAGCGGGAAGAACACGGACACTGAGGACCCCGAGCCAGCTGCTTCCAAGCCCCAGGAGACTGACCGCACGGCCCACGAGGACTCCCTCCTCCCCTCCCCTGTAAATCTGCCTCTAGTTACCGTGTGCCCTATTCGGAGGGTACCAGCTCTTTGCTGGCGAGCTCCCCACTAGCGTGGCGACGGATCTGGGGGCGAGGGAGCGAGTTGTGCTGGGCTTATTCAAGGAACCACAGGAGCCGGGGTTGCAGGGGGCAAGGAGGTGAGAGGCAGGAGGTGCAGAGGGCCCCGGACGGAGAGCAGCCCGGGAAACATTTCTCCCGCTGTGGCTTCTACCCCGAGCCAGGTGGCAGCCACCGGGGGCTCTGGGAAAGGCATAAATGGCCACTGACAGGAGTAGTGGGAGGGGCGGCAGCTAGGAGGTCATGCAATAGGCTGGGGCACTGGTGCGGGCTCAGGCCGGGATGAAGGCACTGGAAGTGGGTGCAGTGAGGGATTTGGGAGAGACTTGACAAAGCAGGCAGGACTTGCCGGGGGTGACAGACGAAGACATCAGGGACAGCCCCCTGAATGGCCTGAGCCCTTGGCAGAATGGAAATTACCGTTCACAGAGAGGTAGAAGCACTGATGTCATGGGCTCTGGCAAGGGCTCCGGTGGCAGCGTGCTCAATTTGAGTTGCTGATTTGATGTCCAAGGGAGTGAGTTAGCCGGACACACAATCTGGAGTCCCTGGGAGAGGACCTGGCAGGGGGCTCAGTCATCCTGGGTATATACAGATGGTCTTTAAACCGCGGGGACTGGATGATGGCCTGGAGAGGCAGCGCACATAGAAAAGAGAGGTCTGCTGCGGGCAGGAGAAGGCCACCGTGCCCTCTCCTCTCGTCAGGCCCTCTCTCCCCCACAGCTGTCTGCGAGGAGCATGGCCCCTACTGTGTCGCAGGAAAAGGAAGTCAGGGAAGGATGAAGGGGCAGGATTCAGAAAGGCAAAACCCACATTTCCGCCTCACCCACACTACGCCCAACCTGGTTCTTTATTTCTATTTTTCAGATCCCCGCCATTCCCAACCAGACTGAGCTGCTTGAGGACAGGCCTGGGTCTCAGTCCCCACTGTTCATCACCATCCCAGGCCACAGCTGTTCCCCAGGAATTATCTTGTGAATGAATAAATATCGGCACCGATGTTCTCACATTCCTTCTTCTTTGCTTTCAATTTTATTTTAGTAAACAGATTCCTTTTCAGGCCCTGCCACTTTTTCTAGTGCCAAATATTGCCTAATTCATAGTCTTTCATTGACAGGTCTTCTCTGGGGAGGAAAAGGGAAGAGAGCAAAGAAAAATTACCCCCTCATTGTGCAGAACTTCCCATTCACATGTCATCTCTGGGCAAAAAGAAGCCACCTTCGATTGTCCCCCAGGACAAACTCTACATGTGCAACAAAACACGACTTTTGCCAGGGGTAGAAGCCTGTCCTTCTTCGCTAGCAATTTTTTTCCGTCATTACTAAAATATTTATTCCTGGGAAGTTTCCTCACCGTAAATAACCCCTTGAGAAGCAACATGACCAGTCATTTGCTTCCCAAGAACATGGGTGTGTGTTGCCAAACACAGCGGAATTGGCCGGATGCCTCGTGACGTCATATGCAAATCCCAGTTTCAAGAAAGAAGCTGTTCATCTGGGACGTGTGCTGGGTGTGTGCTCCCTGTGAGAGAGTTCTGTGTGGCAGTATGAAGGGCTGGCGGCACAGTCCCCACATTTCCCAGATCCATCTATCTTTATTTTTTTCTTATGAGCACTGCTGTTGGTCTTTGGGGACCCCTTCCAAAGGGCACTGCCATTATAGCATGGGACGGATCACCTGTAAGGTTTCCCCTCAACCCTCCCTCCACCCTCTTCCTCCTAAAGAAATGTTCAAGCACACCTTCCCCTCTGTCTAAACCTGCCTAAGGGTTTCTAGCAGTTTCGTGAGGTCATCCCTTATTTAGGAGACTGAACTGGCTTACGTACGCCTGATTTTCTTTTTCTTAAGCTGTATTCAGGTGAAGATTCCTGGACCTTGGGACTCCAGCTAGCATTCAAGCTGAGTCCCCAGATGGTCAGGGAAACCAAAGAAAGGAAGAGAAAACCTCCATCCAAGGAATATTCCGGACCCAAAGAATACGTAGGGATTTAGCATATGCTAACGACAGTCTTTTAAAACACTAAAGAAGAGACAGATTACTCCCCCAAAGTTGTAGTAGAACAATAACCTGGGCATTTATGGGAAAAGGAGGTAGTAACAGTCCAGTACGCGGGCTTGGATATGAAGACCGCTGATGGTAGATCACTGCTCGGACACTTAGGAATTGTCTCACCAGAGACAAGGTACTTTACCCATTTAAGCTTCAGTTTCTTTTCCTATAAAATGAGAATAAAGAACCTACATCATAGGACTGGGATGAGGATTACATGAGATTATGAGAACCTATATACAGAAAATCTAATTCTTGTTTTTTTTTTTTCTTTGAACACTTTTTTTTTTTTTAAGATTTTATTTATTTATTTGTCAGAGAGAGAGAAAGGAATGCTTTAAAGAATGCTGAGCAGGGAGCCCAATGCAGGACTCGATCCCAGAACCCTGGGATCATGACCTGAGCCAAAGGTCATGTATAATTCGTTTTAGCATGATATGAATCCTAGAAGCAATAGATTGTACAATGATTAAATGAACATTGCAAAAAATTTTAGTGCTACAATCAGGCCCAATAAGAAACTGGGAACAATAGTTTCAATACTGATGGCAAAGGGTTACTGTCCTCTACAATATCAAGAGCTCTTAGAAATTAGAAATCAATCAAAAACAGACAAGCAACGCTGTAGAAAACCCGGCAGATGATATGAATATGTAATTCACAAAAAAGGAAATGCCAATAACCAAAAGGGAATAAGGAAAAACTAGACAATATCACTAGTAATTAAATGAATGCAAATTATAATAGTAGTTTGTATGTCTGCGTGTTTGTCTGTGTGGTGGCCAACTGGCAAAGCCTAAAAAGGTTTTACCATCTAGCACTGGTAAGAGTTTGAAGAAGTAAGTATTGCTACTCAATGATGATTGAAAAGCACAACTTTATAAAGGTCATTTTGGCAGTACCTATTAAAATTTCAGGGTGCCTTCCCTTTGATCCAGAAATCCTATTTCTGGAATTTTGTCCTACACAGATAGCATCCTTATATATGTGTGTCTGTACACAAAAATTATGTATTTTGGGGGCACCTAGCTGGCTCAATGGGTTAAAGCCTTTGCCTTCGGCTCAGGTCACGATCCCAGGGTCCTGGGATTGAGTCCCACATCGAGGGTCTCTGCTCAGCAGGGAGCCCCTTCCCTCTCTCTCTGCCTACTTGTGATCTCTCTCTGTCAAATAAATGAATAAAATCTTTTTAAAAAATTATGTATTTTAAAGAATGCTCATTGTAGTATTATTAATATTTAGGAAAAATGAAAACAACCCAACTAATTGTGACAAAGGATCCAAAAAATTAATTACGGTACATTTCCGCAAAGGAAAACTAGAAACTGTCAAAAGAATGAAACAGATCTATGGGCTGCTGTAGAAGAATAGCCCAAACATACTGAGTGAAAAAGCAAGTTGCAGAACAGCGTGTGCACACAAACACCTCTGGGAGAGGGGTGTGCAACCGTGCCACTTGGTACTCTCTTTAGAAGGATCTGCTGCAGGAACGTAGATGCCTGACAGCTTCCCCTGTTGTACATCGGATCCACGCACATTCACACCTGAGCCCATGGTTCCTGCAGGCTGCTCCCAGGCAGTGAGCAAACCAAACCTTTTCTGCCCAACATGGGACTCCTCTAACAGGCAACATTTGATCAAAGTCTCCCATTGGCTTGGGCAAAACATTCTCACAACTGCATTGCAGGGGGACGCTCTTCCTTCCAGTCTTCCCTGTTCCCTGTCACCTTGCCTTGGGGCTGTCTCCTCCTGCGCCCTTGTCCCTGCCTCCCTCCCCAGAGCTCTCCCTCCAGATCTCTTGAACATCTATTTCTATTTCTGCCTTGCTGTCTTCTACCTCAAGGACCCAAACTGGCCCCCAAAGACACACCCAACAATGAACACTTACAGATTTAGAGCCGGGATGGGGTAAGGGAGGTGAGCAGGATGAGGGAACCGTGGCCAACTCTCTCACATTGTGTAATTCGGCCACATAAAGCATTCTTTAAAATGTGCATGTGTTTTACATATATTTATAAATGCAAGTAGTTGCAATTCCATTATTTTCATATTTGAACCATATATCCCAGCAGGGCTAAACTAGCTGATGGTATTTTGTGATTCAAATCCAACGCAGAGCTGTCCGACAGGCCTAAAAAACGGTTGGAATTTTTTAGTTACTGGGTCAGCCTATGAGCATGTCATGTGTTTCTGTACAAAAATGTGATCTCTCCCGAGAGAGTACAGGCACTTTAAAAATGCATTTTCAGGGGCATGTGGGTGGCTCAGCTAGTTTAGCCTCCAACTCTTGGTTTCCGCTCATGTTGTGATCTCAGGGTCATGAGATCGAGCCCCCATCAGGCTCTGCACTAGGTATGGAGCCTGCTTAAGATTCCCTCCCTCTCCCTCTGCTCTCCCTGACCTCCCCTGCAAAAAAAAAAAAGGGCATTTTCAAACACAGAAAGTAATCAGTGTTCAAGTAGTCAGTGTTCTGGGTAGAAAAATATACTGTCATTCCCTCCTGATAGACCAGCGTACTAGGGTACACGAAGCTACCTTGTTCAAAGTCCCCCACTGGGAAGCCTGGTAGTAGAAAGAGGCGAGCAAGACATCACATGATCTCCGTGTGAAACATTTACTCTTGGTAGCAGAGCTTCTGCTCGTGTACTGCTTCTCAAGGCTTGCCACACACCATGTTCTCACACAGTGGGACCGGATTCCAAGTTTTCCAAGAGTGATTTTTGTCTTACATTTTTCCAAGTGCTTCCTTATACCTTACACATTTCCATTTGGTAAGACATTTGAACTTATGGCTTTTCTTTTAGTTGGCTTTAGATTTTATACTCTGATTGGGTAGATTTTAGGTAGCTGGCTTCATCTTAAAACAAGTTTTAAATAATCCAGAGTTAATTGCCTCAGTGATTTCAGATCTAAGACTAGAACTTGGTATCATATTTAGCGCTCTCAAACCCTCTTTCCTCTGAAAAGGAGGAGGAGGAAGAGGAGGAGGCAGGAAACAACACAACTATAATTTAGTTCTTTAGCACGTACTATTAAAAGAAAGCACTTTACAAGCTCTGTCAACCACATTTAACCCAACAGGAAGTGGTATCCCTAGCAGCGTGGTTTTAAATACCAGTCAAAGACCAGACACTCAAAGCCTGGATAAAGACATCACCCGAGAAATTGCTAGAAATGCAAAACCTGACATCACACCTTTGATCTACTGAATGAAAGTATGCATTTAAACAAGATCCCTAGGTGATTTCAAAGGCACACTGAAGTTTGAGAAGCACTACTACTTACAATATCTATTGCATATTTTTGTGTCTTAGGATACTATTGATACATAAAGGAAAGATCTACCAGTGCCTTCCATGATGTGGCTCTGCAGAGGCTCATAGTAAGACATGAAGTAACTATGAAAATGATCCTGGCTAGCACAAATTGGATGCTAGCTCTCTGCCAGGGGCTTTGCAATGTGATTTACATGTATTTATTAACTGAATCCTCACACGAGTCTTACAGAAGAAATTCTATTATTATCCTCACACACAGATGAGGAAATGAAGGCTAAGGAGGTTAAAGTGACTTTGCTACAGGTTGACAGAGTTAATCTAGAACTTGAAACCAGGTGAGTCATTTCCCAGAGCACAGCACTTACCCACCTCACACTGCTTCCTCCACCCTTGGAGCTCATACCAAGATGGGTTCCAAGGCATAAAGAATTATTAACAATTATAAAGCCAAGAAAACCTAACAAAAATTCCAACAGGATTTTTTAAAACTTGACAAGCTATTTATAAAGTTTATAAAAAAAGAAAATATACCAGAATCATTTCAAAAGAATTTTTTGGAAAAAAAATACAAGTATATATGACTAGATATAAGAACAAAGCTGTAGCACGTCACACAGGGTGGTACTGGCATAGAAGAGAGAAAACAGGGGAGCCTGGGTGGCTCAGTGGGTTAAGCTGCTGCCTTCGGCTCAGGTCATGATCTCAGGGTCCTGGGAATGAGGCCCACATCGGGCTCTCTGCTCAGCTGGGATCCTGCTTCTCTGCCTACTTGTGATCTCTCTCTGCCAAATAAATAAATAAAATCTTAAAAAAAAAAAAAAGAAGAGAGAAAACAGATCCATGGAACAGAAGAGAGTCCTGAAATAGACTCATGTATGAACATGACCTTATTTTACTATAAAAACAGAATTTCAAGTGAGTTGGAAAAAAGACAGATACTTAAAGAAATGGTGTCGGGTGAGCTGCTTAAAACTGTAGAAAGAAATTAAGTTATATCCTTACTTCTTACTTCATACAAAAATCTGGTATTACAAAGAGCTAACTGTACATATCAAAATAATACAAGTTTTAGAAGAAAATAAGATAATTTAAAAATAATTTTTTTGGTGAAAAAGATCTCCCCAAGCCAGATTAAGCACAAAAATCAAGATTGCAGGGGTGCCTAGGTGGTTCAGTCAGTTAAGCGACCGATTCTTGGTTTCCGTTCAGGTCATGATCTCAAGGTCATGAGCTCGAGCCCTGTGGAGGGCTCTGAGCTCAGCACAGCATCTGACTTGAGATTCTCCCCTTCCCCCTCTGCCCCTCCCACTGCTCGCTCTAGCTCACTCTCTCTCTAAAAGAAAAACAAAGAGATAGAACCTTTAAAAAAACTAAGATTGCAGAGTTGATGACACAAATATTTACAACATCCATGAAGCAGAAGGTAGTTAAAAACAAAAGCATTATGAATCGATAAGCAAAATGTATATATGCAAACCATGAAATATTATTCATTCTTGAAAAGGAAAAAATGTTGACACCTGCTACAACATGGAAGGTCGTAAGGACATGTTGCTAAGTGAAATAGGTCAGTCACAAAAAGACAAATGCTCTAGGATTCCACCATGCATATGAGGCACCTGGAGTAGTCAAATCACAGAGACGGAAAGCAGAATGCTCGTTCGCAGGGGCAAGGGTTCGGGAGAATGGGCCCAGAGTGTCAGTTTTGCAAGATGGAAAGAGTTCTAGAGATGAATGCTGGCAACGGCTGCCCAGTACTGAGTGTATTTAATAACAGTGACCTGTGCACTTAAAAATGATTAAGATGGCAAATTTTATATTATGTATTTTACCACACACACAAAAAAAAATACTGGGGGAAAAAAAGAGCATCACAGCAGAAGAAATATTTAAATCATCTACAATAGACAAAGAATTAAGATCCTGAATTGGTACAGAGCATCTGCAGTAAACAGGAATCAGAAAAGGCAACTCAATAGAAAAACGAGCAAAAGACAGGAACAGGTAATTCACAGAAGACACTGCATGACCCATAAACATTAAGAGACATTAAACCGCAGTAGTAATCAGTAAAATGCAAATTAAAATGCCATACTGGGTTTCAGATTTGAAAATCTAAATAAAAAAAAAAGATAATAGCTGATGGTAGGCAGGATGACGGAAGCAGCTTCTCATGCACTGATTTTAAATTAGTACCTGGGGTGGGGCAGTGCTATCATTTGAAGGACTGTGTCTATCAAGTGGAAACATGAACCAACCCTTTGACCCTAGAACTCTATTGAATAGAAATAGTCAGGCTGACACACAAAGACGAATGCACTGTCTTTCCTGAAGTACTGTTGCTAATGCTGACTAATTTTAAACCATCCAAATGTCCACTAATAAGAGAAAAAATAGATGAATTATATCTCTAATTTAGAATAACATGTAGCCTTTAGCAAAAGAGATTTGTACTGCCATGGGAAAATCTCTAGGACTTGGAAAATGAAAAAGTAAGCTGCATAATGTATAGTAAGATCTCATTTGAATATATGAATAAATATGTATAAACACATTATTATGCAAATGCATAGAAAACAAAATAAAATCTCAGAATGGTATTTACCAAACTTCGTCTTCCCTCTTCTGAGTGGGAATAGGAGTTCTACATGGTAGTTCTACATTTCATTCCATATACTTCTCTATTTTTTGAAAGAGAACATACTTAGTTATTATTTGTATTATTTTTAAAACATAAAAATGAAATTTTGACAACCTGGAATAAATAAATGCTGAAAAACAAGTACGGCTGACTCCTGAACAATGTGGGTTTAAACTGAACAGGTCCACTTATACACAGATTTTTTTTCAATAAATACAATACGGAATTATAAGTGTATTTTCTCTTCTTTATGATGCTCTTAATAACATCTCTCCTCTAGCTTACTTCATAGACAACACAGAGTATATCATGCATGTAACATACAAGATATGCTCATCAACCATGTTATCAGTAAGGCTTCTGGTCAACAGTAGTCTACTAGTAGTTAAGTTTTGGGGAGACCAAATTTACATGCAGATTTTTGGGCACCCCTAGACCCTGCATTGTTCCAGGGCCAACTGCAGAAACGAAAATGAAAAGGGAAGGAAGGTTGTGAAGCCCGGAACACAGTTGCCGGGAAAAAAACACTTGTTTTATGAACATCTGTAACTACAAAGAAGCCTGCTGGGAGCAAGGGATATTTCTCACAATACTGTTTGTGTTTTATTCCTCCCCCCTTTTTTTTAATCGAGGAGGGCTTCCCTCTCCAGTGAAAGGAGTGCCAGGTCTCACTGTTCTGTAAGTGAGCAAGATGACACTTGTTCAGATTTTTTTCTATGGGAGCCAACAACACCCCAGCCCAGTTCCCACAAGGAAAACCTACTCCTTCCTCTTGTGGAAACTATTACCACTGATCTCTCTTTCAAAGCCATAGTAGCTTTCCTGACTTGGTTCCTTTTTCAGGACAAAAGGATTACAAGGAATATCAGAGAGTCTGGAACACCTCCACGCACCTCTGTAGGTGCTCCTGGTCTTTCAGGTTAAAGAGAGAGGTAGAAGGAGAGACCCAGTGTGCAAGGAAGTATTTTGCCCCGTATGGTCGGAGTCCTGTTGGACACTGTCAAGCTGTCCTTTGATACAAAATGCTCAGACACATTTCTGGGGCCAACAAGAGGCAGAACTGAGACCAAGATGTAATTTACCAGGAGACAAGTTACAGCTGAGAATTCACTTTGTCCAGCAATCAAATATTAGGTGGTGAGCTTCCCGTCACTATTGGCTTCTAATACTTCTGAATGCTACCAGGGCAGACACAACCTGAGCATAACCTGAAGATTCTAAATAGTTAAGTGGGAATCCAAGGCTTTAAAAAGACCCAAGATTGATTCTGAGGCTCAGCTCAGTCTGGAGCCCTTCAGCCTCAAAGGTGTCTGAGTGCCTTTTAAAGCAGCCCAGGAGAGAGACAAAGGAGAGCATTAAGGAAGCACCACAACCAGGACCACTCCAGAGAGGGTCCGAGAGTTGGAAGGCACACCGTAGTGCTTATAAGCAGCGGCCAAAGCCAATTCCTGACTCTCACCTGTTCGCTGTGTGACCCCAGACAAGTTACTGAACTTCTCTAGGCCTTGGTGTCCTCCCTGATAAAAGGAGAACGACAAAACTACTACCTAGCTCATTGGTGAAGCTTAAGGGAGCTGGCACGTAAAGTGCTTAGTACGGTGCCTGATCCACAGTAAGTACGAACCACCATTATTCTGCATGGGAGAAACCCGAGGCTGACCGGATGAGTAACTCCAGCTCAGTCCCACAGTCAGCGTTAGACTGGGGCATACGACCCGAGCTTCTTTCCCTCCAGCTCACATCAAATACACTACACTCACGTGGATCCGATCCCCTACAGTGGACCCCTCTGGAGTCGGAGGATAAGCTTATCCGCACGCAGAGCGTCTTCGAGCCTGCCTGTCCCCCGTGGCACCCAAGAGCGAGCCTGCCACCACTGGGCAGGCCTGCGGCCGCACGCAAGCAGGCACGGACCGGCTGAGGAAGTGCCCGCCCGGGGACCAGCAAGAAAGGACTCCCGGTGTCCGTGTCAGCGCCAGTGCCCCTGGGCTACGCGGCGTTTTCGGAGTCACCGCGGCCCGCTCTATGGTCTTGGACAAGGTCCTGAACCCCTCTCCGCGGGCGAGGGGTGGAGCGCTGTTATTTGCAAGACTGCAGCTGCTCAACCTGCCAGCTCGGCCGCCCCTCCATTCACGTGGCGGAGGAGGCCAGGCGCCCGCCCGCGCACCGCGCCCCCGGGATCCCCGCGCGGCGCGGGCCGTGAGCGCCGCCCACTCCCAGGTGTAAACACAGCCGGGGAGGAGGGGCATCGCCGACCGCGCGGAGCCGAGCGAATGTTCGGGGGGAGCTCCGGGGGCGCGGGGGTGGTTGGGGAAAATGAACTCCCGGGGCGATGTGTTGGGAGAGACGCGAAAGTGGGTTGCTTGGGGATTTTAACTCAATAAACATCCCCGACTACGAAGCAAGAAGTGACGGGACCGTGAACTTCCAGCAGCGGGGAGACGCCGCGGGGGCGCCGGCAGCGTGCGCTCGGGGGAGAAGGACACACGCAGCAGCCGGGCGGGCGGGCCAGAGGCGGGGACCCCTCCGAGCACCGTCCCGGAGCAGGTCGAAGCGCCAGCCGAAGCCGACGCGGGGCAGGGGCGGCGCCGGGCAGGGGGGGGGGCTGGCGGCCGTGACCGGGCCGCGGCCGGCCGGGCAGACCCCGGGAAGGGGCTGCGAAGCTGTCGGGTCCCGCCGGGCGCCGCGCCGGGGCCGCCCGCGGGGAAAGCTGTCGGGGCGCGGGGAAGGCTGCCGCGGGGCGCGGAGAGAGCGGGCGGCCGGGGTACTCACCCCGCACGGGTGGAGGGCTTCGCGGGCCGGGCCGGGTCCTAGGCGGCGCGGGGCCGCGGGTGCGGACGCCGGTGTGGACGTGCAGGGGCGGCCCCGCGCCCGGGCTATGAATCAGCTGCGGGGCGAGCGCCGAGGGGCGGGAATTACGGGAAAACCGCGGGGGAGGGCAGAGGGCTGAGGACTTTTGCAATTTCCCGTCCTGCTGCGCACTCTTGGCACTCCTGGGACCCACAGGAATTCTTCCCCTTTAGGTCCCGGGGGAAGCGGCTGGGACCCTGCGGGAGGCGGGCGAAACCCCGCGGAGGTGCGGTCCGGGGCTTGGCGGGCGGCCGGGAGGGGAGCGGTGGGAAAGGAAGTGGGAGAGGCCTGGAAAGGAGAAGTGGAACCGAAGTCTCTGTGGGGCCGGGAGAGGCATCGCGCGCCGGCCTCTCTGGCCAGGGCCAGCGGGCCCCGGGGCGGCGGGAAGCTGAGAGCAGCCGAGGGACCCAGGAGCCAGGGTGACCGCGTGCGGCCACTTGTTATTCCAAGCGAGAGACAGAACCCTGGGGTCCCGGCAGAAATTCTTCAGGCAGAAGGCAAGAGCTCCAGACAAACTGTATGTCCATTAGGCGTCCAGAGCGATTAAAAAAAAAAAAAAATGTGTTTGGACAGTTCTAGGAACCTGATTCTCCTCCCTATCTCGAAACGCTTCTGTCTGACCAAGTTTCATCCAGAGCCACAGTCCTAAAACCTTTGTTTCCCAAAAGAGCCGTGTATGCTACAACTTGCTTTTCCTCTTAAAAATGTGGTCCAGTCTTTGAAATGCGTATTTTAAATACAGGGCCTTTGAAGTACCTATTGACGCCTCTTTCATAATTATGTGTTGGACTACGGAGAGCCCTGTGAACTTGAGCTGGAATGGAGACCATCCTAGTATTGCCCTGTTGGGGGAGGTCATGGAAGGGACATGACCTCCAGTTGACCCTTGAGCTGCACCTGGAAAACCCAAGGCTCCTTGCCCCTTCCCCTGTTCTTGGAAAGTGGGTTCTGCTTGCCTGTTGGACAGCCAGGAGCTGCTCCATGCACATAGCCTTGAGGCAGTGAGGCGAGAACACCTACAGGATATACCTGACCAGACCTGGTTCAGGCCTCTGCATCAGCTTGTAAGGTTTGGCTGAGGGATGCCAGGATCCGTTCATCTTGTTGGCACTCCAGACAAGCCACCTGCATAAGTTCCCTTTGCTTATAAGAGCTGCACCTACCACCCGGGAGGGGCCAGTGTCTCTCCTGCCCTCCAAGTACTGGCCAGTTTCAGATTGCAGGTGGGAAGCTCCGCGGAGGGTGGCGATCCACCATGTTTTTGTGGCCTGCTGGGACCCGGAGAAGAGAGCGGTGTGTTCTGGTATCTGGAGGACTGGGGTGCCTGATGAAGGATTGTTCATGGAGCTTTGCTAGACCTGTTCTGGTCCAGTTTGGAGACCTGGGCAGGATCATGAATGCCACGCACTGTAGGAGGGAAAGGAACCCAGCAGTGATTAAGAAGGATTGCTCATGATGAATCCTATTTTATCTTAGGATCACTTCTGGAATTGACCCAATGGCTCAAAATATGTCAGAATCAGCCTAAATGCTACTTCTGGGTTGTGCAGTTTTTGCTCCTCCCAGTGTCCCCCCTGGGAGAGAGTTTTGTTTTAGTCTTTGATACATTTACTACCTAATGGTGCCACAAAGACCAGGGTGCACCGTAAATATTTGATGAAAATGAAGAGAAGGTACTTTTGTCTAAGCAAACATGTGGTCCTTTGCCACACCTCATCACTTCCAGAGTTTTAAAGTATCCATTAGTTTAGTCATCTGCTCAGCTATGGAAACTACTTGACCAGATCCCAAAGGGTTGGAAAAGCTTTCTGAGTCTGTATTTTAGTAAGTGAAAAAAAGAAAGAAAAGAAAAACTTTAATTTCTTCTTTATAAGAACAGTTCTGAGGGATATGTCTCTTAGGGCAGATGTGATGCCAAATTAAAAAATATTGAGTGTGAAGAATTTCTGCAACCTGAGTCTAAACTTACTTTGTGCTCCTCCTACAAAGGAAGGAAACTAAGCTGCAAAAAATTCCAGGCTGTTGGTTTTAATCTGGGGCCAGTGCCCTGCTACGAATTTCAAAACTGACCCCATACTAGAAGGGAAGGAAAGGCCAAAGAAAGAGGCAGACCACTCCAGCTTAGTACCTGTCGGGTTTAATAAGGGAGTTCACAGATGAGGCTTGTCATGGGCCGCTGCAAGGTGAGCAGATCTCTGCACCTGCCCCCAGAGTCTTAAGAGTTATGTAGAAGCCTTACTGGGTTCAGTCAGTGTAGAGTCCGAATGGTCTCAGTAGCACATTACTCTCATAAGGCACTGTCCTTGCAGGGTCTCCCTGTGGGCAGAATTTACATCCAAGGACAGAGAAGGCAGTAAGGAGCCTCTGCTTCCCCAGGTCCAGTCCATAACTCAACGGGAGGTCATGTCCTCTCAATGACTTCCTGCAGCAGGTGCCCACATAAAATCCCTTAATTTTGTGTAACATTCTAATAACTTAAATTTATCCGTCTTTCTAGAGTCCAGTAGCTATAGTACCTGTAAATTTGTGATTCTACTAGGTTGAATAGTATCCTCTAAAAATTCATGTCGGGCCAGAGCCTCAGAATATGACCCTATTTGGAAATGTGTCTGTAGATTTAATTAAGGGAAGATGAGGTCCTACCATATTAATCCAATGACTGGTGTCCTTATAGGAAGAGGGAAATATGGATGCACACACATGGGAAGAATGCCATCTGAATACTGAGGCAGAGATTGGAGTTATCTTGTCTCAAGCCAAAGAATGCCAAGAACTGCTGGCCATCTGCAGAAGCTAGGAGAAAGGTTCAGAACAGTCTCCCTCTGAGCCCCTAATGTTGCAGCATCACAGAGTTCTCGTCGGAGTCGAAGAATGAACCTTGCAGACACAAAAGGGTGACGTGAACATTTATTAAGTGAAGGTGAGAACAGAAAGGAAGGAAAAATACGCTTTCTGGAGTGAGAGGGGTTCTGAGTGGGTTGCCACTGTGGGCTTTTACTGACGGTCTTTTATTGACAACTGACTGGGAAGCTTGTGGCCATGAGATTCTTCTTGTGCCCTCTTTCTTTGAGCCAAGACTATGGATAATATCCCTAATGGCTTACTTTTTCTTTGGGGTCTTGTCATTTTCTGTGGTTAAAATGTAGTTGCAAAAAAACAAAAAACCCCGCTAACATCCAGGGCTGGCTGGTCTGGTTTGTTCCCTTAGCTTGCTCTCTCTCTCGTTTTTAAAATATATTTTTAAAGGATATTATTTATTTATTTGACAGAGAAAGTGCATGAGCACCAGGAGAGGCAGGAGGAGAGTTTGGGGAGAGGCAGAAGCAGGGAGCAGGGAGCCTGACACTGGGCTCAATCCCAAAACCCCAAGATGGGGATTGTGAACTGAGCCAAAGACGCTTAAACCATCCTATTTGCTTATCTCTTGTTCTGCTCTGTCTGAGCCAGGAATAGTTTCAGAGTCTAGTCAGGGGCCTCCTGTCTCTCCCTGCCTGTGCTTTAACCCCTTCCTTACTCAATAAGAAGGAACTCACCCTGCCAACCCCTTGATTTCAGACTTCTGGGCTCCAGAACTATGCAAGAATAAATTATTTTAATTTGTGGTAATTTGTTATAGCAAGCCTAGCAAGCTGATACATAAAAGCATGCATGACATATGTGTTCTGAAGGTTAGTATTAAAAATTAGCCCAAAACTAACTGAAATGAAAAAGATAAAAATACCAAAGGCATTGCTGAAATACCCTTCCTTGTTTAGTGTCCACAAGATTATGCCGGGAAAATACATATTCATTCTCCATCTGACCCTCCTGCCCACTCTTCTCTCTTCCTGTTGAATTCAGTAGCTCAACTCTCTCCACTTCCCCCTTCTCCCTGACTTTCTTCCCCATCGCCTTCTTGGTCTTCTTGTTCTCCTTTAGACATTGTTGTGTCTGGGGCTCTATCCTTAACCTTCTTCTCTGATCCCCAGTCTTCCAAGTGAACACATCTGTGCTCTTGAATTCAGTGATCACTTGTGCACTGATGACCTCAAATCTTTGATTGCAATTATTTCATCTGAATTCCAGGCCACTTTATTTGTACATCAAAATCAATATGCCCAAGTTCAAATTCTTCACTTATCCCCCACATGATTCTGTTAGATTAAGTGAATGGCCAAGACTGTAGACACCAAGTTAAAAGACCTGGGAAATGTTCCTTGTCATCCGTCGTCCACCAGAAGGTCTCATTTGTGTAACAATTATAGGGAAGGCACGAGTGGGATGTTCCCTTATCCTAGCCAACTCCTTGGAGGAAAAACATTTCCATAATTATCAGGGACACTAGCTTAGATCTGGGTATGGGTATAGATATACATAGAGATGTATGAAATCAGTTATGTAAATTGTGAAATATAATCACAATTCTCTTTTTTCAACTACTACAAATATCTAAAATTACATGTTTGGCAGTGTTTGTAGCCACACTGATGGAGCTGGAAGGAGCTGGGAGTTTTCTGAAGCAAGTGGCATCATCAGGTAAGTAGGAGATGCTAATCTGTAATTGGCCTCGTGGATAAGAATTCTCTATTTGGGAGACAAAGTCTTACACACCCCATTTGCTATTTTAAAGATTCACTTTTAGGTCTTAAAGTATGCCTAAAGTATGTGATGCCAGTGCTTGAAGTCAGCATTATTTCTAAGAAAACTCAATGGAAATGAAAATGATGTTATGTGCATGTATTCTTGTGAAAAACTTAAGTAGGCCTCCAGAAAATTTTTTCGTCTGATATATCATAAAGCTTGGTTATTTAAGAGATAGCTGTCACTTCCAACTGTATAGATATAAAATTTAGCCAGCAATGATGAAGCAAGATGTTGAGTGTTAGAATCACATGGAATATTTATATTTTATAATTTCAGGTAATTCTTTGTAGTTAATTATGAATTACATTCCATTCGATACCTGTGAAATGAATTTCAGTGAAGGATAATATTATCCTTAATAGTTCTAAAAGTTTTTTTTGAATTAATTATTACTTGAAGATTGATTTTTAGATTAATTGATCGATTTTACATAATCTATTGTCTCTTAGATATTGTAATTATGTTCACACTATGTCCTAGAAATCATCAGAAACCAGACAGTGGAAGAGCTTTTCTGAATCTCTTACTTTTTTTCCCCATGGGCTTAGGAAGAATAATGAGTATGTGTTTGTTCAGATTGCTGCTTAATTTTCTTGGACCGTGTTGATGAGAATTAATAAATATGAATGACGTAGTTAATGTTAAAGGCTAGGACTTTATTTGTTACATTAATACAATAGGAGTAGAACTTGGAGAGAATTCAGTGGGAACTTTTGGGACTTTTGAAAGCTGTTTGCCAAACTTAATCTAAACTAAATCTATAGTCCTATCTATATTTTAAATAGCATCTCTTACAGACAGTATGTAGTTGGGAATTTTTAAAAAATTCAGTCTGGGGCGCCTGAATGGCTCAGTAGGTTAAAGCCTCTGCCTTCAACTCAGGTCATGATCCCGGGGTCCTGGGGTCCCAGGGTCCTGTGATTGAGCCCCACATCGGGCTCTCTGCTCAGCGTGGAGCCTGCTTCCCTTCCTCTCTCTCTGCCTGCCTCTCTGCCTACTTGTGATCTCTGTCAAATAAATAAATAAAATTAAAAATAAATAAATAAATAAAACAGAATAATAAATTCAGTCTGATAGTCTCTCTATTTTAAGTTGATAGAGACTGTGTAGTAATCGTATGTTTAAGGCATTTATAGATATGGTTGGGTTTAGCCTACCATTTTACTATATGTTTTCTTCTTTGTTCCCTCTTGTTTTTGTCCCTGTATTTGTCATTTTCTATCCTCTTTTACATCATGGGAATATTTTTTAGAATTCTATTTTAACTTGCCTTTGCATGATTCTTTAGTGTTTGCTCTGTGAATTACAATACACAGCCTAATTTTCAGTGTCTACTTGAGATAATATTGTACTCTGTCACTTAATAGGTGCATTTACCTACATGACCTGTCCTTGACCTTACAGTTGTAAAATATATTATATCTATAACACAATAAAATCTGCAATGTGATAAATATTTAAAAGAAATTAAGAGGAGAAATAGTCTTTTATATTTACCCATATATTTACCTTAGTATTCTTTAGTCCCTCTCAAAGATCTGCGTTTCCACCTGCTGACATTTCTTGAAGAACTGCCTTTAGTGTTTGTATTTTAGTGCAGGCCCATTAGAGTACATTCTCTTGGTTTCATTTTAAAATGTCTTTATTTCATTTCATCCTTAAGGGATATTTTTATTGGATACAGAATTTTGGGTTGACGATGTTTTTAATTCAACTATTTAAAGACATTGTTCTATGATTTTCTGGCCTTCACTGTTTCTGATAAATCATCAGTCATTCAGATCACGGTATTTATAATGTGCTGTTTGTCATTAGTCATCCTGCCTAGCATTTGCTAAGCTTCTTGAATTTGCACATTTGTCCTTTATGTGAGCAATTTTCAGTACTTCTTGAAATGTTTTTTCTGCCCCATTATCTTTCTCATATCTTTCTGAGACTCAGTTACAAATATGCTAGACCTCTTCATATAGTCCCAAATACCCATGTGGCTCTATTAACTTTTTTAAGTGAGCTCCACACCAGTATGGTACTTAAACTCGCGACCCTGAGATCAAGAGTCACATACTCTATCAACTGAGCCAACCAGATGCCCCTCTATTGTTTTAAATCTTTTCCCTCTGTGTTTTTCACACTAGATAATTTCTATTGCGCTGTCTTTCAGTTTGCTGACTTCTCTCCCACCATCTTCATTCCCCTACTAAATCTATCCCGCAAGGTTTGTTTAAAAGATGTATATTCCAATTCTAGAATTTTTATTTATTTATTCTTTTGTTAATAGTTTACATTTCCTTACTGATACTTCCTATTTTTTTGTTCATTACGGGCATATTTCTTTTACTTCATTGATCATAGTTATAATTACTGCTTTTTAAAGCATTGCTTGATTGCTCCAGTAGTTAGATAATGGTGGAGTCAGTCGCCACTGATTGTTTCTATGATGAGAACAGATCACATTTTTCTGGTTGTTTATTTGTTTTTTTGTTTGTTTGTTTAGTGTTGTCTAGTAATTTTGGATTATAACGTGGGCATTGTAAATATAATGTTGTGAAGACTGGATTCTGTTATGTTCTGTCAATGGCACTGATTTTCTTTTTATTTATTTATTTTTTTAAAGATTTATTTATTTATTTATTTGACAGAGAGAGAGATCACAAGTAGGCAGAGAGACACAGAGAAAAAGAGGGGGAAGCAGGCTCCCTGCCGAGCAGAGCCCGACACGGGGCTCGATCCCAGGTCCCTGAGATCATGAGCCAAAGGCAGAGGCTTTAACCCACTGAGCCACCCAGGAACCCCTGATTTTCTTTTTAAATGGACAATTTTCATGGTTAGACTCATTGACATTGCTTGCATTAATAGCAGCTGTAGCCTGAATTCAGTGTTTTGGGGCTCAGCCAGGCTGCTTTGAGTTTGTCTTGGATAAGGATGGTTCAGACATTATGCATGATATAGACTTTACACACAGCTTCTTCCTCTCTAGCTTTCTCTTTTCTGCAATTTCCCCTCATTTTCCAAGTGGTATATTTTCCCCAAACTCTGACCTTTGGTTCTTCAAGCCAGAAATATTGTGTATTTTCTAACAGAGTTTTAGGCACCCCCCTCACTACCCAGACTTGGGCTGGTCTCAGACTAAAGGTTATAAAATGTAGGAAACTGACTCTTCCTTCCTCCAAGTGTTGATGCTCCCCTTCCCCCAACAAAAAATTATTTCTACTGTTGGTTATTTTCCATTTCATTTGGATGTGGGTTTTTTAAATCTATTTTTTTTCTTAAAAACTTTAAGAGGAGCACCTGGGTGGCTAAGTCAGCTAAGCATCTTGGCTCAGGTCATGATCCCGGGGTCCTGGGATCTAGCCCCTCATTGGGCCCCCTGCTCAGTGGGAAGCCTGCTTCTCCCTCTCCCACTCCTCTTGCTTGTGTCCCCACTCTCGCTCTGTCAAGTAAATAAATTTAAAACAATTTTTAAGAAGTATTTTTTCTAGTCCTTTACATTGTTTTGTAGAAGGAGTTACCTATCGATGACTAGAAGTGGCATGTCTCTAGCTGTATTTTCACCTGCTAAGTGACTAGCTTGTTGAGGAAAAGTTGTGTCAACTCCTTTCCTTTGCTAGGTTAGATTTCTTTCCCATAAATATTCTGGAAACAAACCAGTTTTTCAAAAGATTAAAGTATACTTGCCTCTGACTTCAATCTGGAAATTGATGAAATTGGTGGAATCAATAAGGTCAATCCATTGTGTTAAGCATCACTTTAGAATGAAGATATATACATCTCAATAGCACTGTAACAGGAAGGAAAGAGTTTTAAGCAACAAAGTTGCTTAACAGACTTACCTTTGTATTTCCTCTGAACTTTGTTCAAAAACCTAAACCAAATTAATTTCGCCCAGATGGAAATGAAAACTTCCCAAAGACACTCACTTTTGTATTCAGTTTTGTCAGCTTCTCAAATGTCACCGTCTTCATCCAGTTCTAACACAACAGCAATTATTTTGTCCATTACCAAATATCAGATGATGCTTAGTCACTTTGGAATAATGATCAGGTAGTTTCCACACACCCAAGGCATTTTAGGAGAAATATTCGCTGAAACTCAATACAAAATAATTGCGCTAAACTAGAAGAAGATGAAGCAGCCCAAAAGGACAGAAATGTTATTCAGCCAATGTTATTAAACCTTGTAGCAAAAATAATTATAAGAACTTGTCTTCCTCAAAATTTTTGGAAAATGATGCCTAAAGAAGAAGTTGTAAACTTTCTGAAAAATAATGATAATAGACAATTTCTTCTGAAACTCTCCCCTGTTCTTAGGAAGAGAGAATATTCTATGTGACTGGAAATTTAGGCTTACAAACATTCATAGTGGTAAAATTATAATACACACACACAAACATCACGCCTCAACACTCATTAGAAAAACATTGTGGGAGAGACGCCTGGGTGGCTTAGTTGGTTAAGCAGCTGCCTTTGGCTCAGGTCATGATCCCAGTGTCCTGGGATAGAGTCCCGCATCGAGCTCCTTGCTCGGCAGGGAGCCTGCTTCTCCCTCTGCCTCTGCCTGCCATTCTGTCTGCCTGTGCTCGCTCGCGCTCCCTCTCTCTCTCTCTGGTAAATAAATAAAATCTTAAAAAAAAAAAAAAAAGAAAGAAAGAAAAACATTGTGGGAAAAATGGGGGGTATATAAGGGTCGGAGAAAAGGGCATTTTTGGTAAGTAGCAAAAGCCTAAAGAGGTTCCAACGAAGATAGGAAACTTTATGACTTACCCTTTCAAAAGAAAGATTATCTGTACATACTGCTATGGAAATAACACCCAAGATATATACTTCAGTGAAAAAATAAGAGTCAGAAATGTGCGTTTGGTATGTCTATGCACCTATTTAATTTGTTGATGTTTATGAGGTAGATGCATAGGAATGTCTTGAGTAGGATTACAAGAAATTGGTAACTGTGGTTGTTCTTAGGGAGAAGCTCTAAGAATGAGGTGTGGTGTGTAAGGGAGGCTTGTTCTTTCGTTTTAGACCTGGCTGTGTAGACTGGATTTTTGTCACCTTTTAAAAGTAGTAATTCTATTTATTTATTTATTTATTTAAACTCAGCCAACAAATAGTACATCATTAGTTTTTGGTGTAGTGCTCAATGATTCATTAGCTGCATATAACACTCAGTGCTCATCACATCCTGGGCTTTCCTTAATGCCCATCACCCAGTTACCCCATCCCCCCCAGCCACCTCCCTTTCCACAACACCCAGTTTGTTTTCCGGAGTCAATCAGTTTGGCTCCCTCTCTGATTTCTTCCCATTCAGTTTTCCCTCCCTCCCCCTCTGATCCTCTGAGCTATTTCTTGTATTCTACATATGAGTGAAACCATATGATAATTGTCTTTCTCTGACTGACTTGTTTCACTCAGCATAATCCCCTCCAAATAATCCAGTCAAGAAATGGGCAGAAGACATGAACAGACACTTCTCCAGAAAAGACATACAAACGGCCAACAAATGCATGACAAAATGCTGCACATCACTTGGCATCAGGGAAATACAAATCAAAACCACAATGAGATACCACCTCACCCCAGTCAGAATGGCTACACAATACAAGGAACAATAAACGTTGGCAAGGATGTGGAGAAAGAGGAACCTCCTACACTGTTGGTGGGAATGCAAGTTGGTGCAGCCACTCTGGAAAACAGTATGGAGTTTCCTCAAGAAGTTGAAAATAGAGCTACCCTATGACTCAGCAATTGGTCTACTGGGTATTTACCCCAAAGGTACAGATGTAGTGAAAAGAAGGGGCACCCACATCCCATAGTAGCAATGTCCACCATAGAAAGTAATAATTTTAAAAATCAAAGAATGCCCTACTTGATTGAGAAGGGACCACATTTATTTATTTTGGTTGTTGTAAGTTATAATCAATTAGAATCCCTCTGAGGACATAGAAGAAATGAAATTAATTGCCTCTGGGGAAGAGAACTAGGTGACTGAGGAGCAGAGGGGAGAGCTTTAACTCTACCCTTTTGTATCTTTTGAAATTTTGTATACATAAATATATTTGGTTAGAAAAATTAAAATTTAAAATGCTATGATGACATGCACCCCCCCCCCCATGGGACACACTTATCTGAATGTAGTGTGTAAATGGGCCCAGCTTGGCAACTGTGGGCTTTATTCGTCACAGACAGACCTGAGATTCCAAGTAGTCTGTGTTGAGACCCAGGCTGTGCAACAGGAGTCTGAGAATGTGTCTTCTGGCCCCCGAAGACTGTTTTAGAACTTGGCCTCACAGAGCTGGGCGAAGGAGAGCCCCTAACCCCCAGGGGCCTGGGTTGGGGCATAGATCCTCCCATGGGGCAGAGGGGGCCCTTGTTCCAGGCAGCCCCCTTCCAAGTGGCTGCAAGGCTGCTTCCAAGGGATAGCTGAGCCTCCTGGATGCAGAACTGCCCCAACTGCTGCAGTAGCAGAAGGGAGGGTGGGAGGGTGGCGCAGATTGGCTGGAAGGCCGGGGCCTCTTTTCCCCATATTCCATTGGCTGGGCCTCAGTCACATGGTCCTGACAGAACCGCAAGAGAGGCTGGGACATGGAAGCCTCCTGTGTTCAGATTTGGCTTCTGAAGACAGGAAGAAGAGGAAGCAGGAGCAGAGAGGCGTGAAGACATTGTCTGGGCGTGGGAAGAATTTGGTTAACAAATTATCGATACGCCTTTACAGTGAAATAGCCATGAAAAATTAGGTTTTGAAGAGTATTTAATGACGGGAATAGGCCAGTGTTCAGTGCAAAGAGCAAGATACTGAATCTTACTAACTTTGGAAAACATAGTATTTATATATGAGTATGCATGCTTATACAGATGAGAAGGAAATATAAAATATGTTATTTGTGGTTATCCTTACATGGTTATGTCATTTTTTTATACTTTTGAAGAAATGGCTGATTTTCTCCAGTGATCATATATTTCTTTGAAAAGAAATATGTATAATCAAAAACCAGGACTTTTTTTTTTTCATAGCGAAGAAGAAATCCTCAGAGCATCTGAAACCAGAGCTAACACTTCACATTCCTTTATAAGTTGCTACAGACTATGAGTTTGAACTTATGCTAGTAAGCCTTTTTTTTTTCCCCTTTAATCAGCAAAGGGCGGCTCTCTGCTTTAGTGCTTATTTTTCCTCCTGGAGTAGACGCTAGCCAAATCCCCTGTTTTACACATTAACTGTGGCCAAAATCGCGTATTAGATTTATTGTGTTGGGAAGGAGAAGCCAAGTCTGAAACCTGTCTTTGGCAGTTGCAATGCTTACTGAAAGGATACATTTGGCTGAACAGAGCAAATCAGCAAACCAGGTTTGCCCTTTAGGTGGTTTTAATCTAAAGCGGACAGTTCACATATTGACAGGCTCAGTCGCAAAACTATGAGAACAGAGCAATCCACACGGTGAACATTGTCCTTGTAGGAGGACAGCCACAGTGTGTTGGGGAGAGAATGAGGGCTAGGCCAAGATGCTCGGATATTTTGGTAGGAAAGGGCTACATGAAAGTCATTTTTCCTTTGCATGGGGAGATTTTGTGCATTAAAAAATAGATACCATTTTTAATTACCTTTAATTATTTTTAATTATCTGTATTTTATTAATAAAATATTTTTATTATTTATTTATTTTTAATTATAGGGCAAAGAACATTGAGAGAATAGAAATAAGACAAAATGCAGATGCTCATTAAAAAACAGGGAAATTTGCTCAATGTGTAGTTTTAATCCATTGTGTTGGAAAATTTACAAGATTGATCATGTTCAATGTTAATGAGAGCATGGACAACAGTTAGTTCTCAAATGTTGTTGGTAGAAATATAAGTTGGTCAACCTTTATATTATCAAAAATTTAAATACATGTTTACTTTGGAGAGATTGAGCTTCTAAGAAACACCTTTGCCTCAGGGTAACTCCCTCAGCAGAAATAAAATTGGTGGTGGAGAGGGGTGAGCCAGGCTTCTACTTTTTTTCATAACTTAATCTATAAAATATAGTTATCCCTCTTAATCCCGTAGCTGACCTAGTAAAATCTAAAACAGCTCAGTCAACCTCTCAGCTCATAGCGGGACAAGCTGGGAAGAGAGAGAGAGAAAGAAAGAGGTACTCTAGAGCCCTCTAGTGGCCACCAGCTGTCTAGCGAACAGGCTCTTTTAGGAATTTCGGCGGTCTTCCCACCTTGGCGCTAAAAGCCAAGTCTGACCTCACAGGACCCTGATGCTTGTTCCCCACTCTCCACCCGCAGGCTCTGGTACTGGCCAGGAACAGCCCTGTGGCTCAACTTGGCCATGAATGAGGTCAGGGCGTTCCCCAGGTGGGGCAGCCCAGTGTTCCTTCCCAGCAGCTTGCCGAAGCAGGTAGCCACGGAAGCCGGCCGCATCCCCCAGAGCCGTGTCCTGTGTAGACCTTCCATGCAGCCCAGGGACGCACTCGTAAAGCAATTCCCTGGAGCAACTTAGGTTTCCAACTTCCTTGGAAATGCGCAAATTAACCTTTGAAATGGCCTCGAGTTCTACGGGATTGAACAAGTAAGGAGAAGGTTACCCTGGGAAGAAAGACTAGGGGGCCCGCAAGAGCAGAGGGCTGCGTGTGAGCCAGCCGTCAGGATTGCCACAGGCCCCTGTGGCATTTACTGGGCCACCCGCAACTCTAAGGTGCTTCTGTGCTCATTAGCGAAAAGTGGGTGCAGGACTTGGCAAGGAGACACAGCCGTTGTGTGAAGCCAAAAATGCCTTCTTCTCAGGCATATGTACCTGCGTGCTGAGACACACAAGCCGGTGAGAGGAGGGGACTTGAGTTCAGCTCCCTCCCACGCCACCCAGTCGGCTGGACCCGTTGGTGGCGCACACCCACCTCACACTGTGTCAGCAGCCTGAAGTTTTGCAAAGCTGAAGGCTCCAGCCAAGGGGAAAGAGCGAGCGCTGAAATCTAGCCACACGCGGCTGTCAGTCAAGCTCTGTGTCAGTCTGGGGGGTCAAACTGTGTGTTAGGTGCTAGTGGCCCCGGGTCCATCTTGTGTCACCCTGGAATGACCCTAAAGGGTAGACAGAGATCAGTTTACTGTGAAGATAATGGCGCAGAATTTTCCAAGATCCAGGGAGAGGTCCAAATGGTCGTATTTTGTCCTAAAACGTGCAAAAGTAAGGTAATGTAACTGTTTTCACTTCAAACTATTGTCATAGCCACTTTTGGAGACAGGGATGGTGATAATAATCTCTATTTTATAACTGAGACACAAAAAGGTTAGATAGCATTACTATTAAATGGTAGAGCCTGGAATCATTGCAAGCTAACTGACACCAACACCAGAAAATCGTGGGCCGTGTGTATATTGTTTCCAAGGGGACAGAGCTTCCAGAAGAATCCTACCAAGTACTGTTCATTCTTGCCCCCAAATCTCCAAATGTCATAATAGATGTGAAACATCTTTAGATGTTCTAGTCAGAGGAGACCGATAAGAGGCAGAGAACAAATCATGGAGGTTGGTTCAGAAGACACAGGAGTCATTGTGAAGCCAGTCACAGCCATTGTCACCAAAGTGAGTGATTTGTCTTGTGGCCCTTGTATTATGTAAGGTACAGTCTAAAACAAACTTTGTGATTTACTTAAAACCTGCATTTATCTCCTACTCATTTAACAGTCTAGAGGTGAGGAAGAAGGGGAGATGGATATTGGGAAATAATTTGCTGTGTGTACCAATGCCCTGAGGCCGTGGTTTGACTTGGAAGACTGTGAGACGGGAGCTCTGTGAGCACAACGTGAGAGGTAGTGTGACTTGTAGGACAAAGAAAGTGAGTAGGAGAGAAGGCTCTGGCCAGGAGGTAATGAGATGCAGACTGTGTGGGCCGGGGAGCAAGGGGAGCACAGACATAGCAATGGCAACAAATTCAGGGACTTTTCCCACAGCTGCGGGCTGTGATCATTTGACAGTAAGTAAATGCACAGGGAATCTGAGACTGACTTCTGTTGACTCACAAGAAGACTTGGGAGACCCAAGAAGAACATCCTTGATTCAGGGAACAAGGAGAAAACAAGTTTTTAAAAAAATGGCAAGGAAGAGATAAATTAAGACTATTTCTAGTCAATTCAGGGAAGACCAAATTTACAAATCCCTTAGTGAGGAATGATTCACTATTACACAAGAACCCATGGATGGTAACCACATCCTTCCCCTCCCCTTCCCAACCAAAGTTTCTGGAAAGAGGACTATTTTAGACCTCATTGTTTCTACCTTATCTTTTCACCATACCAATGTTTGTGGGGCTCTGGTTATTGCCCACTTCAATAGCTTCTTTACATTTGTATATGGTGGTCTTCTGCGTCATCTAAGTGATTAACAATTTACTTCTTCATGCACCATCTTGCCGTCATTTCTACGACCCCAGGTTCTCCCAGTTCTCTCTGGCTTCATCTTTTCATCTTCCTCCCCGAATGCCCCCTCCTCTCAGTGGTCTATTAGTAAAAGTGAAAGGACCCACTCAAGTCCCATTACAGCCTCCTTATAGGTTGTAAAGGCTGGAAAGCTACAGAGTTACCTATGCTAACCTCCCCTGCAGCTAGGACTCCCGTCGTGTTTTAGATTCTGTCAATCAGATGGACTGACATGAAAACATCGGGAGAGACAGAGGGAATCAAGGAAGACTGATTTGGAAGAAGTCAACGTTTAAAAGGAATGTATCTATTTTTTAACAGATTATTCAAAACAACTTATTCTGAAGGCTTCATGGTTTTGCTTGAAGCAGTTATATATTTTAGCAAAATCCCCAGTAAAGGCTGGTGGGAAGCTTCTGAGTCAAGAAAATGCCTATCTTGGAGGTGAGAACAGCCCATGGCTAGGAAAACGGAGTCATGGGAGACCCACAGCCCTGGCCTTAGCGTGAGTCAAGAGTAAATATAAGTGGGTTAAAGACCCCTTAATATGCAGCCAAATTTTATCTCTTTATCTTTCTTTCTTTTTTTTTTTTTAAGATTTTTATTTATTTATTTGACAGAGATCACAAGCAGGCAGAGAGGCAGGCAGAGAGAGAAGGAGGGGGAGGGGAAGCAGGCTCCCCGCTGAGCAGAGAGCCTGATGCGGGGCTCGATCCCAGGACCCTGGGACCATGACCTGAGCCGAAGGCAGAGGCTTTAGCCCACTGAGCCACCCAAGCCCCCCTATTTCTTTATCTTTCCAAGGACTGAATGTTTCACCCACCAGAAAGATGACTTTGTTTTGCAAATTGGCAGTTATTCAATAATATGGGGGCCACGCTCATCTTTGCAGGTGGCCCTGAGAGCTGCATCAGCACGGAGGTGCCCCACAGGTCGTGTCTGGAGACCAAGAGAAATAGTCTATGCTCAGCCTTCTAGAAACTGTGACCATTGAAACCATCACAACTCCCTAGACTCTTACTTAAGGGGTCTAATCTTTTTTTTTTTTAAACTTTGTATTATGAAAAATTTCAAACCTATGCAGAAGTAACAAAAGATAGTATAAGGAGCCCACATAGTCATCACTCAACTTAAACAATGATATATTCCTGGCCAATGTTCCACCATCTGTATGGTTATCTCCTTTCCTTCATTCCATGGGGCAATTTTTTTTTTTAAAGATTTTATTTATTTGACAGAGAGAGAGATCACAAGTAGGCAGAGAGGCAGGCGGGGGGTGGGGGAAGCAGGCTCCCCGCTGAGCAGAGAGCCTGATGCGGGGCTCGATCCTAGGACCCTGAGATCATGACCTGAGCTGAGGGCAGAGGCTTAACCCACTGAGCCACCCAGGTGCCCACATGGGGCAATTCTGAAGCACGTCTGAAACATCCTATCATTCATTCCATCTATAAAGATCTCATCTCTAAAAAATTCAGTTACTTAAAAAATCCAATATCATGTATTAACTAAGTGCAATGTATACATTTCTATTAAAAAGAACATTCAGTTATTTCTTGGCATAGGACACAGCTTACAGCGGTTTCAAATAACTACAATAAATAGTCCTTTCTGGGTATCAGGACGTGTTAACCACAGAGGCATTAATCTATAAAATCTGTCACTGGGCCTGTCACTTTAGCTACTCACTTTAATTGGAACAGTTCGATTCTGTATATTTTAAATAAATTAAAAACAAGAGATTTTCACATTCTGCTCAGCTGTCAGCTTGTTAAATGCTTCCTGTTACTGCTCTTGAATAATTTTCTGGAGAATTATTTATCTTTACAAAACTGTTTTTCATAGTGTCTGTGTTAGAATTTCCTTTGAACTTCATTCTTTCTTTGTACAGAAAGAAAACATTTTCAAAGTGGTTTCACCAGCTGGCAGTCAGACTTCAGCCTCAGTTGCTGTATTAGTCTATCACTGCCTCTCTGACAAGTGTCCAAGACTTAAGTCCCAAGACATTTAATATTGTAACCAAGTGGCTTATTGAAAGAGGAGAGTGGTGTGTGTTGGAGAGGTTCCCTTTTAGCTCTAAGCGTCGGTGGCTTGCTCGCCCTTTCATTCAATAAATCATCAACAATACCAAACTTTCACCGCCATATGGTACTTCTTTCTTGTTTTTCTTTACAATTATTTGGCCCTTTTTGCAATAGCCTGTCAGGAACTAAGAAGTTGACATGTATCTTTACAATGAAGAAATATGTTTTCTTAGAACTGCTTTCTGAATCTTTTCCACCTAGCCCAGTTGCTTTAACCCCATATGCCTTCTGCTATATGTATTTTTTTTTTTAAGATTATTTATTTGTCAGAGAGAGGGAGAGAGAGGGTGAACACAAGCAGGCAGAGTAGCAGGCAGAGGCAGAGGCAGAAGCAGGCTCCCTGCAGAGCAGGGAGCCTGATGCAACACTTGATCCCAGGCCCCTGGGATCATGACCTGAGCCGAAGGCAGCAGCTTAACCCACTGAGCCACGCAGGCGCCCCTGATATATGTAATTGTTGTGGTCTGTTCAGGCTGTTATAACAGAATGCCATAGACTAAGTGGCTTATAAACCACAGAACTTCATTTCTCGCAGTTCTGGAGGCTGGAAAGTTCCAGATCGAGATGTTGGTAGGTTCAGGATCAAACTCTCTGTTTCATTAGACGACTGTATACTCACTGAAACCTCCGATGGCAGAAGGGACAAGGAAGCTCTCTGGGGCACCTTTTATAAGGGCACTAAACTCACTAACAAGACTCCACCCTCCTGACCCAATCGTCTCCCAGAAGTCCCTCCTCCTAATATCATCACATTGGGAATTAGGTTTCAAAAGTCTGAGGACTGAATGGTAACAACGTATCCTGACTTTGGTGGTTGTATTGTGAAAATGCCCTTGTTTGTAGGAAAAATACTAAAGAATTTGGTGGTAATGGGGCTTTAGTTTAGCCATTTACCTAATGGCTCAGGGAAAAAATATTCTCTATGTAGCAATAAATTTTCTTTGTAGTTTGCGATTCTTTCAGAAAATTTTCAAATTATGAACATTCATCCCTGCCTCACCTTAAACCGTATTGTGCACAACCATTGGTTTGTGAACAGTCCCTTGGGGAACACTGGCCTGGGTGGGCTCTGAAGAAACCATGGGAAGATTGTCATTTCCTCTTACCTTGTTCATATCTTTTTGAATAATGTATTTATTACACTTCTTTCAAGTTATCAATGTATTTTCCAATATTCAAGTACATTAAATATATCTGGAAGGATATACAAGAAACAAGTAATGGTTTCTATGGGCTAGGAAACTGGGTGGGAAAAAAATCATTCATTGTGCACTCTTAGAACCCTTTGACTTTTGAATGATGTAGATGCATTAGTTACATACATACAGTTAAACCTTGAACAACCCCCCCCCCCAACCAGACATACATGACCCTTTCATATAACTTTTGACTCCCTCAAAACTTAACTACTGACAGCCTCCTGGTTGACTGGAACAAAGCAGTCGATTAACACATATGTTGTATGCTATCTATATTATATACTGTATTCTTACAATAAAGTAACCTAGAGAAAAGGAAATGTTATTAAGAATCCTAAGGAAGAAAAAATACATTTATAGTATCGTACTATATTTATCAAAAAGATCTGATAAAAGTGAACCTGTATAGTTCGAGTTCAAACTCATGTCGTTCAAGGGTCAAGTATGTGTGTGTGTGTGTGTATTACACATATATACATATATATGTATAATATGCATATGTATGTGTGTCTAATATGCATATACATACAAATACATCTATACAAATAATAAAATGCAATAATGTCTGATATAACTGTTTTTCTGTATATTTATCCTAATATAAAAACTTTTACTTTGGCACTTCTTTAGCTTTTCATGCTTTTTGTAGGCTCACTAAGACCTCTGTGTTTCAGGAGGGAATTTATATTTTTTCATTAATATCAATGATAATGAAATACAGGCTTTCTTGAGGAATGAAAATATTTGAAATTGGACATCTAAGCTTAAACCATTAAGTAAAAGTGAACTTGACTTTAAAAAATAATTGGTTCTTCATATGACCTAACTGATATTTGGCTATGGTATGAAAATCAAGTTCTTGTCCTGAGGACATATTTAACTTATAAACTGAGGTCTTGGTTCAAGATTCCTTTTGCATGGATACCTAAGGAGATAGAGAAACCATAGAAGGGTGAAGAGATTTTTGCCAAAGACACATGCTTAGAGAAGGAGGAGACATTAGGCCTGCTACCATCCCAAGTCAGCAAAGTACGAAGGTAAAATAAGTCCTTTTTGAGACAAACAAGATTGCAAAAACTTGACTTCCCATACATTGTTGCTAAGGAAACTACTGAAGGGTGTGATCCACCAAAACAAGGAAGTAAACTGCGGAGAGGAAAATTAAAGATCCAGTGCAAGACAGATGTGAAGGAAGTCCTGGAAGTGATGGGAAAGGAGACCAAGAAAACAGATAGGGACAGAACTACAAGTCAACCCGATCAGGTAACTGCAGGCCAGAGTCTCTAAGAGAGATATCTTCAAGAAGATGAAGTGGATGGAATGTTGCTTTATTTGTATTTATCAAGAGGAGATTTATCAAGAGGGGAAGCATTTGGAAATAAATAAATAATAAATATATAGAAAATTGAGCAAATGGAAAAGCAAGACATACTAACTTTAGGAAATTTAGGAAAGGAAATGTGAGTGGAAAAAAGCAAGTCATGTTATATTACACTGCTAACTTTACTTATCATTTATGTATAGTCATAATAATGTGTTTATTGAGTATTGATTTTTTAAAGATTTTATTTATTTACTTGAAAGAGAGAGAGAAGAGAGAGTGAGAGAGAGAACAGTGATGGGGAGCAGAGTGAGAGGGAGAAGCAGATTGCCTGTGGAGCGGGGAACCTGGCTGCGGGGCTTGATCCCAGGACCCTAAGATCTGAGATCAGGACCTGAGCCGACCTGAGCAGAAGGCAGGCACTTAACTGACTGAGCCACTCAGGTGCCCTTGAGTATTGCTTCCAACTTTACCAACACCATAGGTGGATGAGAAGTGTGCTCTGTGTGCTCGCACGTGCGTGTGTGTGTGCGTGTATATGTGAGAAAGAGAGCAATAGCCTGTCTCCAGGGAAGAAAGCTGATACGTAATACCGAGGACAGAATTAATAAAAAATAGCAACATAAGTATTTTTTTCAGAGCTATACAAAAAATACGTCAAGGGAGCCGGAACTACTTGCCTCTGGAAAATGGAAATGGAAAGGGAGGAGCTGAGTCTTCTCCTGAGATCGGTAGAGCAGTTTGACTCTTGTCTGTGGTTGAGGCCTCTGGAATGTCTTTTCTGGGAAGTGCTCCTGGGATCAAAGCTTGTGGACAAGACCTGAGTGAGCAGCAGGGGAGCCATTCATATCTTCACCGCGGTGGGGAGATGGCGAGGCGGAGGGAAGGTCTGGAGAGCACGCAGGGGCGTCCTCAGCGCGGGAACGTGCTTGTGCTCCTTTTTACATGAGTTGGAAAATAGCCTCTTCAGGTCTTTTAACTTTGCTTTTTAAGAAATGATACATATTTGTCATATATATGCTTTAATTTGGTGGTGGTTCTACATTCAAGTAGTCCATAGAAAACTCCCCTTTCTCACCCCCAAAAGGTTTGTAGGTCACAGAAAGATCTGAGCATTCTCTCAGTGGCAGGGGTCGGGGTTAACTTCGTTAAATCCAATGTTTCCCAGATTTATTTGCCTACAACCCCTTTCTCCAATCACGTGTTACTATCTTAAGGAATACACTTTAATAAGCTTATTTAATTGTGATTGGACTTTCTTCAGGAATGCAATCTCCAATTATGGCATTGTTCTTAGAAGGAAATACGACTCCTCTTATGAGAAGGATTCCAAGAACTGACTGACTGTGGCGAAGACAGGGTCTGCCTACACATGCCTGCCTGAGCACTGTAAAATGGAAACAAAACAAAACACACGTCAACTAGAAAGAGGGAAAAACAGACGGGAGGAGGGGGAGGCTGTTGTGAACCAGGTTTGGAAGATGGCAGTAAACCTCATGGGAATTACAGGAACACAAATGAGATACAGTTTTGTTTTTAAGTAAAAAGGCACAGAGCAGGGGAAGGCTCCATCCCCGAGAGGCTGGTTGGAGAAGGAGGCACATTACCGAGCAGGTGGGGCAGGCAAGCGGGAGGCTGGGGTTCAAATGGATGGAAACATTTCGCTTCAACCCAAACTGGTTGGGTCTGGAGCCGCCTGAGATCTTGCAGGGACACTGCGGGAGCAGAACCCAGCCCGCCCGCGGACACTGAAAATGTGACTTGGGTGTTGAGCTGTCCGTCATTCAGGTGACTCAAAGGGCATCTGTACCATCTCTGTCTGTGTCTCATTTGTGTGGTGAGCGTTCCGATGCGGGGCTAACTTCACGCTCTGGAACAGAAACTGTCAGGAGCTGCTACCCGCTGGCAGGGGCCGGAGGTCAAGGGGGAGGGCTCAGCTGGGGAAGACAGGGTGGTACAGACAGGTACTTTATCTTGACGCATGGCCTCTTAGGCGGCCAGGAAGGTGAGTTGTCAGGACCACAAGGTGCCTGGGGACTCAGCAAACCTCACTGCATAGGCTAAAGCAGATGGTGGGGATCTCCGGTCCATGAGCTAAGCATTCTTCCTTTTTGAATTTGAGGTTTTGTTTTATTTATTTATTTTTTTTAAGTATCAGAGAAATACAAAAGAACATTTAAAAAAATAAACAGGGTAACAAAATGACAGTAATAAGAACAGACAAACAGTTGCTAGGGATTAGGGCTGGGGGGAGGATGTGACCATCAAGTTTATTTGTGATGATGGAGAAGTTCTGTATCTTGACTGCGGTGGCCGTTCCAGGAATCTAAGCCTGCGATAAAACTTCCTGGAAGCTCACACACACACACACACACACACACACACACACACAGAGTCCACGTGAAAAACTGTGAAATCTGAATAAGGTCTGCAGTTTAGTTCATCGTGTGGCACCAAGGTCAACTTTCTGGTTTTGGTCATTGAACTACACTAATCACTGGAGGATACATGGGAGTTCGCTTTGCTCTGATTAAGATTTCTATGTGAATATAAAAATATATTTTTAAATATATTTGGGGCGCCTGGGTGGTTCAGTGGGTTAAGCCTCTGCCTTCGGCTCAGGTCATGGTCTCAGGGTCCTGGGATCGAGCTCCACATCGGGCTCTCTGCTCAGCAGGGAGCCTGCTTCCCCCTAATAAATAAATAAATAAATAAATGTCAAGATATTTCGATTAAAATTTCAAAATAAAAATATTTTTTAAATGTGGGAAGTTTAAATAATAAACATGCAATAGGAGTCCATTACCAATGGCCCAGCTCAAGAAAGATCATTACCATTATTTGCAAACCTCCATGGGATCCTTCCTGACTCTCTGGCAAAGAGAACTATCTGGATTTTTCTATTCATCACCCCTTTGCTTTTCTCTACAGCTTTACCTCGTATACTTACATCCCCACAGAACATACTGTTTCATTTCGCATGTTCTCAAATGTTATGTAAATGAAGTCATTCTGCCTATATTCTGCTACTTGCTTTAACACTCCGTGAGTTTTCTTTCTGAATTCCGTCCATAAGGAGTGCAGCTTTTTGATATGTTCATTGATGTATTCATTGTGAATATGCCGCGGTTTATTTATCCATTCTTGTGTTTATTAACATTCGGTCTGTTATCAGAGTTCTTTCCCCAATTACAAACAAACAGTGCTGCTATGAAACATTCTTCCAGATGTCTGCTAGTCCACAGTGCACGAATTTCCCAAGGGATTATACCTTGGGTTAGAATGACTGAGTCAGAGAGTTCATCCACTTTTCTGACTTTGTAGATAGTCCTAGATTATTTTCCAAAGTGGAACTTTGGCTGTGCGTTTTCAGTGATGTTGGTTATTATCAGGATTCTTACTGCTTGTGTGTATGGTATCTGATCATTGTGGTTTAAATTTTCTTTTATAATATCTAATAAAATTGCTCAAAATAATACATTATTACCTATTTCTTTCTCTTCTCCTGAGAAATACACATTTAGCACTTTTGCCCATTTATCACTTAAGTTGTCTTTCTCTTACTGGTTTATGGGGATTCTATATAAATTCTGGAGATTAATCCTTTGTGTTACAAATACCTTCTTCCTGTTTCTGCCTTATTCTTTTACTTTGTTTGTTGTGTCTTTTAAGGAAATATACTCTTAATTTAATATAGTTGATCCCATCTTAAGAATCTTTTGTAGGGCGCCTGGGTGGCTCAGTGGGTTAAAGCCACTGCCTTCGGCTCGGGTCATGGTCTCAGGGTCCTGGGACTGAGTCCCGAGTCGGGCTCTCTGCTCAGCAGGGAGCCTGCTTCCCCACCCCGCCTGCCTCTCCATCTACTTGTGATCTCTCTCTGTCAAATAAATAAATAAAATCTTTAAAAAAAAAAAAAGAATCATTTGTAGTACATATTTTTTTCAAAGAAATATTAACGAAACAGAAAAACATAAAGTTATACCAGTATATTAATCTTTGATAAGTTTTATAGTTCTACTTTTACATTTGAGTTCTTAATACACCAGAAGTTTTAATGTGAGGGTTTCAATTTTATTTTTTAAACATATGGGTAATTTGTTTTCCCCATACCCATATACTGAAAAAATCTTTCCCCCAGGCATCTGCAATGTCAGCTCTAAAAAAATGGGTCCCATTTCTATGCAAATGTAGACCTGTTTCTGGGCTCTATATTCTGTTGTATTAGTCCATCTACACTTCTCCCCACCAGGACAATGCTATCTCAATTGCTTTAGCCCTAGAATAATTTTAATAATAATTTTAATATCTGGAAGTCAAGTTGTCTTCTTTTTGAATGTCTTGCCTATTCTTGGCCCTTTACTCTTTCATACACATTTTGGAATCGGCTTGCAAGATTCCCCAAAATCCCAGGGGAATTTTGATTAGAATTCTATTGAATTCAGAAAGTTGTATATCTTCAAGTGTATGTGCATATGAACTTAACCATATTTCGCAACTGATCTATCTTGCAAACAGTTCATTTGTACAGCATTATACCTCTTTAGATCCTGGGGCACATCAGAGGCAGGGAGTTGGTTCGGTAGGAAGGTACATGAAGCCCATATCTCTTTCCTGGCTGCAGTATTTCACTATAAGGTAATGACACAGAAGGAGATCCTGTGCTTAACTCACCATGGACAGAGTTTTCACATATAAAGAGCTGTTTCCTAAGCCAGAAGACCTCAAGGATTATAACTGCTTTTACAGAAGTATGCCAATATAAATGGGTGCAGAGGGTATTTCTGGTATGCCTCGCATGAACCCTGCATCTAGACTTGGAAGCAGATGTTAACTAACATAGCAGGCAAGAAAGCCTTTTCCATCTGTCCCTGTCTTCCCCACTTAGAGTTTGTGAGACTTTTTCATCAAGAACTGTTGACCTGATTCAGATGAGAATGTGTGATCATGCCACGGAGCGGCGGGATGAGCATAAAAAATAGGAAGAGAGTAGACCCTGTTGCTAGATCAAATCAATATTCATAATCTTTGCTTTGCAGTTCAATTAGAGCTGCATTAAAAAGCCACGTGAAGCCTAAGATACGAGACATCTGAAACTTGTCACGCCATTTTCCCCACCACCAGTGCCTGAGCACAACCTCATTTGTCTTAGTCAGTGAAACTTGAGGACGCACTACACTCTGGCTTCAGCTTGAAAAGCCTTGTATGTGGATGTGTATCCCATGACTTCTAAAGATTAAGTGCTGGTTCACTGGCATTATTCACTTTTGTCAAAGGCTTTCTGGTAAATTCTTCAGGCCCCCACCTTGCGGGAAATGCCATCAGTTTGCCACTTCCTATGTAATGGGCTGTCCATAACGTTGTGCTGTAATCTGATTCTTGAGAGGCACCCATGGACGATGATACTGGACCAGGTTCAAGGACAGCACACAGAGGCGGACCCCGCAGAGATGCTCTGAAAGTTAAGGCTTACTTCCATTTGGCTGTAGAATCAATTCAGTGGACAAGGAATCTCCGCCTCCAAATCTCCACTTTTCCAGTTGTCTAAGTGTTTAACCCAAAAGCACAAAACAGTTTCTAGTCACTTGGGGCACAGAGTGGCTAAGTAGGATCCTTGCACTTGGGAAACATCAAACCTAATAGATAAGCATGAAAGATAGACTTACTGTGGTTGGACTGTTCAAGAATGTTCAATGAATCAACCAGAGACAGGGTTTGCATAACATCATAAAGAAGAGAAACCACGCTGATTGGCAATCCCCTAATAGCATTAATCGAACATCCATTTGAGATAGATTGGTGGTCTTCAAATTTTTTTGCATGCTTCCTCTTAAAAGAATTTTTAAATTCTTATTAAAAAAAGAATATGCTTATTTCCTTTATTTCCTCCTATTTCTGCTGCCAGTGTGGGAATATCTAGAGAATTTGCCCTAAAGGTGGGGGGTGTGCTACAAAAACAGTTGGCCGTGCTGGGTAACAAAAACCTTCGGATGCAAAAGAAAACCATGATTGATTTATTAGAGTGCAAGGGAAGTCAGGTGTGTTTCTTTAAACTCTGAGAAAACAAAACACTAGTTAATATTTATGAAGCAACTGCCATGTGCCAGGCCTTATCCTAAGCATTTTATGTGGTTTATCTCATTTCATCTTCACCCTGTGAAACTTCACCTAGTGGAAACATCAGGTACTAGAATGACTTTTTTTGTTTGTTTGTTTGTTTAGAGAACTGAGGCGAGGCTTAAATTAAAAGAAACAAACCTGGACTCTGGGCATTTGGCTCCAGAGTCCGTAGTCACACCCTCTATGCTCTCCTGACCCTTTCAAAGGCAATGACTTGCCTCTTCCTAATGTGATCGTCAAAAGAGCTTTTGGCTGGATGCTGTGCAGCCTCCTTGAGTCTCTGTTTTCCTCTGGAGCCTCGGGCAGCTCTGGCAGGAGGCCGCGGTAGCTTTCTGTGCCGGGCCATGTCCATTTACGGTTCGGATGTACCTGGATCCCTTGATAAGCTCTGGTTTCATGATGCATGGCAAGTGTTTCCTTGTGGGGCTGGGTGTGTGGGAACAGAGGTAACTTCATCTCTGTCCCCAGAAACCAGAGGGGCACTATGACATTGTAGAATTGTCAGAATTTCCCCTCGACTGAACAGATTGCCTGTGGAATCTGTCCTCGGTGAGCCTGTGTTCCCTGCAGGACTTACAGGCATCACTCAGAAGTAACTCTGATCCGGGAGAGAATAGGAGGAAAAAGCAAAAAAAGGAAAAGAAAAGAAAACAGGAGAAATGGTAGCTCTGTCAGTTTTCAAAATGTATAGCTTAAGACAGAATCCAGTTGAGGAAGCAAAAACTGCAGAGTCACAGCTGTCACGGGGGAACAAAAAACGCAAGTTTAGAGAACTAAACTCTTATCCTCATGTTTTGATTATAATTGCCTTTGGGCCAAGTTCTCTCATTAGATGCTAATACATGTTTTCCATCATGTGCAAGAAAGGTTTTATACAAATCCCATTTCCCAGAACTCTGTGAATGAAATGGAAACCCCCTTGTTCTGATGGTGGAAAAACAAACCAAAACAAAACCCAAAAACCTCCCAGCTCGGCGTTTTTCCAGTACCTTCTGGTTTTTGCTAGGTGGCGCCACAGGCTCATGGATGGGCCTTCCTCAGCTCCCGGGATGGCCACCTTCTACGGGGGGATGGTCGCAAGAAGAGAAGAAGGAGGCTTCGGCTTCAGCACTTTCCTTGGGAGTTCATCAGGGCCGTCACTCAGCTGACAGGAGGTGAGATTCATTTGCCAAGGCTTTGGCCTCTGTCCTTTTAGGAACTCTTTATTTCCCCCCTTCCCCTGCCTCGTTGGTCACAGCTGGCAGTGACGGGGTATCCAGGCCCTCGATTTTGGCTATTCTTGAGGATAATTCTGGGGCATCTTCAACTTCATCCCAAAAGCCCTGTTTCTCTCTGAGTCTCTCAAAATTTGTTCAGGAGCTTGGGAAGCAGGACCAAAGGAAGGACAGTAATTCAGAGGTTTGCATCAGCTCCCTCACCTTCTCTGAGCAAGGTCAGCCTGTGGGGAAATCCCAACCCTTGTCCTCCCCTGTGAGCCCAGTGTTTCCCAGCCTCTACGGGATAACCTTTCGCAGTCTGAGCAGCTCTCCGAGCCAACCCTTTGCAGAAGAATGGAAGGCCCTGCTTGGGGGTGTGGGGTGGAGGCTGGGGAGACAAGGTACAACACAGGTCCAGAAGCCCTATCTGGTCTGGTGGACACCCACATACCTTTTGATTTCAACGAGAATCCCCTTTCTCACCCTACCAGAGACCCCAAACTCCCAAATTCCTGACTCCTTTGCCTGAAGGGGTGAATGAAAGTCTCTTCTCAAAACACCAATGTGATGGCAAGGTTTTAATTGGAAACGTTGGAGGAACAATCTATTGCAAGATGGCGCTGCCCAGAGAGCCCTCTGGGGAGGAGCCAGTTCTGAGTAGGGTAGCTTCCTCTCCACCTGCACCATCGGGGACGTGGGAACTGTGTGCCCCAAGGTTTCCAGGAGAACCGAGGTTTCAGAGACTGTCCCAGGATCTTTATAGTCTCACGTGGAACGGTCTGCCCCTGTTTCCTGGTTGGGGTGCAGACATCCCTGGCCCACATGCCCTGCTCCACATGCCCTGCTCCGAAATCTGCTTTATGCCCAGGGTCACCCAATGGTGGTCACAGGTCCTTGTTGGGAGCACTGGGCTGAAGAAGGAGTCCAGCCAGGGAGGGAAGCCTCCTAAACAGTCAGATTTGTCCAAGCCCCTGGGACACAGTAGGGGCACCGCGGGCAGGGAAGCTATTTTGGAAAATGGAAAGGGAGAAGAGAGTTGATAATAATCACATACAAACTTAAAACGGAACAAAGATGAAGTTTGAAAAAATATATACATATTCACAAGAAGGTACGGAGAACCATAAAAACCCAAAAGCAAGGGGAGAGAAACTGACAATAAAAATGCATATTCGCCGGACGACACCGTGAGCTTCCTTGCTCTGAAATGGCCCTCGAGACATCCATCTGAGCAATTACAGAACTCTCAGAATGCCACGTTTATCTGGATGCCCCCCACCCCCCTCTATTTAGATCTTTAAGAATCTGCCAGCCCTCCCAACATTTGTGTCTGTTACAGCAGGGATGCCTCTCCTGGCAGAGGACACACCAGCAGACTTAAGTGCCATGAGTCAGATTTTCAATTTTTAATTAAAGCACGGTCTAGCTAGGGTTTGATTTATTTAGACCTGAATTAATTTAGACCCTGGTCCACATAAATTTGCATAGTTTATTTTACAAGCTCATGACTGTATGGATTGTAAAACCCTTTAGCTAGATGACAATATAGGTGGTAAAATCATCCTCTTATCTTATTGAGCCACGAGAGGTAGAATATGATGTCTTAGGGCAGTGTTAACTTTATTCTGGAAACTAGCATTATAGAGGAAGTCTGTTGTATTTCTAAGTAAAGACATTTATGAGATCATTTAGAGATATTTCATCCCATATGTTTTCACTTAGTTTTAGTGATACAGTGAAGCCTTCTTCACAGCTAATAGTGCTGATTTTTTTTCCCTTTTCCCAGAATGGTTACAGATGGTCATAAATCCATATAGTAAGTATCTAGCACAAAACGTATCTGCTTCAATCAACTATAGTAAATACTTTTCACACTGCAGAAGTGTGAGTCATACAGATGTCACTTTCCTAGAATTCTGATCATGAAAAACACGGTGGCTAATTAATGTTCCCCAGAAGGGGTCATGGCGTACAGGAAATGAATCGGATGGTGACAGGAAGAAAGGTTGGGAGCACAGAGAGCTCTGGCTGAGGATTGTTGGTGAGGTCCCCAGTCCTGCAGCCAGAAACTGGCAGCAGCCTCCTCCTTAAGAAAGGGTAAATCATGCTGGTGCATTTAAACCCAGATTTGACCAGCCTGGAGATGCAGGCGTGGAGAGAGAAGGAAGGACGGGGAGGTTTCTGGGTGGGGCTCAGGGGAAAATGGCTGAGGGGACAGCAGTGAGTGTCTCCCTGCCCCTCCCAGCTCATCTGGTCTGAGCCCTGCCGTCAAGTTGCTTTTGTGGGTTTAGGGCTTTTACAGAACGGCTGAGCATTAAATGTGACCGAGTGGGCACGACTGGCATGTGAGCACTCATGACTCAGTTGAATGTGTGGCTCATGTCTGGTCATCACATAGCCCTCAGCAGGGAAAATGAGTCACAATCATCTTCTGCAGAAGGCCAAGTGAAATTTGCTTTGCGGGAAGAGAGCAGCAAGCTCCCCACGGTTGGGTGCCAGATGGGAGTGTAGGTGTTTGCTTTCCTGTGGTCTGTGCCCTGGGTGCTGGAAGGGGGGTACAGAGCTGGAGGCCAGACCTGCGTGTGGAGGGGCTCAGGCTGCTTTCTCCTGCTCTAGTTTGTTCTTTACACCGGGTTGGAGCCCCCACAAGGTCCAACGCAGAGTTATTTTTTCTGATGCACAGTTTGATGGACATGAAACATTTACAAAGGTCTAAAAATCAAATCAAATTTCATTACATGCTCAAATGAACTTATTTGTCAGAAACGAATGATTCTTCCAGGAAATCTGGAAAGGGGGTGTTACACTTCTAGCGATTCCTGAAAATCCTCATGTATTATTAATTTTTTCGGAGGGAGGGGCAGCAAGGGCCTTTGTTTGCAACACCAGGGGTATAGCTGTGTTTGTCTCAAGGAGGCATACTAACCATCTTTTTCTTTTTTTAAGTCATTTGGATGTGTCTGATCACAGACGGAGGTTGGGGTGGGGGGCGATGACTATTCTGTAATCCAATAAAATGCCAGGTGTTGCAAATCCCTAAAGACTGGGGCTATTGGGGCCACTACTTGGAAGCATTAGTAGGATCCTCTCCCTGCCCTATGCCCAGCAAGGGTCCTGGGGACCCTGCTGTGGACGTGATGGGAAGAAGAGTCAGCGTGCAGTGAGAGTCCGTGTACCATCTGCCAGTCCATCAGCAAACACCGGAAAGTCCCACTGGCACACAATACTACTTTTGTGAAAATGATGGGTTTATTGAATGGAAATAAGAAGCCAAGAAACCTGAGTACCATTTATAGCATATCACGGCAGTTAAGACTTGTGTTAAAAACCGAGCTCCATAACTGACGAGCTGTCTGACGATGAACAAATCATGTTATTGCTCCGTCTCGGTTCCCAGGAGGGCTGGGGCTTTTTAATCAGGACAAGCTGCCCTGCTTTAAACTCTCTTCTGTGTCTTCTAAGTTTCTTTGCTTGTATCTTGGATATAGCCTAACAAAGAAAAGGAGGCCAAGTAATTGTTTTTTTCTATACCTCCCGCTATCGTTTATAGAGTATATACACTTTTGTGCGGGGGGCAGGGGGCAGGAAAGACATGGTAACGTAGGACCGGAACCCCTTCTGTTGTAACCTGCATTCCTAATGACAGGATCTTGGTCCTGACCTTTATGAGTGCACACGAGAAGCAAAATCACCCTTGGCTCTTTAAGTACCTACGAAAGAGTGGACATGGTCACTGTAGTTGGGTTGCCCATCCTCTAACAGGAAAGACAAAAATGACCACAATACATACTTAGATCCAACAGAACAAAATAGGAGTTGGAAGAGGACAGAGAGGCGGAGCAGGGTAAGGAAGGACTGGAGCCGGGCAGGGAAACCGGACAAGTGTCAGGCCAGCCCTGAGCCGGGGGGATGCGCTGGGCATCAGCTGAGACACTTGCTGAATTTTCCTGGTGGCCTCTTCTTTTCTGTTCCCACCGGGGCATGGAAAGCAGGGCCGAAGGGCCTTTGCCGGCTCGGTTAGTGTTTGTACATTAATGCTCCATGACACCTCTAGCTGCTGCCGTCTCTGCCCTGGATGGAGGGAGACGCTCTCCGTTTTGTATTTTTAGATCCCAACCCCCGTGACCTTTCCTGAAGCTAATACGCAGTACCTGGGATGTTCCTTCCCTAGGCTTTCTGGGAAGTCCGACAGCCTTTCAGGGCAGCAGAGGGGATGCTGGAATCGGGGGTCTGGCTTTGTTGAGCCACCCAAGGTGCCCATGTGCACCACCTTGGCCTGGTACATGTATGCGTGTGTGTGTTGGGGGAGGAAGGGAGGACCGTGGAGGTTCCAGAAGGAAGCTCCCTGGGTCTCGATCCTACAGGTCAACTTGGAGGGTATTTTTGGATGAGTTTAGCGTTTAAATTTGGGAACTTTGAGTAAGCAGATTACTCTGCATAATGTGAGTGGGCCTCACCCAATCCGTTGAAGGCCTAAACGGGCTCCGAGGACCTCACTGAGCCTCCCGGAGTGAGAGGGAATTCTCCAGACTGCCTTTGGGCTTCATCTGCACCATTGGCTGTCCTGGGTCTTGAGCCTGTCAGCCCCTGTGACAGATCTGAGATTCATCACCATCCAAATTTGTGCAAACCAGTTCTTTTTAATCAATCGCTTTGTATTTATACACACACGCACACACCCCCTGTAAGTTCTGTTCCTCCGGAAAACCCGGACTAATGGGGTCCCTCACGTACCTCCCTATTCCCTAGCTCTCTCTCTTCTCCCTTTACTTCCTGTGGTGCTTTCTCTTTAAATCCTCTTCCCCTGTTCCTGCAGGTGGGGTCCCTGGGAACCGGAGCCTGGGGCCCAGAGTGTCTGTTAAGTCGTACCCCTGGTGTCCACAGCTGGGAAAAGGAGGAAGTGGGAGGAGGATTGAGATGAAGGAGAAGTAGAACCTCCAAGGTCCCCAACGGCAACCTTAGTCGAGCTCTCAGGGACTCCGGAGCGACAATGGCCTGTCTGAGTTGTCCCACACCTGCCTGAAGGGCCAGTCTCCATGCCTCCATCCCAGCTGCTCCATGTGGACAAGTCCTTGGGTCGGGCATCGCCCTGCAGCTGAGGCAGACCTGCAGGGCCTTGAGCTGATGGCAGCCCCGGGAGGGAGGCAATGTGTCCTCCTTAGCAGGGGCAGGCAGGGGCTGTGTCTTCAGTCACCACACCTGGGCAAGAGGATGCTTGATGTCCACCAGCAGGCATTTACTGACCTCCTTCGAAGTGAATGTTGTTTGTTTTTGTTTTTGTTTTTGTTTTTTAGATTTTATTTGTTTATTTGACAGACAGAGATCACAAGTAGGCAGAGAGGCAGGCGGAGAGAGAGGAAGGGAAGCAGGCTCCCTGCTGAGCAGAGAGCCTGATGCGGGGCTCGATCCCAGGGACTCTGAGATCATGACCTGAGCTGAAGGCAGAGGCTTTCACCCACTGAGCCACCCAGGCACCCCACGAAGTGAATGATTTTTATCTGGAGACTTAGCTGACCAGAATAAAGACTCCATCCACCTCCCAGCCCCCCTAGCGGCCGGGTGTGACTGTATGACTTGCTTTTGACCAGGGCGATGTTAACAGAAGTCTGCGTGTGTAGCTTCCACACGGTGTCCCTCCATGGAGTAAGAGAAGGGGGCTCTGGCAGTTACCTGGGAATGGAGGTTGCCCCGGCAGTATGGCGGGAGGAGTCTTCTTCTCTGCCCCGCCATGGAGTAAGAGAAGGGGGCTCTGGCAGTTACCTGGGAATGGAGGTTGCCCCGGCAGTATGGCGGGAGGAGTCTGCTTCTCTGCCCCGGGGGATTATTTACCAACGGGCTCTGGCTATCTCCAGACTTCTTGAAGGCGGGAGACAGACACCCTTTGTTTTTGTTTAAGTCATTCTGATCTGGGAATGTTGTGGTTTTTACAGCTGAAATTAATTCTGGTTTACACTTTCATATACCTTTTTCCCCCAAGGTAAAACTCACCCCTCCCTAGAGAGATAATCAAGGCCTATGCCATCTGGTCCTTTCTTGTTTTTTGCATCCTCTGTAATGGCCTCCTTCCCCCTCAGCCTAACTTCTGCTGGCTCAGTGGCAGAAAGAGTGAATCCTGGTCTCTGAGTTGACAGGCCTGGAGAGGGGCAGTGTGTATATAGGGGGGATTTGGGCCAGTGGGGAAGAGTGGAAGGGCTCCCACTCTACTTGTGGTCTATTCCCTCTTCTAATCTCCAAAAACTAAACTCACCTCATTATAACAGCATTCATTTCTTTCCAGCTATAGCCACCGGATTATCATGAACAACTCAGCTTCCTCTCATCTACATACATTCGACTCTATTTCATGTAAATTTGTGCTGATTCCTTTTAGGTTGGGCAGAATTTGGCCCCTTTTTACCCTGGATTACATTGCCGAATTTTATTATCTTAACTGACAATGAAGGGCTTCCTCTCAAGTAAATACCTTTCCTGCCCTTAGAGTAAGCATTGGGGGTGGAAGAAATTTTACTTCCCTTGCCCTCCAAATTTGGGGCAATCTGGGCAAAGACCAGGAAGTGGACGCGTGGAAAGAAGAGAGAACCCTCAGAAGGAGCAGGGAGGGGGTGAGGTGCTCACACCCCACTGTAGCAGAGGAGGCCTCAGGAGGCTTATCTTCATGATCTTTGCCTCCTGGCCATGCATGCCCTTATCCCTTCCCTTGAGTGTGGACAGATTCTGTGGCTTCCTTCTAACCGGTAGGACACAGGAAAGGTAATCAGACTATGATTATGTGTAGGTGATCCCAGTACAAGGAGACCCCTTCCTTTGCTGCCTTTGAAGAAGAAAACTGCCATTGCTGTGACCTGTCTGCAGAGGATACGTTACCACAAGGAGCTGAGGGCAGCCTCTGGCCAGTAGCCAACAGGAACCCAAAGTGCTCACTCCTTCAGCTGCCAGGCCTGGAACGCGGCAGCCACAGCGTTCTTTCCCCCTGGATCCTTCCCCAGTCAAGCCTCGTGTGAGACTGCGGCCACAATCCACACCTCAATTCGAGCCTTGTGAGACCCTGACCCGGGGGACCATCTGAGTTGTTCCCGGGCTCTTGACAAATAGAAACCACGAGGTAATTAATGTGTGCTGTTTTAAGCCAGTAATTTTGCTGTAATACTGTTACCCAGCAGTAGATAATTAATACATCTATAGTAAGAAATTTGGCCTTAGAAAGGAAAAGAAAATGCAAGCATGCTCTTTTGGTGAAGGCTTTTCAGAGTGAGGTAATTATACTCTGGACGACTGGGGATGGAAACACAGCAGCCGAGGACAAAGGTTCGCCTTACACTGTGCTGAATACTTTCCGTAGGAGTAGGCTGGGCGGCTGTAAAGAAGGCTGGGAGCTCAGCAGTCCCGATAGAAAAGCAACTAGAAGGAGAGAGGAAACTAACATGGGAATTAACAAGAAAAAGGCTGTATAAGTATCTGTGACAGGGAGATGGGGTAGCTCGTCTGTCTTGGGGAGGGAGTGAAGGAAAGGCAAAAGCAGAACTCTATCTTATACACCAGAGTCTGGGTCACGAAGCGGAAGAGGGTATAGGTAGGGCAACAAAGTGGGAAGTGTTCTGCCTGCAGAAGGTCGGGGGCAGGGGAGAGAAGCGTTTCTGAGAAAGGATGCTTCTGGGCGCTGAGCAGTGAGAGGGAGTCGTGGTCTGCTCCCCTGGGCTCTGGGTCGGAAAGCCTAAGCCTAAGTCTCAGCTCCAAGAACATTATCTGTGTCACTTTGGCCAAGTCATTTCATCCTCCAAGCTTTGGGTTTCCAGCTCCATAAGGCAGGTCTCATAGAACCGGCCTCCGTGGATCGTCATGCAGTGTCAGTGAGGGAAGGCTCCAGAAGGGTCCAGCCTGGCCCGTAATGAAGTCCTTTTCCCAGCTGTGGACACCAAAGGTACAACTTGATAAACGCTCTGTGCCCCAGGCTCTGGTTCCCCCAGAGCCCTTCCTGCAGGAGAGAAGAAAGAGAGTTAGGAAATAGGGAGGTACGTGAGGGACCCTATTAGTCCGGGTTCTCCGGGGGAACAGAACTTACTGGGTGTGTGTGCATGTGTGCATGCGTATAGAGATGTATTATTAGGAATCACTGCTTTATTCCAGCAGTCATTCCTTAATGGTCGCCCCTGACGGTTTTAGATGTTTTGGTTTTGTTCACCCAGCTAGTTGGTAGGATTTTGTGAACTCGCCTCTGTGTTATCTTTTATTACCTGGCAGGGTAGAAGGCACGGTGGTTGGGGGCAGGAGGTCAAAAGGCTTGGATTCTCGTTCTGTTCTTTCCTCACTGGCTGTGGGAACTTAGGTCATAAGAAGACTGAGCATGTGCCGTATCCAAATACTATTCCCAGCGTGTTTGCATGCAATAGTTCATTTATCCTATCGGCACGATGAGATGCACTCTATTATTAGCCTCGAAGCTAATAATAACACACAGAGTTCGTCCAAGGCCACACTGCTGCCGTATCTGCATGTGAATCCAGGAGGCCCGAGTGCCCACCATGAGCCACACCCCTCTCCTAGGCTGATGACGGGCTGTTCCTGATTTTATTCACCCCTGAGTGGAGGAGCTGGAGAGTCCAGCCCAGCTTTGGTGTTCTGCTGCCTCACCAGCCCCTAGCAGAGACTGCTAAGTTGCTGCTCAGTCCTGGGGTGATGGCTATATCAGGGAACCAAGATCAGACTAGAACGGGTGCCGTAGAACTAGGAGAGCGGACCTATGGAAGCCATGACCTTGGTGACTGACTGTCTCTACTCAGAACAGTGCAGGCTAGAAGGAAAATGTTATGTTAATCACCGTGCATTCCTTTATGCTTTTGGCCCTCTGTTTTGCCGAGCAAATGAGCAGAGAGATGTGTTAAGGTCAGTAGACACTAGGTTAGCCTAAGGTCTGGAAAGGTGAATTTCCTTGCATTAAAGAAATGATTGGGGGGGGGGGGCGCCTGGGTGGCTCAGTGGGTTGAGCCTCTGCCTTCGGCTAGGGTCATGATCTCGGGGTCCTGGGATCGGCATTTGGAATCTTTGAACAACCATCCCCCTGTTTTTTCCCTTAAACCTCCCTGCCCTTCAAATGCAAGGCTATGTGGGGGTGCCTCCAGGAGAAGTAATCAACTTAAGTTCATACTCAAGTGTACATGACGGATATAAAAGTGTTTTCTTTCTGCAGGTTGTGATACTGGGTGAAGACAGAAAAAAGAGGAACCTGGACGTGGAGAGAGAGGTAAGTGTCAAGACTGATGGGAAAGGTCAAAGAAATGTGGGCCGCGGAGGCAGATGCAGGCAGACAGAGCTGATTTCACAACTTGGACAAGGGCTGCTCCTCCAGAATTGAACACAAGCTGGACCCTCCCAGGACGCTGAAAGAGAGAGGGGAATGGTTTTATGTTGAACATGTTTATGAGTGGACACATTGTAAGCTGTCAAGTGCCAGAAACCACCCACTCATACGGAGCTTGGAGGAAGCCCCCAAAGACGGTCCCAAGTGACTCAGTCCCATTACTAAGAATCACTTGCATTAGGGCAATTTCTGCTTCATCCAAAAGGTTTTTAGTTACCTTCAGAGTCAACAGGAAATTAATCAGCAAGTAGAATATTGAAAGAAGATCTGCATCTCAGAGTCATTAAAATAAGAGCAGGTTTTGGTAAAATGAGAAGGTGCTTTTAAAAAAAAAATGTTTAAATCTCCTATGCTCTTTCTTAATAAATTAAAGATTCCAAAACTTAAATCCTGAGGACCAGAGGCTCCTTGGAGGAGGGGGACACACGGTCCTAGGACCTGCACCCCGTTTCCCCCCCATATGCACGCCAGCCCCGGGCCATTCACACAGCTCTCCCTCAGCTCTTTCAGAAAGTCCCTGGAAACCTGACCACGCTGGGACACGGTCTATTGAAAACTTCCTGAACACATCTCAGGCCACATGGCTGTCCTGTATTATTTGACTTGTCTCTCCCGCTGTAAGCTCTTGGCGGAATGAACTTTTTATTCCCCTTGTTTTGGAATGATTTTATTTATTATTGTAAGCCTGGGTGGAGAATGTACTTCCTTGCTTATCACACACTTCTGTAGGAATATTGAATAACAATAATACGTGGGTGCGGGGGGAGCGTGAAACTCTGCCGTCCGGGTAACCCTTGCTCTGCCATCCTGAATATCTGGGAAGCCACTGCCCTCGGTCTTCCTTATGCTGGGAAGTAGAGAGCCAGAACCCCTAAGTTCAAGAACGGGTAGGTGGAAGGATGGTCAGAAAAGTTTTCTCATTCTCTTCCACTAGCTTCTGACCCACTAAGATCCTCTGTTCACCCGCCCCCAAGTGCTTGTGAAGAGGACAGGTGTGAAGCCAAATGCATTTCATATGGAATCTCAGTTCAAGACCCTTGGGGTTGCAAAGGACAGAAACCAGCTCATCAGCATAAGCCTGCAGGGAGTTTACTGGAGAACCATTGGGGTTTCTCATAGAACCCACAGGCAGTTCTCAGGGGCCTGCCAGGAAACTCAGGCCTTGTTCTTTTGCTCTCTCTCGCTCTCTCTCTGCCTCTTATCTCTGTTTCCTGGCTCTGTAGTAAATGCGAGTTTCATGAAAGCAGGGATTTTATCTGGTTTGTTTCCTGCAGGCTCGCCCACGCCTAGCACACAGTGCCTGGCACATAGCATTCGCTGGGTCAGCACTTATTTGTGTACTCCTCAGCAAGAGCAGCTTGTGTCCCACAGTGGGCATGTCCGAAGGCAGTTGCCTCACAACACCCAAATTCCCATCGCTGAATGGGTCACGTGTCCACCCCCGGGGCCGTCACGGCCGGCGGGAGGATGGGGTGCTCTGCAGATATGATTGAGGCTGAGACGCTGTTTGTGTGAAAAGAGAGTCTCAGAGTTGGGCCGCTGTCATCTCATGTGCTTACCACGCCTGGGCAGGTACTTGTCATCAGGGCAGATAGTCTGCAGGAAGCGGGCACGTGGTAATTCCCAAATAGCGCTATCTTTTGCTGAATCGCCAAGCACAGGGGACTCCCTAGCATGAAACTTTCTTTCAACTTTGCTGATAGGCTGTCAGCCAGTTTCTCTGTGGACATCTCCAAGGACCAGCAAAGGCACTGTTTCTTAAGGGTTGCTCACTCCATTTTAAAACATTGATGTGGAGAACTTTTTCAGGTGTCTCACACGAGTCAGAATGGCTAAAATCAACAAGTCAGGAAACAACAGATGCTGGCGAGGATGCAGAGAAAGGGGAACCCTCCTACACTGTTGGTGGGAATGCAAGCTGGTGCAGCCACTCTGGAAAACAGCATGGAGGTTCCTCAAAAAGTTGAAAATAGAGCTACCCGATGACCCAGCAATCGCACTACTGGGTATTTACCCTAAAGATACAAATGTAGTGATCCGAAGGGGCACGTGCACCCGAATGTTTATAGCAGCAGTGTCTACAATAGCCAAACTATGGAAGGAGCCTAGATGTCCATCAACAGATGAATAGATAAAGAAGATGTGGTACATATATATATATAATGGAATACTATGCAGCCATCAAAAGAAATGAAATCTTGCCATTTGCCACAACGTGGATGGAACTAAAGGGTATTACACTGAGCAAAATAGATCAATCAGGGAAAGACAATTATCATATGATCTCTCTGATATGAGGAATCTGAGAGGCAAAGTGGAGGGCTCCAGGGGTAGAGAAGGAAAAAATGAATCAAGATGAGATTGGGAGGAAGACAAAACATAAGAGACTCTTAATCTCACAAAACAAACTGAGGGTTGTCAGGGGGAGGGGGGAGGGAGAGGGTGGTTGGGTTTTGTACATTAGGGAGGGTACGTGCTATGGTGAGTGCTGTGAAGTGTGTAAGCCTGATGATTCACAGACCTGTACCCCTAGGGCAAATAATACATTATATGTTAATAAAAAATTTTTTAAAAACCCACAAAACAAATTGAATGACTAGGAGACCAGCCCATGCACATTATCTGTGTGACTTCAACCTCCACTGGTCCTCACTCTGCTTTGTTAGGATCCTAGATAGAGAATTCCTCTTCTATATGATGACCCTTCAAAAATTCTTTGAAGAAAGTTACCATGTTACTTTGGAGTCCTTTCCTTGGGGAACCAGTAAGTGCTGTCTGTGCACTCATCATATGGTGCGGAGGATTGCCTTTCCCTGATTCCTCAAAGTGATGGGAACAGCAGCTTGGTTGTTGATGGAAACTAGGCTTCCCAGACATGGGGCTGCATGACCTTGGTCCCCAACTAAAAGACAGATTTCACCTCACAGCAGTCAGAATGGCTAAAATTAAAAAAGTCAGGAAATGACAGATGCTGGCGAGGATGCGGAGAAAGGGGAACCCTCCTACACTGTTCGTGGGAGTGCAGGCTGGTGCAACCACTCTGGAAAAAAGCATGGAGATTCCTCAAAATGTTGAAAATAGAGCTACCCTATGACCCAGCAATTGCACTACTGGGTATTTACCCTAAAGATGCAAACATAGTGATCCGAAGGGGCATGTGCACCTGAATGTTTATAGCAGCAATGTCTACAATAGCCAAACCATGGAAAGAACATAGATGTCTATCCACAGATGAATGGATAAAGAAGATGTGGCATATATACACAATGGAATACTATGCAGCCATCAAAAGAAATGAAATCTTGCCATTTGCGATGACATGGATGGAACTAGAGCGTATCATGCTTAGCGAAATAAGTCAAGCAGAGAAAGACAACTATCATATGATCTCCCTGATATGAGGAAGTGGAGATGCAACATGGGGGGGTTAAAGGGGTAGGAGAAGAATAAATGAAATAAGATAACCATAAGTGACTCTTAATCTCACAAAACAAACTGAGGGTTGCTAGGGAGAAGGGGTGAGGAGAGGGGGGTGGGGTTATGGACACTGGGGAGGGTTTGTGCTATGGTGAGTGCTGTGAAGTGTGTAAACCTGGCGATTCACAGACCTGTACCCCTGGGGATAAAAATATATGTTTATTAAAAAAAAAAGATTTCACGGGATATTTTCAGGGACACCTTATCGATAGGGTGGTTTTCATCAGTGGTGACCTCTGCATTGGGGAACACGTGTTTTGCCTGCCAGGGGAGGAGGGCTAAAGGTTCGAAACTGTATCAGCTGGTTTACCCTGGACCTTGAAGATCTGATTGGTAACCTGTAGCTATTCCCAAGTCCCTGGCCTATTTACTAAACTGATACTATTAATATCCTTTATATCTTCTCTTTTCAAAACTAAATACACTCTCTTTAGTTTGGGGTTTGTTTGTACACTTAGTCATACCGTGGAACAGACATCGTTGTTGAGATAACAGACAAGGACACAATTTCTACCTGCAGCGAATTCACAGTGAAGCGAGAACGGAAAGCTGAAAGCAGAGACGCTGTAACCCAGGAGGAGGGCTTGGGCTGGAGGCACGATGAGGACCATGGGCACAAAGAAGGGAAGGCGGGAGGGGGGAAGAGCCTTGGAGAAGGGAGCCCTGGGAAAGCTGCCTGGCAAAGGTGGTGCCTACAGATGAGTGTCCGCGGATGAGGAGGAATCCGCCAGATGAAGGACGGGCGAGGGAGGAGGGGGGTAAACCGGGCAGAGGGTTCGCATTTGTGAGCCTGTGGAACGGACAGCACAGTTCTTTCAGAATGGGTCTGTCCTACCACCCTTTTCCATTTTATTAGCCAGAGCAAGTCACTAACCCTGCCATTCGAGGAACAGGGACAGCTCTTGACGGAAGATGCTGCAAGGTCTGGGTGCAGAGTATGGCTATATAGGAACGGGGGCATAATTCTAGCCATTTTTGCCATCATTTCGGCACAAGGAACTTAGATGTTTGGAATTTCCCTAGAGAGAGGTGGGGAAACACCAAAAGGATATTTTATTATGTTCTTTTAATAATAAAATTTTATTTTAAAGTTATAGTAAAACATTTTATTACTAAAATATTTTTTAAAAATTAGAACTTCATTTTGATTTATACATGTAACATTAAAGCACATTCTCCTTTAAAAAAAGAAAAAGGGTATCAGATAAGGCTAAGGTCTCCTGCCAACCATGGGCTTGCTGGGTAGGATGATGTGGATGGTTTCGTGGCTGCCACCCGTCAGGTCCCCTCCTCAGCATCCTTCACCTCTGGTGGCCTCAGCTAATTAGGAAGCCGCATGAATGTCTTTATCCCCAGATCACACTCTCTACTCTCCCAACTTGGTCTACTGCCTCTTGACAGCCAGATCCACTGTGTCTCCAACATTCCCTGTAGATTCTAGGTCTAGTGAACCAGTCAGAGAAGAGAAGGTGTTGGGTCCGTTTGGGGCTTTCTACATCTCCTTTCCCAGTTGCTCACCTCTCCATTCTAGAGGGTGCTCAGGTTCTGCGCTGAAGTGACTCGTCTACTAGACTACGGGAGGCATCCACTTTGATGTACTGTCTGAGATTTGGGAGCCCATTCTCCGGTCACCAAAGTTCCTCACACACTCGCGGCAGCGCTTCCATCCTTTCTTCCTGGGTCCCCCCAGCTCCTGGAGCTACATCACCGAGGCCCCCCTGCTGACCCCGTGTGGCTCTGCCAGGCACATGGCGGCCTCCTCTCTTGGCTGGATCTTCCACGGTCTCGGGCCACTGGGCTCCAGTCTACCTACTTGGCATGGAGAAAAGAGAAGGAAGGACAGGAAGAGATGAGCAGAAGGGGAGAGGGAGGGAGGACGGGGAGGCGAATTGGACGTGTGTGTTCTTTTGCTTCTACTGCTAACTTAGATTTCACCACACACCGTATTTGACCAACTTGTTTTTTTTTTCTTTTTGCAGCTTATGTGGCCTTTAATGAAAAATAAAACTTGTTTTGGAATGTTTTCTAGAAGTAATCATAAGAAACTGTTAGCAGTGGTTACGTTTGGAGAGGGGAGCTCAGCAGGCTCGTTGGGGGCAGAGAGTTTCCATTTTTTTTTCCTTTGGCGTTTTTGTCTACTGATTGAATTCTTTGGGCATGCTGAAGAGACTCCTCTAAAAAATAGAATCGTAGAAAATGTTTCTGACTTTTTAAATTCTTTTTTATTACCATAGTTTCTACAATCTACATTGTGGATTCTATAATCTGTAGAATACAGATACATGTGATACATGCAATGTAACATATCAGTTACATTGTGCCTGCTATCATGATAAGGTGCTCTACACATATGATCTTCTTTATCCTAAACGACCCAGTTGGGAAGGACTTCTTAGGTGTGGTTTAAAGATAAGGAAATGAAGGCACAGAGCAGTTGTACAACTTGTCTGAGGCCACACAGCCACTAAGAGTCAGTACAGGATTTACCCCATATTCTGTCTAACGCCATGGTCAAGGTTTTTGCCATTCTGGGATGATAACTCCTTCCATCTTTTAACAGATACTCTTTGAAAATCGAGAATCATCAGAAAGCACCCTGGGAAGCCACAAAATGTCTTGTAGCTCCCCTCTTGGTCCTACACCATCCACACCAGATGGAACTGTAGCCAGAATGTCTTCATGCGAGTCTCTAACCTCCTATCTTTTCTCTGAACTCTGAGCATCCACCCTGCCCGATGTTGAAGGCCTCTGTCTGAGCGAGCTAATGCTTTTCCTCCCTGCTTTCCCAAACTGAGAGCTGCTACTTTCTGCCGAGTTGTTCTTCTTACCTAATTTGTCCCAGCTGATCAAAATTCGAAGCAGAAGAATGTGTCTCCTTCTCAGTTTTTCAACCATCTGGGAGGTGAAGTGGTCGTGAGCCACATGAAGAATTTATTGCCTCCGCTGTTCTTAGCTGACCCGACCCCTGTCCTGCCGCATAATGAAGTGCTCTGAACCCCGCATTCTGAGAGTCGCTTTGGGTTTTGTTTGTTTGTTCCTTGTTAACCACAAGTGAACTTTCAGTCTGGGAATAGTCTCCAAGTTTCTGGAAATAGTCAGTAAGTGGCTCCCTATCTCTCGGCTGTTGCTGCAGATCAAGTTTGAGGAGAAATTCAACGTCAGAACCTCTTTGATTTCCCCCTCTCGCTTGCCCTTCCCCCCATGTTCAGTGGATGACTGTCCTCTCTTGCAAATGTCTCTTCCATCCTACTTTCATAACTATTTAACCTACAATAAATAAAACAAGTTCAGACTTTTGGAATTCCTTAAGCTACGTAGCGGCAATGACTCCTCAACTGGAAGAGCCTCCATGCAGATTTTCTCACCGGCCTCCACCCCACCCTGAACAAAGAACCTAAGTCAGTTGCACTGATTCCATTCCCCTTTCCGGGGATTGGTTTAGGAATGGGTACGTGGCCACATTCTTTTCAAAGAAGTGTGAGGACAAGAGGTCTACCATGGGCCTTTTGGCAAAGGTTTCTTTGGGCCTAAAATGCCGAAGCGTCCATCTTTGCCTCTTTGGGGGTGTGTGGCTTCTGTGTGTGATGGCGGAACCTCCCACAACCATGCCTTGTGGGGGGCACACGGAGCCTGCCCTTCTGCATTTCTTGTTATGTGCAGTCTCAGCTGTCCATTTTTCAACATGAACCATCTCCACAGATAGACCAGCCTCTCTGCCTAGAAGCTTCCTATTTCCCCTCATACTTTTGCAAGATTAACCACCCGGAGACACGAAACATGTTTAGGATTCGTTCCTTTCTTCGAGTCCACCTTCTGTGAAGGGAGTTGAGAGTTTGAGGCCCGAGTCCAGGATTATAAGATTTTGTACATTTCTGTAACTTTGTTACTTCCCCATGTTTGGTATTTTCTTATGCTATTACGCTATTCACGCTTGGTCATCTTCATTCTTTCAGCAAACATTTATTGAGCTTCTGCTGTCAGGTGCTATGCTATACCCTGGAGGTAAAAAATAAATAAAAATGAGTAAGAATCAGTTTCTGCCATCAGAGAACTTATAGTTTTGTGAATGAATATGGCAGGCACTAATGCTGCCCACTCAGTAGATCCTCCTTGTTCTTTCTTCTTAACAGACCCCCCATTTTGTTCAGATAGTAAGGTGTTTGGCCAAAGGGGATGACTTGTAATTTATCTAGGAGTTAGCATATGAACAAAACTTCAAGGGAAATCTACCGGGGACTTAGGGAAGCATTCTCCTCCTGATAAAAGGCCTGAGCCAACCACCTACTTTCTTACTTTTTGGTGCCCTGTTCCCAAGACCATGAAGTATAAAGCAGTAATGGCCATCTTGAAATTGAAGGAAAGGCCAGTCGAATCAGAGAGATGCTCATGAAACCCCATAAAATCATTAAACTGCTGACCCAACTTTGGAGCTGTGTGCATCTAGATGTAATTTTCTATAAGGCAATCAACTGCCTTTCTTATTTAAGCCATTACTAGTCAGGTTTTCTTACTAAAATGAGAGAGAAAACCAGGCAAAGGAGTTTTGAAATATAGTATAATAAATATGATTATTGAGTTGTGCATAAGAAGGCAATATATGTAGAAGGATTCAGAGATAAATAACTTTGTTTGCATATTTGCAATGCATGTGATAAATGCATGATAGAAATCTTTGCAGAGAAATATGAACCAAAGAGGAAGCTCTGACTTCAGTGTCCATAATGTTCATTCATGATGAGAGTAAGTTGATGCATTTTTGGCAGGAGCCCCACAGATGTGACCTTCTTAGTGCATCACACCAATAGATACATGATATCAATGTGTCCCATTACTGGCAATATTAAATTGGATTACAAACATCAGAAGGTGTTCACCAGGTTCTTTTCTTTAAATTTGCCATTTCCCCTTGTCATTAATATGTATTTTTGTGAGAAGATACTTTGAGACAATGTAGATATACCATTTCTTAGATTGTTTTTTTAGGTGTTGAGTTTGATAAGTTCTTTGTAGATCTTGGCCTCACCAACACTTGTTATTTCCTGTCTCGTTAACTTTTGCCATTCTAATGAGTGCCAGGTGATATCTCATTGTGGTTTTGATTTGTTTTCCCTGATGGCTAGTGATGTTGAACGTTTTTTCATGTGTCTGTTAGCCATTTGTATGTCTTCTTTGGAGAAGTGTCTGTTCATGTCTTCTGCCCCTTTCTTGACTAGATTATTTGTTTTTTGGGTGTTGAGCTTGAGAAGTTCTTTATAGATCTTTAGAGTTCGTTACAGATTTTGGCCTTGCCAACACATTTTGTTTACTGTCTTGTTAATGTTTGCCATTCTACATGGTGTAAGGTGGTATCTCATTGTGTAGTTATACCATTTCTTATCAAACTTTCACTTACTAGTTTTAACATCTATTGATGATTCTTGCTGAATAGGTTATTACAAGGATATTTGCGAAATGATTTTTATTTGTTTTGATTTTTTAAAAAATTTTATTTATTTATTTGACAGACAGAGATTACAAGTAGGCAGAGAGGCCGTCAGAGAGAGGAGGAAGCAGGCTCCCTGATGAGCAGAGAACCCGATGCGGGGCTCGATCCCAGGACCCAGGGATCATGATCTGAGCCGAAGGCAGAGGCTTTAACCCACTGAGCCACCCAGGCGCCCTGTGAAATGATTTTTAAAACTCTTTTATTTCTTCTCTATTTATTTTGCGGCAATATACTATAGGGAATAGCTTTTCCTACTTCATTCATTCATTCATATCAGTGTGAACTTATGGATTCCTATTTTATTCAATAGATAATCTGTAAATATCATTTATTTTGATGCTCATATTATCCCAGATTTGGCAGTGGGAGCCCTTTCTGACTTCCTTCTGTGCTCTTATTCTTGGAGAATTTCCTTAATTTTTTATATAAGAAGATCCTGCAAATTCATCTTGAACTTTTCCTGTGCTGGCTGTGAAAACAGCCGTATCTCCAAGTGACTCTGTTTTCTTCTAGTGGAGAATGGTTTGAAATTCAGAAACTAAATCTGGGCATAGTAGTGTTCATTGCTACTGGAATGCAATGGCTTCTGGGTCTTCTCAGTGGACACAAAAATGGATATATGTGTACACACACCTGTATCTACATAGATGTAGATATAACATCGATGTCTATATACTTACAAAGATATAGAAGTAAAATATATCTGTAATGTATAGATATAAAACAAACCATGAGGCCATCTGAAAATTCCAATTCTAATTTAATACAACCTTCTCTGAAAATGAGAAATCTGGCCCCATTATCCTCGATGTATTTACTTTGTATGTAATGTACCTTTTGTAATGTATTTACTGCACTGAAATCAGTTTTAAAATGACTGACCCATATGACTGTGACAAACTGTGGCTAATTCATCTAACTTGAGTTCATATTTATTTATAGTTCTTGTTATATTTAGTCTGAGGGTATATGATACTGTGTTCAAAAATTACTTGGGTTGGTTTTTCCCCCTCCTTTGCTGAGATTATGTCATTGATTTGAAATACAGTTAAGTTTATTTGTTTTTGTTTGCATTCCATTTTAGGTTTTGTTTTCCCCCTTTATAAAAACTTCATTATTGCGTAATTGCTTTGAGTATATAAACATAATTCCAAAAGTCAAAGCCATACAAAGATACTCAGAGAAGTGTCCCTCCGCACCTCTTGTTTCTTCTACCTTCACATTTATCTCTTGTAGCTCTGAGTATCCTTTGTTTTTTAAGGAGAGGCGTGTGTATTTTCTTATTTTCTCCACTTTTGTAGAAAAGGCAGCACCATGTCGATATCTTCTTATATTTTTCTTTTTTCAGTTAAAAATATGTGATTCACAAATATCATCCTCAGTTATTTTTATGGCTGTGTAGTACTCCATCATGTGGCTAAAACATAGCTGATTTAATGACTCGGCTACATTTCCAATATTTACAGTCACAAACAATGCTTCATGAGTAACGTTTTGTATGTATATTTGCATGTTTCCAGAGGTGTATCTTCAAATTAAGTTCCAGGATATGGGATGGGAGTCAAAAGGTAAACACGTATGTTCTTCAGTACTATAACACTCTCCTCCTAAAGGTTGTACCAATTTTCATTCCCCCCAGCAAGGTATTGACGATTCCTGTTTCCCCAAAACTTTACCCACAAAATATAGTGTCAAACTTTAAAAATTTTGCCAATCACATAGGTGAGAAATAGTACCTCAGTCTTTTAAAATTTTCTCTTCATATTTTCAAGTGGTGTTCAAATATGACTATGTGTGTATTCTGTTTATGTCTTTTGCTTGTTTTTATTCTTGTTCTGTTTTAGTCAGGCCCAGATCTCCTTCTGTGATTTTTAAATGAGTTTTTTATGGATTAGAGATATTAACTCTTTATTTATAATATATATGCAAAATGCTTCCAGTTTGTCGTGGTCGACTTTGTTTATAATGGTTTTTTTTCCCCATGCAACATTTTTTTGTAAATTTTTAAATCTTCTTTGCCTCAGAATTTTAAGTCACAGTCAAAAGTCTTTCCTTACACCAAAATTATAGAGAATTCACCCACGTATTCTTCTCCCATCTGTGTGGTTTCATTTTTTTCATTTTTGTCTCTGATTCATTGATGTTTATTCTTATTTATGACATAAGATATGAGTCTAGTTTTATCCTTTTCCAAATGGCTATCCAGTTTGTCTCACAGCTTCATTAAAACACTCATCTTTGTGTTAGTGATTTAAAATACTACCTTTTGGGGCGCCTGGGTGGCTCAGTGGGTTAAAGCCTCTGCCTTCAGCTCAGGTCATGATCTTAGGGTCCTGGGATCAAGCCTCACATCGAGCTCCACACTGGGCTTTCTGCTCACTGGGGGCCTGCTTCCCTTCCTCTCTCTCTGCCTGCCTCTCTGTCTACTTGTGATCTCTGTCAAATAAATAAATAAAATCTTTAAAAAATTTTTAAAAAATAAAATAAAATACTACCTTTTTCATACACTAATTTTCCATAGGTACTTGGGTCTAGTTTTGTTTTTTTTCTATTCCTTTCTCATTTACCTGTCTGTTTACACAGCAGTACCATACTGTTTGAATTATAGAGGATTTATAATATGTTTTAATAGCCTTAATCCTCTTATATCTTTTCTTATTTCGTTTCTCTAATTTTACTATCAACTTATGTAGCTCCATTGTGAAAAAACTTTTTGGTATATGGTATTTGTTTTAGGTATTTGTATTTATAAATTAACTTGGGGGAACCTGTCCATTTTTTGGTGATGAATTGTTCTATCTAAGAATCGAGATGGAAAGAAATTCTTGATTTGAGTCTTAGAAGTTGGACAGGTAATAGATGGGTAAAAAGGAAGGAATGTACCCAGACAAGATATAGCATGGTACCTGCATGACAAGGGTTAGGGGTGGAAGTCAGAGGATAGTACTTATAAACCGAGGGGAGTGGTATAGAGCTTAGGGACTCATTCACAGACTGCTACGTGTAAAACTCATTCATTAGTGGCTAGGAGCTAGGTGAATATTGTTACCCTGTTGAGCCAGTCATAAGGGAAACCAGATCTCAAAGGGCAAACTGGTGGGAAAGCCAACAAGGGGCAGCAGAGTCTCTGGGTCTCTGGAGACAAGGAGCCCTGGGGCTGAAAGCGTGATTCACATGCATACCAGACTCAAGATGATCAGCCAGTCCCAGTCCCCGCTACTGTCCCACATGCCCCCTTCTGCCCTGCTGGCCAGCCACACAGAACTCTGCAGAATACCTTCGAAGTCCTGTTGTCTGCCTCCATGCCGTTCTGCTAGTTGCCTAGAATGCTCAGACCGCCACGTTTGGTGAATTTCAACATATCCCCTCAAAACCTGACATACCATTGTGTTTTCCGAGAAGCTTTCCTGTTGGACTCATCTCTTCTCCCTCCCGTAGTGCTGATTGCTCCTTTTCTGGATACTAATAACAGTCCTGAAAATGATCATTTTGATGATAGTAAACATGCATCGAGCATTTCGATGTGCTCAGAATTGTGCTAAATGCTTTATATTCATTACTTAAGCCTCATGACAACCCTTTGGAATAGAGACCATTGTTAGCTTCATTTTACAGATGAGAAACGTCAGTAATTTGTCCAGGTCCGATAGCTGGTATGTGGCAGAGGTGAAGTTTACCCCCAGCTCTGTCTCATACCAGAGCCGGCCATGTTTGCTGTGTGATTGCATCACTTTTGGCCAGTTACTTGTTTGTGGAATGTTTTCCTCCTATAATGTATGTGCTTTGAAAGCAGGGACAAATTCCTGTTTTTCTTAAATTTCCAAAGCTTGCCAAAGGACCTGGCATATGGAAGGTTCTCCAGCAATGGTTGAATGAATGAGTAAATGAATAACCCAAACACTCAAATATTCCCACTGCCTGTAGAATGAAGTCTATCTGTCATTCAAGATTTCTTACTAATCTTATGCCCTATCTTCCACTAATTGGATCCTCCTCAATACGGAACATATCTTGCATTACCAGCCTTTTGGCCCTTTATTTATGCTATTCTTTTCGTCATGAATGCTACTCTTTCTCTCCTTTCCAATTCAATTATATTTAAATAAATGACCTCTCTATCTTTTTTTTAATCAAAATGCCCGTATGACTCTGAATTAATTAATGAGTTAATTAGTTAATTTGGCATGTGTACATTATCGTGCATCCTGTGTCTTTTGCCATGCGCACGTAGTATGTATTTCAGATAGTCATGTTGTCTGTCATTGAATCCACAGTACCTGTGGCAGTGTTGTGCCAGGGAATGGCCGTCAATAATGTCTGCTCAGTGAATGACGATGACAGGTGGTCGTCAGTCACTCGAGTGCAGGGGTCTTGGGAAGTCCTCTGTTCGCCCAACCTCTCTACTCAGGTAAATTAGGATCAAAATCCTACTATTAAGCATTTATTCTCTTGGATTCCCCTGAATTTATCTTCTTTTTCTCATTTTTTTAAATTATGTTCAGTTAGCCAGCATATAGCACATCGTAAGTTTTTATTCTAGTGTTCAGTCATTGATGACTTGCGTATAACACGCAGTGTTCTCATTCTTAACGTTTACCATTCTCATTAAGCTCATTCAACCCAGGCTGATGTCAATGTTTTCTTCTTGCTTCTTGGGGAGATAATGGTAGACCCACGCAGCCTCCTATGACCGACATCACGGGCTTCAAATGTTGAGCCAGTCCCTGAGGGCATGTCTAGGATCACCAGGCGGAGGACGGACCTCACATGGCTACCCAGACTGTCCTTTCAGTCCCTCTCAAATGGGTGACAGTTTTCTTTGGTGGCAGGATGAAGAGATGAAGGCTCTTCCCCGTCCGTGGCTGCCTGTGGATTTGTGAAGTCCCGTTCCCCCTCCTCCCCTGCCCATGGTTGTGATCCCAAACCATTCTCCTTTGTCCTGTTTAGGACTAAACTGGCCAATGAATGTCTTAAACACAAACCAAATTAACATCAGCTGTGGGGGTAAAAGAGTCAATTCAGGTACGACGTAACTGGTTTCCCAGGCAGCCTGGAAACTCCCTTGTGCCTGGGGGTAAACTGCCTGTGACCCGTCTAGACTTTTGTCGGTTTTATCGGAAGTCTCACCTTCAGAGGTGAGGCCTGCAGGACTGTAATGTTGTCCCTTCAAGGATCTGAAGTCACTCTCCTTCCTCTCCTGGGATAGGTTTCCGTCCTTCAGAAACCCAGACGAGGTATCGAATGTCCCTTTCCTAGGAGATGAATATTCCCTTCCTTGCACTGTTTTCGCTTTTAGCTTAACTCACCCATTTTCAATCAGTTATCTTTCCATTCAAGTGCTGGTTTTGTATGTCCCCTCTCTCCCCTTTGGAGATCCAGGGAAGGGCTTAGTGCTCACTCCCCTCAAGCTCATTCCTGTCCCACCAGAGGGGACCTGACCCTGGAAGTCTCTGGGGACGCTGCAGCTGTCTGGCGCACGGAACACACAGGGGGCACAGGGTGCCGCAGGGGACCAATCCTGTGAACCATGGCCCCCATGTGCCGGTGAGCTGGGGATCTGGGTGCTGCTGAGTCCCATTTAAGACCCATTTCATAGAGAAATAGGACTCGTGCCTGAGGTCAGAGGGGAATCTAGAGTCCACATACCCCACAGGGAGGTTTCCGTCTTTAGAGGATAGTCTCACCGGCAGGACCTCTCAATGGGCCTTGTGAGACTCACCTTTGCCACTCAGAGGCCCCCGGGCTGCTCCTCCGAGGCGCAAGCCCAGCGGTCTCCGGCCGTACCCCATGGTCAGAGGGGAACAGCTGTGCCACAAATGATTTTCAGTCCCGTCGCCCATCTTACCAAATTTTCCAGCTGGGTGGACGGCAAGACCTCTGGGGTTCGCGACGTCACCCTGGGTTACAGAGTGAGTCAGTGGTTCCGCGGGGTCAGGGAATGCGGGCCGCCCCAGCTTCCAGGCCCCGGCAGACCACATACTCCCTCTCCTGCAATCGGATCGGCCCGTCTGCAGAGAAATGGAATTAAGCTATTAGCAAGTGGTTTCTGACTCTTGCAGAAACACAGGCAAGAAGAGCCGCTTCTAGATGTTCTAAGAGGGCTGTTTGTTTTGGCAACACTTCACTCTATTACACATTCCTGTCACTTAATTGTCCTTGCAAAGATAAACAAAGACCTTCTGGGGCAGAGCTGGGAGCAGCCTAACAGCCAACCACATGTTGGCCGAATTGAAGAGGAAGGGGGGAGGGGCTGTGGGGAGGTGGTTAGCGCTATGTGTTCAGCAGTGGCCCGAATGACACCATCTCATCTCCACGGTGACCCCCCTCCTGGGCCTCCGGCCCCTCTCCTACCAGCTGCCCTCAGGTCCGAAAGAAAGTTTAAAACTAGGCCCCAGGTCTTTATCTCCTGGTGATCCAACTTCTTCCTCTGACCTTCAGCATTGTTTGGTGAGTTCCAAGCTCACAGAGGACCATCTTCCAAGTTCTTTTTGGCTCGTCATCACGTCAGCATGATGATGTTAGTGAGGACAGCGCACAAACGAAACACCTTCACGTATCTTAGCAGACGCCGATACGTGCCGGTCATGAGCTCTGGGCTGTGCACGTGGACCTAAACATGGGTGTCTCCCAGCAGAGGCGAGGGGAAAAAACACAGCTGTTCATGCCCTTTCGTCTTCACCTTCTATGTGTGGTTTCTGGCTGGAGAGCCAGGGCAGATACAAGCACACCAGGGATCTGGGGAGGGGGGGTGGGTCAGGGCTGGGGGTCAGCGCCCGCCCACGGTGAGTTAGCGATCTGCAGGATGGTTAGGTTCTGCTAACATGCGCCTAGAGATAGCTAAGACCTTTATTTATTTTTAAAGACTTTATGTATTTATTTGACACACAGAGAGAGATAGAGAGAGAAAGCACAAGCAGGGGGACCAGCAGAGGGAGAGGGAGAAGCAGACTCCCCACAGAGCAGGGAGCTTGATGCGGGGCTCGATTCGAGGACCCTGGGATCATGACCTGAGCCGAAGGCAGGCATTTAACGGAGTGGGTCACCCAAGCGCCCTGGCTAAGACCTTTTGAGTGGAGGCAGAAGAAGCATCTAGTGGCTTTCCCGAGTCTTTGGGACTATTGAAAATTAAAAGTCAATTCCTGAAGGTCATGTTTAAGGGTTGAATGAGAGTAAGAGTGGCGTCCATTTTGGTCACACCTTTTATTTCTGCACATATGTTCATGATTATTATGGCCCATGTGTTCTATCAAGAAGCTCATGAATTGTGCAGAAATGACTTGGTGAAAAGGCACACGTGAGAAATGGAAATGGGAACCAGGACCCCCATCTCCAGCCCTCAGCTGCTGATTCTTCTACAAAGAATGTTGTCAGAAGAGAAGGCAGGGAAACTGGTTATGTTAAAATTATGCTTTATCTTGGGCGCCTGGGTGGCTCAGTGGGTTAAGCCGCTGCCTTCGGCTCAGGTCATGATCTCAGGGTCCTGGGATCGAGTCCCGCATCGGGCTTTCTGCTCAGCAGGGAGCCTGCTTCCTCCTCTCTCTCTCTCTGCCTGCCTCTCTGCCTACTTGTGATGTCTCTCTGTCAAATAAATAAATAAAATCTTAAAAAAAAATTATGCTTTATCTTTTCAGTTATTAGAGCACTACCAAGCATCTGGTATAGAAGAAATGATACTTTGTGGGTCTTATCAGTTAATTGAAGGAAATAAGGGGGTCTTAAGATGCAAAAGACGTGAGAAAGCACCTAATTGCCTTCGCACATGCTGTTCCTTCTGCCTGGAATGCCGCTCTGCCAGGTTCACTCTTCCCTTCCCTTCCTCTTCCATGAAGAAGCCAGCCTTGGTCTCTCAAGTCCATACATACCCCTCTTGTGTGATCTCCTAGTCTTTCTCGCTTTTACAATATATACTTTATTGTATTTTGTTTGAAACTGCTTTGCCCAGCACTTCCCTCTATTGCCCCAAACTCTTTCAGCATAAAGACACTTTCTATATTACATGTTTTTCCTATAGCTTAGCACACAGTAGGCCTACATCCCATATGTGTTAATACACAAGACTAAAATTCTTTTTCTCCATGAAGAAGGCAACACATGAAAGGTTGTAACAGTATAGCTGAGAGGAGTGTATTCGTTTTCTGTAGCTGTTGTAACAAATTACCACACCTGGGTAATTTCTGGAAGCCAGAAGTCTGAGGTCAGCATCACTAGGTGGAAATCCAGGTGTCCGCAGGGCTGTGTTTCTTTTGGAAGCTGTAGGGAAGAATCTTCGGTAGCTTTTCCCAGGTTCTGGTGACTACCACATCCCTTGGGTTATGGCTACATCACTCCACTCTTCACCTCTCCCAAACCCTATCTGCTCCTTCCTGCTGCTTCTTCCTCCCTGGGTGGGTCACATCTGCCTCTGCTTCTCTGTAAGGATACATGTGATAGTATTTAGGGCCTACCCAAATAATATAAGACAATATCCTCATCCGGAAGATTCTCACCTTAATCATACCTGCAGAATTTTTGCCATATAAAATGACATTTACAGGTTGCAGGGATTAAGAAATGGATATATTTGAGTGGGGTGTGTTTTAGTCGGCCTCATGAGGCTTAGAGAGAAAATTGTTTTTATGCTGTTAAAGGAACTAGTGAGAAGTAGTTTAATGAAGTTAATATAATAATTTAATGAAGTTAATATAATATAATGAAGTTAATATAATATAATATATAATGAAGTAATATAATGAAGTTAATATTATATTAATAATATAATATAACTTAATGAAGTTAATATAATATAGAATGAGCAAAATCTTTGAAAATGAGGAAGTTGGTAAAGAGGAAATAAAAGAGGAGTTATTATTAAAAAAAAAAAAAAGGAACCAAGATATTTAATTGGTGGTCTAGAAAGGCAGATTCTGTAGCCCAGTAGTTAAAGAGCACAGATATTGGGACTCAACGGCCTGGTTAGACTCTGGCTCTACCATTTCCTCGTGTGTGATCTGGAGTAAATTATTCAACCTCTGTGTGCCTTAGTGTCCTCATCTATAAAATAGGAATAAAGTTGTACTTACTTCTTATGGTTGTTGTAAACAATTAAAAGACTGAATATATTTAGAGTATTTGGAAGTGTTCAGTATTATATTTTTAAGGAAATGAGAAATCTACGAGAAGAAGTATGAATTTAGGATAAAACAGAAAGGAGAAACGTGTAGAAGATATACATTGATAAGAAAAAGAGAACTTCAAAATGATTTACCAAGAAGAGTAAAAAAAAAAAAAAAGCGCAAATGATGTAAGATGAAAGATATTTTTTAAAAGCAAATTAAAAACATTTGCAACCACAAGTTTGAAGGGAAAACAGGATAAATATGTTGCATATCAGAAAAGGCCAAGACTATAATTGAGGACATCAGGCAAATTGCAGAAAGCAGAAAAAAATAATGTTCCAAGCCTAACAGCTCTTCCTTCCTTTATATATTTATGTGGTTGGTAGTGTTCTCAGATCCTCTATGCCTATGCTGATTTTTTTGCCTTATTATTCTATTAATTGCTGATGGAAGATTGCTGAAATCTGTGGAATTGTCAATTCTTCTCTTTATTTTTCTTTAAATATTTTGTGTACTTATTGGAGAGAGAGAGTGACAGAGAGAGAGAGCATGAGCGGGTTGAGGGGCAGAGAGAGAAGCAGACTCCGCACTGAGCAGGGAGCCAGATGTCAGACTTGATCCTGAGACTCCGAGTCATGACCTGAGTCAAAGGCAGACACTTAACTGACTGAGCCACCTAGGTGCCCCTCAAATTTTCACTTTAATGCTGTTTTTACCTCATGTACTTTTATTAGTTGTATACACATTTATGATTGTTTGTCTTCCTCAATGAACCGACCCTTTGATTATAATGAAATATTCCCTTTTATCTCTGATAACACTTTTTGTCTCAAGTTTTTAGTTTCCTAGGATTCCACTTAAAAAGTACCACAAACTTGGTGGTTTTAAACAATAGAAATTTATTCTCCCTTAGTCCTAGAAGCTCAAAGTCCCAAATCCAAGTATTGGTAGGGCCATTCTTCCTCTGAAAGCTCTAGGCAAGAATCCTTCTTTTCCTCTTCCAGCTTCTGTGTGTTGCCTTTGACACTTGGTGTGGCGGAGCTTGTGGATGTTATCAATCCAACTTCTGCATCTGTCATCACGTGCCTTCCTTTCTCCATATATCTCTGGGTCTAAGTTTCTCTCTCTCTCTCTTTTTTTTAAGATTTTATTTATTTATTTGACAGATAGAGATCAAGAGTAGGCAGAGAGAGAGAGAGAGAGAGGAGGAAGCAGGCTCCCTACTGAGCAGAGAGCCCGATGTGGGGCTCGGTCCCAGGACCCTGGGATCATGACCTGTGCCAAAGACAGAGTCTGTAACCCACTGGGCCACCAAGGCGCCTCTAAGTTTCTCTCTTTTTAGAAGGACGTTGATTTTTGGATTAGAGTCCATTCTAATCCACTATAATCTTATCTCAACTTGATTACATCATTAAGGACCCTATTTCCAAATAAGGTCACATTCACAGGTACCAAGGGTTAGGACTTCAACATCTTTTTGGAAAACACAATTCAACCTTGAAATCTATTTTGTCTGATATTCATATAGCCACTGCAGCCTTCTTATCTCTATTTGCATTGTATATATCTATATTTTCCAATTTGTTTGCTTTGAGCCTATTTGTGTCTTCAGATTTAAAGTGTCTCACCTATAAACAGGAGTTTTTAAAATCCATTCTGAAAATCTCTGACAGTCGATGAAATTTTTAATCAATTAATATTTAGTGTAATTATTTGTTTGGGTAGATTTATCACTTTATTTATTTTTTTTTACCTGTCTCCTCTATTTTTTAGCCAGATTCTTCATTCATTGCCTTAGAAATTATTTGGATATTTTAAATTCTATTTAAATTTTCTTTTTGACCCTTACCTATTCTTTATAGGTAAAGAATAGGTATTTGCATTTTTTCCTTAGTAGTTAACCAGTTATTATAGTATATATCCCTAACTTTTCACAGTCAACATGATAACGGTTTGTGTAAAATGTGGAAAACCTGTGAATACATAGAGCCATATCCATCCCTGCCGTGTCCTTTGTGTCCTAGAGTTGTTACGTAGATTACATATACCTATATACATATACAAATTATAAATCCTGTAAGACTATGTCATAGTTTTTGCTCTAAACAGATCTATTTTAAAAATTAAGAGAAAAAATGAAAAAGATTTTTTGCAATTTCTTAGGGGGTGTGTGTGTGTGTGTGTGTGTGTGTATGCATTTTAAACCATTTCTTATGCTCTTCATTCTTTTCTGAGGATCCATGTTTCCATCTAGCATCTTTTCCCTTTGGCTTAAGGAATTTCCCTTGGCATTTCTTTCTTTCTTTCTTTCTTTTTTAAAGATTTTATTTGTTTATTTGAGAGAGAGAGAGAGCATGAGAGGAGAGAGGTCAGTGGGAGAAGCAGACTCTCTGCCGAGCAGGGAGACCCATGTGGGACTCCATCCCAGGACTCCAGGGTCATGACCTGAGCAGAAGGCAATCGCTTAACCTGCTGAGCTACCCAGGCACCCCTCTGTTAGCATTTCTTATAGTGCAGATCTGCTGGCAACAAAGTCTCTTAGTTCTCTTTTATCTAAAATTGTTTTTATTCGGCTTTCATCTTTGAAGGATATTTTTGCCGGAAAAGATATTCTGGGTTGATATTCCCCCCAATAATCAGCACTTTAAAGATATTATTTCATTCTCTTCTGGCCTTCTTAGACCAGATTCATTTCTTAATTCATTTTTAAAAAGTAATTTATTTATTTATTTGACAGAGACAGAGACAGCAAGAGAGTGAACACAAGCAGGAGGAGTGGGAGAGGGAGAAGTAAGCTTCCTGCTGAGCAGGGAGCCCGATGTGGGGCTAGATCCCAGGACCCTGGGATCATGACCTGAGCTGAAGGCAGACACTTAATGACTGAGTCACCCAGGTGCCCCCTTAATTCATTTCTTTCTTTCTTTCTTTCTTTCTTTTTTTTTTTAAAGATTTTATTTATTTATTTGACAGATGGAGATCACAGAGAAGCAGGCAGAGAGAGAGGAGGAAGCAGGCTCCCTGCTGAGCAGAGAGCCCCGATGCAGGGCTCCATCCCAGGACTCTGGGATCATGACCTGAGCCAAAGGCAGAGGCTTTAACCCATTGAACCACCCAGGCACCCCCTTCATTCATTTCTTAATTGAATTTCATTTGAAATGTGTGTGTATGTAATGTGTCATTTTTTTTTTTCTCTTTCAAGCTTTGTCCTTTATCTTTGGCTCAGCAGTTTAACTATCATGCATTTAAATGTTAGTCTTCATATCTATTCTAATTGGTGTTGACAAAACATCTTGAGTCTGTAAATTTCTGGTTTTCAACAAACTTGGAAAACTTTTGTCCGTGATTCCTTCAAATACTTTTTCAGCCCTATGCTTTCTCTTTTCTTCTTGTGAGGCTACCTGTGTGTTATTATCTGAGAGGTCCCTTGTTCATTATTTTCCAATCTTTTTTCTCTTTGTTTGTGTATTTAGATAATTTCACTGATTTTATTTTCAAGTTTATATCTCCATTTGGTTATTGAGTTCATCTGGTAGTTTTTAAATTTCAGATGTTGTATTTTTTAGCTCTAGAATTTCCACTTATTTTTTTTTTATTGTTTAAATATTTCTGCTAAGTTGCTCTATGTTTTCATTCACTAAGGGCATATTCTGCTTTTCCTTATCAAGGATAATTTAAAAAGCTGGTTATCTGTTAGTTTCAATGTCTGGTTCACTTGGGGTCAGATATGGTTCATTTTCTTTTCTCTTGAGAATGGGCTACATTTTCTTGATTCTTCATATGTCAAGTTATTTTGGAAAGTATCATGAATATTATGAATATGAAATTATGAAGATTTGGGTTTCTATTATTTTTTTCTATTTTTCTATTTTTCTATTTTTCTATTATTTTTTTCTAATATGTGTTTCTTTGCGTTAGCAAGCAGTTTTCCCAGCTAGGCTTGAACTGCAAACTCTTTTTCTTTAGGCAGCAGCTCTGTTCTTGGCTTAAGTCATTTGCTTCAGCTACGCTGCTTTATTTTGCCCCATGCATCCATGGTTCAGAGGTCAGTGGGAGATGTGGGTGGATAAAATTTAGGGAACATTTCTCTGTGTCCTCTCTCTTTCCTTCCAGGATCTCCCCATTAAGTTCAGTAACAGTTCCCCAGCTTCACTTTTCTGATTCTGCTAACCAGAAAGATGATGAGTTTTTCCATCAGTGCCCTCACCATTAGGCTGCCAAATGCCAAATGGACCACATTCATCTTGGACTAAAAGCAGGAGAACTGGGGACCCATCTCCTAGCATTTCCTCTCCTCCAAGCATTTACTCCCCACCACAGTCTTTCTGCTTCTGTTCACTCTGCAGTGACTTCAGCTACTTGCCTTTGTATTTCATGTGGGTTTTATCATTGTTTCCAGAAGGGAAAGAGCATCCTCTGGTAAGGACTTAGCCATTCATTACCGGAAGCTGGAAACCCTTTTGACTGCAGTATTGTTTCTAACCATAAAGAGCTGGGAACAGCTTGACTTCAAGTCCCCCAACAAAAGCTGTTATCTTGTCATCTTCTGGAATCCTATGTAGCCATTACAAAGAATAAGCTCAATCTAACTACTAAAAAGGACAGATCTCCAGGACTTACTCCTAGGGTGAAAAGCAAGTTTCCAAACTGTTTGTATAGTCTATGTCGAGGGTGCTGTGTTGTGCCTCCCAGGGTCTCCTTTGAGGATCAGTGTGCTTTTCTGGCCAGCTGCCAAGGGCACGGGCTGCTGACAGATCACAGTGGGATCCCTCCTTAGGAATATCCCTCAGCTGAAGGGAGTCATGCTTTCTGAAATACATGCCCTCCTCAGGAACATCTCTCACCCAATGACTGGTTAACGTGAGGGTACATTTCGCCTCCATGGGGTCAACTCCAAAGGCCTATCCCAGTTCCAGAGTCCCCCATGAGATCAGCGGAGATATCAGTTGTATCTGTACCACAGTTCAACTTGTCCTTCTGCCCACCCCTGCTCCCTCCCTCCCTGCAGGTTTTCTTCCAATGATTCATCCCCCCCCCCCCAACTAAATCTCCTGCATGGGAATCTCCATCTCAGAATTTATTTTCTGGGGAACCTAGGGCAGTCCAATACCTTTGGGGGTAAACAAGCACCAACAGCATGTAGTTCTGTAAGTTTGTACATATATAAAGGCAGGGGGAAAAATCTGAAAGAGTATAGGTGAAAGCGACAATAGCAATTACCTTCAGGGAGGATCTAGGATGGGGGGAGGACATTCAAGAGATACTTTATTTATATGTGTTGTTTGAATGTGTTACAACTCATGTGTGGGGTATGTGTGTGTGTGTGTGTGTGTGTGTGTGTGTATCTTTTTGTGGAATTAAAAACAAATATAATTATGAAAACCAAAAGATAACCCTTCATTTATGACATTATCCCAAATCCTTCCAAACCTGGTCTCTAGGGCCATGTACCCAACTGCTTATCGTACTCTTCTACTTAGATATCCCGCAGAACCCTCACATTCATGTCCCCCCCAAAAAAACTTTACCATCTCCTCTTTCCAGTTTCTTTCCCCCTGTATTTTCTGTCTCAGTGAATGAGAGCATCACTTTCTTACCTAACCACACAAACAAGGACTACGGAAGTCATTTTTGGTTATTCTTTCCACCTCACTACTTTACTTCCAATCCACGTTCACTCCCTGTCAATTCTATGTCCTTAGTATTTCTCGGACCCCTTCAGTTCTAGTTCAGGTTATCATCCACTTTTGCTTGGAGCCTTCTTTCAGCATCCTGGCTTTCCTCATTGGACCCCGTCTTGCTCCTCTTCCAGCCGTTCTCGACGTTCCAGCAAGGGCAGTATTTCTAAAACATCGAGCTGTTCCAATTGGACAGAGTAGGAGTCTGCAAGAAACCATGCATACTCTTCCAGTTGCCACCCAACCCATTTTACGATCTTTTCCACATTGGGCCTAAGAGGCAGCTGGAAGCCTGGAAAGAAAAATGAAATGCCCCGCCTTGGCCTAGGAGACACAGAGAACACCATCTGGGCTAATGGGTCATTTCTAGTAACAACCATTCTTCGAGATTCCACTGAACCCTGTAGATTCCACTACATCCATGGATTAACTAGAAGGGGTCTAAAAAGAGAGTAGTAATGACTAGAGGAATGGGAGAAAGAGGCATGGAGAGAAGATAAGGGGACACATACTTCTATGTATCACTTGTCAGCCTGACAATGAGCTAGGTTATGTCTTTAAATGGAGGTAGAAGCTGAGAACTCTTGTCTTAGAGGCGGGCGGGGAGGATGACCCTAAACCACATGGGTCAGCTCCCCCCACCCCTGCCCTGGTGTTTGGGATGCTTTAATGCTGTTAAAAAAGCAAATTTGGTTTTTTTGAATGGCAGAATAGTGACCTTAAAAAAACTTTATTTCTATGAAAATCATTTTGTTATTTTTGACATAATAATAATAAAAATGATAATAACACCAAAAGATTAAAAAATTTCTTTTTCAAGTGAGCTTCTTTTTATCTTAACTCCATATTCTAGGAAAATTTCGAACATATACAAAAGCAGAGAGAACAGTGGGTCCAGCCTCACATGTGGATCACGCAGGTCCGACCATTGGCCTCTATCTGGCCATTCTAGACTGCATTGCCCCCCCTTGTCCTGGTTGTGGAGTTATTATCTCACCTCTAAACCTTCTCATGTGTTCTCCTTGGGATGCTGGAACTGGGGAGCTTCAAACCTCATTTTGGTTTTGTCAGCTGACTCCCAGCTGGACTCTGCCAGGGGCGGGTGCAGAGGGAGACTGAGGCTGGAGAAGGAAGAAGGGACTTGCTTCTTCCTGTTTGCTTCCCACTTGAACCGCCTTGCAGGTTGCTTCTCCCCGGGACAGCAGTGGCTGTCCTTGCCCAGGGTAATGGCAGTAGCTAGCTGCAGGTTTTCTAACGTTCACAAGAGTAGCCTCATCAGCCCTAGGAGGCCAGAGAGCACTCTCCAGAGCCAGTCCTGGAACTCAGACTCCAGGGGTCTTCTCAGAGGTCTGTGTGCAGCTGAGTGGGGAGCTTCCTCCAAGCCTCTGGGTCTTGACAATTCCCAACCCTCGCCTTGTTTCTTGACCCTGGGGCAGTAAGCATTGCCTGCAGTTGCTACTTCCAGGGTCCTTTCATGATCCTCCTGGTTCTCTTTACTTGTCCATGAGCTGGTTGATAATTCTTCATTCCCTATTACAATAAATAGTGTGGTTTCTGTCCCTATCAAGACTGCTTTTTTCTGAAGTATTTTAAAAGCCGATTCAGATATTAGGACATTTCATCTGTACTGCTTCAGGATGTATCCCCAGCTTAGGAGAATTTTAAAAAATTTACATAACCACAACAGGAATTAACAAATTTAACAAATATCCCGTAATGCCATTGAATAATTAGTTCACATGCACATTTCCTTGATCTTCCTAATGACTTCTGACATCTTCATAAGCATCACTCACAGATGCCCTGGAGATGTAGGGAGGGAACAGGAACAAGCCACTTGGGAGGATGGTTACTGTTCCAGGTGAAAATTCCAGAAGAACTAGAAAACTCCTTCAATTTTCACTTGTATTAGGGCTATACCTGGGTGGAAAGGAAGCCTGAGAGAAGACAGACAGACACTTGAGGGGCAGAACAGGGTAGAGGGAGGGCCTGGGAACCAGATAACAGGTTGCAGGTGTGTTGGCCACTGCCTCCTCACCACAGACCTGACTGAAGGACTCGAGTGAGGGAAGTATCTTCAGTTCACAACTTTACCAAGCAAAAAAGGCTGGAAAAGGGGTCTGAGGACAGGGAGCAGAGTGACACACACAAACAGAGTTGAACTGGATGTTTTGTTCAGCTCATTCCATGATAGGAATGCTCCTCCTGGCAGGCTACGCTTGAATGGCTGTACCCTTCCTCCTGACATAAATCTTCATTGCTTTCCCAGTAGAAACATCACCATTTTGCCAAATGGCAGTTTTCATAATGAAAGTTGCAATGATTTATTTATCTTCCCAAGATTACCTAAACATAAGAAGCTTAATTGGACTTGTCTAAACTTTGTCAGTCACCCATAGCCTTGAAGACCTCCTGACTCTGTGTTCAGAACATAGACTAAAATTAACGACAGGGTAGAGATGCCAAAACTCTGATCTCTGGTAGGGGCAAAAGGGAAAGTTGTGGAAAAGGTTTGCACGTTCTTTGTAGTCGTGCTGCATTTTACTTCAGTTTTAAGGGAGGAGGGGAGAGGGAACCTGTAGAGCAGGAAGACACGGCAGAGAATTGGTCATTTTCTTAGGAGTACTTGTGACCCTCACGAGCCTCCAGGCACCCTCCACCAATGGTGGAGGGAAAACTTAGGGTACAAGGAAACTGAGGACATTGAAGACATTTGGTGCTGCTCATCGAGGCTAAACCATTAACTACAGTACCATTATTTGCCTATTATCATTTTCTCATCATATCAAATTAGCTGTTACACAGCTTGGTTAGAATAGCACTGAATATTTCTCTTGACCTTGAAGCCCCGGCTATCTCAGAATGTTATTTCTTGGTTATTTCTAGTGAATTTTATAGGCTCAGTAACTGAGCAAACCTCAACTTTTGCAAATCAAGCTGGACCAACTTCTATTTTTAAAGGTTTTATTTTATTTGAGAGAGAGAGAGAGAGAGTAAGAACATGTGAGGATAGGGAAGGGCAGAGGGAGAGAGAGAGAGAGACTCTCAAGCAGACTCTGCACTGAGTGTGGAGTCTGATGTGGGGCTCAATCTCAGGACCATGAGACCATGACCTGAGCTGAAACCAAGAGTTGGATGCCTAACCCACTAAGCCACCCCAGCGTCCCCAAGCTGGACTATCTTTAATGAACCTATGGAGTTCACCAAAAGCCTGGGAAAGATAGAACCAACATTTTAACTTTGGCTCTGCTGTTTTTAGTGATATGATCTCACTAGGTCAAACTCCGTAGGATCTCAGTTTCTTCATCTGTGAAATGGAAACAAGTATGAACACTCGCCTTATTTTCTTATTAGGAATTTGGCAAGAATGAAATGAAATAGAGTTTTAAAACTGTAAACAACTACATATCTGGGACGTCTCCTGGGAATTACTTAGCAACTTACGAAAGTCTTAAGATCATTTCTGGTTATGACCTTAGGAAATTCTTCAACCTTGCCTTGCCAAAATTTAGCCCAGGGAGTAATGAGATTAATTTCTTTTCTATCTCTCCCAGAAGAAAGCTGTGGAAGGGAGATACTAAATGGGAAAACCCTTGTACATCCTAGAGTTCTTTCTAAAACTGCCACTCATTATAGCAGCTGAAAATTCTTCTGATCTTCGTCAGAAGTAACATACACACCATCCAAGGAAACATAACCCTTTAGCTCCAGGAGGCAACCAGTGTCTGCTGCACTTGGTACCTTCTTAGCAGTCTGTGTGAGTTTTTCCATGCACAGGAAAAGCCAGCCTGAGTCCCTCTGCTGTTCTTATATAAGTCTATCTGTTGTTTTAATATCTCCATTGCCCCAAACCCTGTCCTATCAGTTGGAGGTGGGTTTCTGTATGCCCACTGTTCAAACATTCCTTCTCCCCATCTTGATTCTTCATATTCTGCTCTCCTGGCCAGAGTGAGTTCATGTAAACTGACAAGTTTTAGGACTTAACTGGGTCTCGTTCTTTGACTTGAAGGCAGATGGCACTCCAGAGTCTCTTTACGATGGCATGTCCAGATCTGAAAGCCTGATGGAACATCACTTTGTGGCTTCTCAACTTCACAGTATTTGCGGATACATGACATCCACTGTGTCCTTTAAAAAAGCATTTTAGACAATTGGGCTTGGCTTCTGATGGCCTTCATGGTCAGATTGTTATTGGCTAGTGTGTTCTCTGGAAGCAGCAGGGAGATACAGCTTTCCCAAATGCACCACCAAAGGGCATGGAAACAGCCAAAAACTCCAGAAAGATTACTCCATTTCACTTTCCAAATTTCAAACAATGCATCTAATGAGTGAAGCTTCATTCAGACCTAAAACCCCAGCTGCCAGAGATAGTGGAAAACAGAGATTTTAGCTTTGCAGTCTTGCCAAATAGCTCTGTCCTCAGCTCTCTGGACTTCTCAGCAGCATTTGGCCTGATTGACAGCATCTTCTTTCTCCAAGCCGTTTTGCTTTGCTTCTGTAATGCAAGATTCTCCTGGATTGCCACCTACCTTTCTGGAACCTCTGTTCTTAATCTCTTTTATGGTTGTTCTTCCTCTGCCCTTCTCTTAAATGATGGTGTTCCTCATATTTTTTATCCCAGGCCCACTTTCTTTTCTCACACTGTATGCTTTTTATTTTTAAAGATGATCTCATTTGCTGTCTATCTTCCCAACTTTCCGCGTCTCCAGGTACTCTCTATCTGATGTTAACCACCAAATTTACATTTCCAATACATAGCTGTCTTTTGAGTTTCAAATCCAAATAGCCAACTGCCTACTAAAATTGTGGGCACTAAAGGCAAAGCAAATTCAACGTGTCTGAAAATGAATCTACCCTGTTTTCTCTCAAAATGTATCATTTCTCTGTGCTTGCATCATCCGTGGACTAGCCCAACCAGAACCTTCATGTTTAGGGTTCTACTGTTTACCTGGTGGCTGGTTTCCAAAAGACAAGAAGCAGAAACCTCCCGATCAGTTAAGAGTGGCGTCTGTAACTGGCGCATCGTAACTTCTGCTGATTCTGTTGCTCAAACTAGTTAGAGCTCACGCAGATTCAATATGGCAGAAAAAGGGATGACCTCATGATAGTGGCAAGTTCATATCGCAAAAAAAGTGCGAGGCATGGGAGGTATCGTTGTGACTATCTTTGGGAAAGACAATCTTCCATGCTGCCAAGATCAGAAATCAAATTCAGACTCCACTAACTGCAAACCCAGAGCACTTAACCGTGACCTATATTTTTTCTTCATGTGTTCAAAAAACACTCCTTCCACTTCTGGAAAATAACTAAAATCAAGGAATATTGGTTCTTCTCCATCACTAGCTAATGGCTCATTCCTTTCTTTGTTCACCATCTTTCAGCTTCTACAATATGCCCATGCATTGTTCAAGGGCATACGGGGATGATGAGAATGAACATGTCCTTGGGGCTGGAGTCCGCCCTCCACCCGTGGCACAAGTACTTTCATTCTGAATCAATGGACTCAGAATCAGTTGTTTTTAAGGGCAAGGGATAATCCATTTTTGATTCTAAGAGAGGTGAAAATGAAGCTCTGTAGGGAGGGAGAGGTCTGAGCAGAGTTTAACATTGAAGCTTGACCCAAAGTTTATAACATTACAAAATATTTAGATCTCTTGGTGTGGCATGTATACGGGGGAAACTGTACATTTTAAATATTTACAGCTGATAAACATTTTTCATTATAGGACAGTACTTGACACATAGCGACTTTTAGGGGAAAATGCTTGAATTCGGCACGCAAGTGCTTTGATTTTACCTTCTGTCCTAGGGTTAAGCTGCATCACTGGCTAAGTGGCCAACACTTGGTAGGCCAGTGGCCAAAACAATCAGTTGGGTCACTGTGCCATCCAGTGCCCTCATTAAGACGATTGAAACAAGAACGACCAAATCAGATTGACTCCATGGGAATCTAATCAATTGTTCCACAATCAGATATAACATCTCTCCAATCAAATTAATTTTATTTTATTTAGTTTAGGGAAGCGACATAGGCACAATGTTCATGGGTGCCTGTTCTTTCCTCATACACAATGTGACATAATATTAGTATTTGTAGGGATTCTAGAGACATCTGGTTCTCTACTGTGGGAAAAAAGGATAAGCAGTTCCCTAAAGCACTAGGTAAATGTGGGGTGTCTCTCCAGAGTGCTCCGTGTATCTTCAAATTGGGAGGGGAATACATTTATACGTTTAAACAAGTACAGATATATCATGGGGTGTGTATTAGGGTTGACTAGATTGTGTTCTGCTAACAAAAAATGTCCAATCTCCGTGATTTAAGACAAGTTTATTTCTCACTCATGCAACATGTCCATGAGGGTCAGCTGAAGCCTGTGTTCCATGTTGTTCTCATCCCGGAATCCAGACTGATGGAAGAGATTCTCTGTAGAACTTTGTCTGTTGTCTTAGTGGAGGGAAAGACATTGGGTAAATCACGAGCTAGATCATCATATACTCACCTGGTAATGGCACCTATCATTTCCACTCAAACACGTCATTGGCCAAAGAAGGTCATATAGACCTACCTATTATCAAAGAGGGTCAGAGAAGTGCAGCTCTACTGTGTGCCCAGGAGAATCAGAAATATTTGGTGAACAATATTAATGTCTACCACAGAATGGGGTGCAAATCTCATATAAACTTAGGATGAAACCTAAGACTTTGAAGAAGTTTCTTGAAACCTATGTGCACCCGCTAAAATGATTAAATACGAGAATCCTAGAGAAAGACATGTGCTTGCCTGAAATGTCTTATTTTATCTTAAAATATGTGTAAATATATACATTTATAAAAGTATAATATATAGCAAACACACACACACACAAATACACCCTATATATAAAATATATAAGTGTATATTCCTTCTCTTATCTTTTTATGTCAGTCTAAGGGGATTTCTATAAGAGTAAGTTCATTGATTAGATTTTCTTATTGCCTAATATCTCTAAGTGTCTGGTCCTTATGAGAATCTGAAGCCACTGGCAAAGCAATCTAAGTGAAAAAAATCTGTCGAGATGTTTTACAGTTCTTTCACGGTTGTCTCTTTCATGGAGTATTTGGAAGCAATTTGCAAATGCAAGTGACTTGCATTTTTTAAATATTTCCAAAGTTTTTACTTAGCTTTCCAGCATTCACTGTCTATCTTAAAATATTTCAAACACACAGAGAATCCATTCTTGCATATTCACTGCCACCTAATCAGGACAGTTTTCACACAGCTCTATTTCTTTTGTAATCATAATCTACACATTTAAATAATATTTCATTGAAACACATAATTGAAATAAGTACAGAAGCACACCCAGACTTGGGAATGGTACAAGTCAGGTGGCAGTAACAGAAATAAAAGGGTGTGCGAGAGAGGATGCAGGCCCCTAGCCTCCACCATTCTAGTGCATCAGATAATACACGTCAAATAACGAACGGAGAGTACCGGCTGGGGATCTAGGCAAGTGGTTGGTTAAAAGAACTTGTATTAAACTCTGGTGGAAAAGTTAAGGAGCACAGTCCAGGATCCTCATATTGCAAATAATGATCCTAAAGCCCAGAGTCTGTGAACTACTTAAATTCATTCATTCATTCATTCATTCACTGATTTATTAGTTCATTTATTCATCAGTCTACTTGGAGGTAGTCAAGGATAGTGGAGAAGAGCATGGAGGCTGGCACCAGATTGTGTGGGTCTGAATTCCAGTTTTGCTCTCTGTGCCCCGTGGCCAGTTTTTCCGACTGTAACATGGGAAGATCAGGACCTACCTCATGGGGTTGTTGAGAAGATTGAATGAAATAATGAGTTAAGTTATGTAAATGTTAACTTATGATAAACTTCATTTGATGAATCTTTGCTGGCCAAATATCATGTGCCCAATATTGCCTTAGCTGATGGAGAAAGGAAGGTGAACAATAAATAGCACAGCTACCTCTCTTGTGCCGTGTTATAGCCTAATTCGAGAAGGCAATGTTACGTGATCGGCTTCACATTTATCAGATACAATTTGCTTACATTCTGTGAAGAAGGAGAGGGTGGTAGGAACGAGCCTTTCCTTTCTATATCCTCAGAGATCAGTAGAGTCTGGCACATACTAAGTGCTCAAGAAACTATTTCTGGAACAAACAGAACATTCTGTTTTTATATATATATATATACACATATATATACATACATATATATAATACATATTTATACATTATATTTATCATATATAATAAAATATTCATATATATTTATATAAGTATATATAAATATAATTCATATATTATATTCATGAATATAAATATTTATGAATATAATATATGAATTATATTTGTATTTATATACTTATATGAATATTTTATTATATATGATATTATATATGATAAATATAATGTATAAATATGTATTTTATATATTATAGATATACTTATATAAATATAACATATGTAATTAATAGATATATGATTTATATATTTTATTTATTTTTTATTTATTTATATATTAATAGATATATAATTTATATATTTATATACTTGTATATTTATATATAAGTATATTATATGTATTATATATATGTATATATAAATAAATATATTACTTACCCTCTCCCCACTAATTAATACCCATTTCGAGGATTTGTCAGCATTCTGCTGCTTGTTAGAGACTGGGGTTCCTGGCACGGGGAGAGACCAGCACTGCTTGCTAGTCATTCCTTCATTCCTCCTCTTTCCTCTTTTACACATTTAGTAAAACTAAAATCCTCTGGTTTCTAGTGCTTCTAGTTCATTAAGATGCCTTCTGTGGGCAGTTTTTCTAAGATGTGAACTTAGATTGCTAGATTCAGAATTCTGACTTCTGTGTGATAATGATCAGCACTTCTCTATCTGCCGATTTAGGAAAAATGCCAAGAGAATATCATTATACATTTCAGCCACTATTTTTATATGCTTCAAAGTGAGTTTCTTTATCGGTAGAAGTTGAATTTTTGAACTTTAAGTATCTTTTGATACTTAAAGGGATAGTAAGGGATGTTACTGAATGCAAAGTCAGTGCTAAAAGTGAAATGTTTTATTGCTCCCCAAACCTAGCTTAACAGACCCACCACCAGCAGATCTCTGAGGTCTTCGCCAGGTTTGATAACAAATGCATGCAGGAAAACTTGGGCCCTGGAGACCCCCTGGGGGACAGGGGCGGGGATGCAGCATTTGGGTGGGAGCTCGGTTTTTAGCTATAAAGATGACACAGAATATTTAAAACAGTTTAGCTAGAACTTTCTTCAAGGTAAATTTCATGCTTCCCTGACCTCTAGAATGTTCTGGAAAGCAGTGTGTCCAGTTTAGCGTAACTGACTACAGCAAAAGAAATCTCCTCCATGGCAGTTGTAGAGAGTGAGCAGCCCTGAATTGTTTCTGTTTGCTCTTATTTCTGCCACCTGTAACAGCTTCTCAGATATGTAAGTTGCACACGGCTGATGAGGGCCAAATGTATTTCCACTGCTACCTATATAGTGGCCCCATGGTCTGCTAAGTGTGAGGGCACTTACAGTGACCCTGGGGCGAATGATATTTGCCATGTACGGTGCCCAGTGTCCTGTGGGCACCCCCTGGGGTAGGTGTCTGGCACTACTGGGCTATTGGTTGTTGACAATTAACATAGATAATTAAGCCTTCCGAAGTCCTTGTGGCTAGTTTACAGAGTCTTCTCCTGTCCTCTCAGAGTCTGCACTACTTCTCTCCTCTCCTGGACTCATTCTCGATATTCATCTTCCTCCCCCTTCCCTCCTCCTCTTCTCGTTGCCTCCCCCACTCCCTCTCCCTCTCTTGCTTCTCCCTCTCTCCTTCCACCCGTCACCCTCCTCTTCCTCCCTCTTTCTTCCACCTTGTCCCAGTTTGCCAAACCTCGCTCCTCTTTCCCCACCCGCAGAAAGCTGTGTACGTGGCTTGTCGTTTTGGTCTGCAGAGGCCCCACAGATCAAGACACAGTTTCCCTGAGGGCTGTTGCAACCTGCCAACTCTCCAGCCTTCAGATCTGGAGATAGAGCGAGGCATGTTTAAGGAGAGCAGATAAGAAGAAAGAATCACCAACGAGCCATCAGTCAACCCTGGACAGCTTGCGGGGGAGCTCTCGCAGAGAGCACCCCGCCGAAATGCTGTACAGAAGCCCTAGGAGGCTGTGCAGTTCCCAGCCGGCATCCCAGACCCTAGGGCAGACGGCAAGACGATCAGAGAAGGTTGACTTAAACTGAGCAAAAGTAAAAACACAATATTGGATCTGGGTAGAGTTGATGATAGCTCAACTAAGAATTACAAAGTGGGCTTGAGACTTCCTGTGGGAGCCCTGGGTTGGCCCGTGTTCCCACTCCGTGGACACTGTGCCAGCACACACATCTCCTTTTCATTTGTCAGCACTCTGCTTCTTGTTAGAGACCGGGATTCCCGGCAGCGGGAGAGACGGGGCGCAGCTTGCTAGGCGGGTCTCGCGCTCCCGCCGCGGCTCTGCACACATGCTTTGGAGGAGCTGCTGGTTGTCCCAGCTACCTCGGCAGGGGCTGGCTGTGTTGCAGGAGCAGGTGGTGCCTGAGGACAAGCCCTTGTCTTTCCTCAAGGCAGTTCCCCTATGTTGCCTCCCTCCCCTCCCCGCCCCCCCATATCCTTTGTTTTGCACCATTTCCTTTCTCCCTGAGCTTGGCTGGGCCACCAGCCCCCTTCGCAGAACCAAAGAGTTATGCCTGCAGGAGAGAGGTCCTGGGGGGCCGGCTGGTAGGGGACATGAAGGAGCCTCCTGGGGTGCTGGGAATGTTCTCTATTTTGGTCTGAGTGCAAGTTGTGTGAGCTATATGCCTATGTAATCACTCATCCGTCTATGCATTTAAGAGTGTGTACTTTGCTGTGTGGAAGTTATACCATCAACAGAGAGAGAGAGAATCTGGAATTGGCAGATCTGGGTTTGAATCCATTTAGGGTTGTGTGACCTCTGGCTCTCGCCAAGCCTCCGTTCACCCCTGTAAGCAAGGGTAGCGTGCACGACATGAACTGAAATGCATCCACAGTGCATCTAGTGCTGGGTGCAGGGTTAGTGGTCCAGGACAGTGCAAATATCACCATTGTTGTCCAAGAAAATTATTCTCCGAACATGGGAACAGATGCAAATGTTTTTGAGTTAACGTCTCTCCACACCTTGGAGCATCTGGACCGCGAGTTCCAAGGTCTTAACTCAAAGGTGGGACTAACCGTGGGAATTTGAGGCACTGAAGCGGCCTAACAGAAGAAAAGCACTGGGCCAGGAGCCTTTCAAGTGTGCTCCTTACAGTTGCCCCAGCCGGGCGGCCCCAGTCCGTCACCAGGCGGCCCCAGTCCGTCACCTGGCGGCCCACACAGGCCTCACCTGCGTCTCACACCCGTTCCAGCCACGTGTCTTGAATCCTGCAGGCAAATTCTGATGAATTCATTTTTGGCAAATAAACTCTGCTCGTACGCAAAATGTGAACTTTTGATCCGTGCGCCCTGACACCAAGGCTGAGAAACACAGCTATGACTAATGGCATTATTTCAGCTCGGCCCCAGAAAACCGGAGCCTTCCTGATTCTTTTTCTGCCCTCATTAAAGACCAGGAAATGGAGGAGACCCGTGATATTTATTGCTGCCCCCTCCTCTGCTCGTAAGTCCTTAGAAATCCATAGAAGTCCGGAGTGTGGGAACCACGTGAAGTCTTTAGGGCTGGTGGAGTGAAAACCCCTCGCTCTCCACTAGAAGCAGGAGAAGTAACTCACACAGGGTTCATTCATCTTCAACAAGGACTCTGTCAGTGACTGTGTGCCAGGATTTGTGGTAGACGCTGGATTACATAAACTGGCATGGAAAATTTCTTCTAGCTCCTTTCCAGAGTTCTCCTGAGTCAGGCTGTCACTCCAATCGGTCCCGCCGGCTACGCATCGATGCTTCGGTAGAACAATGGTCTAGACTCAATGCCGAGTAAAATCGTCAAGGGAGAAGCAGGAGTGCCGGGAGCTGGTGCCACAAAACACACAGACTACTGTACAGGTAAGAGCCTGAGCCCTGAGCCGGCTGGGGGCGGGGCCGGGGGGGTTGGGTTCCGTCTTCATCGTTGCTTCCCTGCCTGCGTCTTAGGATTTCCTCTGCCACACAGAGTTCTGGGGGTGCATCTCCTCTGTTTCCTGACTTCCTGAGTTTTCGGCTACTCTGGGTCGTCATTCCATTCTGGATTCAACCCCCTGAATGTGCCAGAAAGAGAAATGGAAGACATGAGCGCACCGGCCCTGGTCTCCAAACTCCCTCCACCCAGGCCCTGAAGCACGGGCTATGGGGGCAGTAAACCCACTGCCTGCAGACAAGCAGTCTAAGCTAGAGAAGGGGGCCAGTGGAGAAGCTAGAGAAGTGGTCCCTGGTACCAACACATGGAGGGCTGTGGCAAACTCTAGGGGACACATGCTGTGTATGGGGTCAGTCAGTCACTTCTGCAGCTCGGTGGGCTTTTGCTTGGAGATCACAGACTCAGCATTGCCACATCTTCAAATTTTTCAAGATAGGCCAGAAATTTTAAATTTATTTATTTATTTATTTATTTATTTATTTATTTATTAATGAAGACATTTTCCAGTTTTTTGAAATCATTCTGTGGGTCCAATAAAAAACAGTTGTTGACTTCTGGGCTGTCCCCCCGACCCCACCAACTGCCGCCCTAAGGGATGGTCCAGAGCTAGTCTTTCATATTCCTGGTCAGCAGACAGAGAATAAGGATAGGCAGAAATATGTTTGGATGTGAGAGTGCGTTGCTTCCTGGCCCGGGACACACAGTGCAGGTGTTGTGAAGGGGACTGAATTCCCGCTGTGCTCCTCCCCTCTCCCTCGGTGAAAGTCGTGTCAAGCCCTCTGAGCCTCCCTTTCTCCACCAGTGACGTGGGCTCATGTGACCTCTCAGGGGTTTCTCATTCAAGCAGGACATCTCCTGTGGTTGAGTATCTCGCCCACCTATTCGTCCGTTCAGAGATTTAGTAAGAGCCTACGGTGTGGCCGACACCGAGCTAAGCCCTTGCAGTCAGTAATGACAGAACGAATGATCTGAGCCTCCCTGAGCACATGGCCGGATGGGAAAGATGAGCAACTTGGGACGCCGTAGCCCCGCAGCATCCTAAGCGGGAGACGGGGTGGGGTGTGCCCCTGGCTCTCTGCCTGCCCCGTCTTCTGGGCCTCTTCCCTGCGTCATGGGTTCCTGCCACTGGTTCCCAGGCTACTTCCTGAACATGCCAGCTTCCTCATACCTCTTCTTTTCCGCCTTCACATCATTGTCCTTGCTGCTCGCTCTGCCTGGAATGACCTTTCCCCAGCAACTGAGGAGCTGCTCCCCTGTATCGCTCATACCCCAGAAAGGCGTCCACCAGATGTTCTATCTCAAATGGCCCCACATTCTACTCTGGTTTTGCCCATGGCTCTGCTTTATTTCATTTTTTATAGTCCTTGCTGCCACCTGACATTCTAGTACGGATCTTTGTCGTTGGTGGTGACATCATCCGTTGTCATCAGAAGCCTTGACTTTCGTCTGTTTCCCTCCCTGCCACCTCCTCGGTGCCTGGAGCAGAACCTAGATCGTGGCGGTTTTTCATCAAACCTTTGCTGAATGAGGAAATGAAAGAAGTACATGGGGAAATAATTTAGGCGCAGGAAACTTCCTGACAGAGATGACATTTAAGTCAATGAGTTGGTCAGATATAAACGATGCTTAGGTAAGGGTAGCGGGGGCACGTGCGCAGGTAGTCTGGGCTGAAGACACAGCATGTCAGAAGTCCTGGAGATGAGCAGAGCAGCAGTGGTGAAAGAAGTTGAGCTTAGCTGGGGCCTGGGGTGTGGAAGGGGTGGGGCAGGGGTGGGGCAGGGGTGGGGCAGGGGTGGGGCAGTGGAGAGAGTTGTGGGTGGGAGAGAGGCGGGAGGCAGGAGAACCCTGGCAAACCTACTATGGAGTGAGTCCAGACCCTATCCAACAACACAGGGAAGCAAAATGGTACAGCCTGTTTGGGGCACAGCTTGGCAGTTACTTATGAAATGAACTGTGCATTTGTCATAGTCTCAGAAACACCACTCCAGGGTATTTACCCAAAGGGAAGGAAAACTTTCTTTCACATGCAAAACCCTGAGTTTTTATCACAGCTTCATCTTTCATCACAAAAGCGATCTGTTCTCTATTTTGAAAGCTGTGATGGTTACATCACTATGTGTTTGTCAAAATCATACACTCCAAAGAGCGATTTTTGCTCTATGGAAAGGACTCTTTGATTCAAAGAAACGTGGGAAACCCTTGGAAGGTTTTCAGGCACTGTCAGATCTGTGTTTTGGGAGGATCACTCTGGCAGGGGGACAGCGAGAGCGGAAATGGGAACCACCACGACGTCGGGAGCCGCGGACCACATGAGAGATAAGTGCAGCGTGGACGGTGCTGGCAGAAGTGGGGGTGGCAGAAAGGGAGGGTTGGAGACCTAGTGAGACTCAGCAGGGCTTGCTGACTCATTGGATATGGGGAATGAGAAAGGGGGAGGCGCCAAGAATGATGCTTAGTGTTTTCATTTGTTTTGTATGTTCTGTTTTATCTTAGCCGGTAACACAGTCCTAAGTGCTTTACTCTTGGGGACTCTTTGAGGCCATGACCAAAAATTTACCTCTCTCAGGAGTTGCCATTGAGACTTCATGTTCTGTAGCAGCAAAGTACTTTCACCTTGGTGCTGCCGTTTGGCTGGTTAAGCCCTTGTGTCTATTCAGTTTACGTAGGTACAGCTACGTAAGCTGATTAAGATGGTTATTAAGTTACATGGCAGACCAATCTGCATGCTGACTGTCGTTTTCAAGGGAATTTAGAGAGATATACAGCACAAGAAAAAAAGATTCGAAGAAAAATCAGCATGTGTTCTAAGATAGAGAGCGGTGTCCCTTATAGAGCCTTGAGCACCTGTGCGTGGCTGTGGCTTGGGTGGTTTTGCCTGTAGAGAGGAAGGATGGGCTTCCACATTCTCCTCTGCTTCGTCAGCTCCTTCCTTTCCCTGGCTGAGATCAAGCTCGAGGGCGTATCTCTGGCCAAACCACCTTCTGCTGTTTTTATGTGGCCCCAATTCCGTGTGGTCTGGCTTGGCAAGGAGAAACATCAGTTGAATGAGTACAGTTCGTGGCCTGGAAATTTATAGATGTCCTTCAGAGCATTCGGAACTCCGAACCCATGTTATGTCATTGATCCTCAAAATATTCTTGGGAAGTTAATGGAAATCCTTGCCTGTGTTCATGAATCGGGAAGCTGGAATAAAGAGACATTCATTTGAGACAAATCCGCTTAAGATCCTAAAGGACAGAGGACTGGTTCCTTAATCGTCTTTAAGACATCTAACCCTTGCCTTAGAGGCATGTGGCTACTTTATGGCCTTTCTAAATGTCAAGTTCAGTGAAAGTACTTCGCAAGGGTTGCCTCGTGGTGGGTTTAGAGGATGGTTTTGAGTTCTTTGTGATCATTCATGTTTTTCTGGCTTTCCTGTAAGAAGTGTGTGATACCTTTAGAATTGGGAAGAAAAGGAAAGAAACCTCATTTAACAACAGTGTGCACAGTGGGAAACCATTTTTAAAAAAAAATTTGCATATGAGATTATACCTCCAAATGTTAATAGTAGTCATTGTGTTGGTCTGGGAATATGGATGATTTTTCTTTTTTTTTCTTTTTTCCTAGTGCTTTGTGTTTTCCTCCCCACCCGCCCCACCCCCTGCCATGAATACACATTACTTCTGTAATCAGAAAAAATACAAACTATTCTTTAAACAAATGCCACGCAGTCTTCCTCTCCCCAGTGAATGCAGTAAAACTGGGAGGGTGAGGAGACTGGGCTTGCAGTTCTGACCCTGGGAGCGCCTGGCTTCATGAGGTGAGGCATGTTACTTATCCAGTGTGATGACCCGTTTCCATGGCTTTAAAGAGTAACACTCGGGCCAGCTCCTCCCCCTACCCCTTCCAGCGAGCTAATGCATCTGAGGGCACTTGGAAGGAAGATACTGAGTGGGGTGCCCCCCGCTGGAACTGCTGTCCTGTAAATATCGTGTTCAGTATTATGAAGGGAACATGTTGTAATTAAAGGCACATCATTTTTATTTTGAGGGAGCAAGCTAAATCACAATTTAAACCAATCTCCTGTACTTTGGTACTTCTTGTGCTGGCTGGTGTCACGTCAGAGTGGAAGGGGAGAAGGTTTGTCCCTCTGTGCCCAGGTTTTCCAGGCAGGGTCAGGCAGAGAGATCTGGCCAAGAGCCTTTGGGGGTGCGGGGGGCTGAGGTGCTGCCAGCTCTGGAACATGGCCGCCCCCGGCTAGGTTGCTGTGCCTGAGTCTTCCACAGACAGTAGACCCCCTGGCCAACGAAGCCCGACTCTTGGCTGCTCACTGACAGAAAATCTATGGCTGACTAAGATGGTTCCGTGAGGAGATGGAGGACTAAAACATTGCTCTCTTCCAGCTAAAGGTAATGTAATTATCAGTATTCAGTCATATAGTTTTGTGGCCACAGTGATTCATACAGATTCTCTATAAGAAGGAAGAAAAATGACATGGAAAGAATGGTCTATAGATCAACCTATTCAAGTGGAAGAGATTTTTTATATATGATCAGAGAGGAAGACAGATCTGTGATTCTTTGGACGTGAAGTTTCACTAAACATTTAAAAATGTATTTTCTTGATCTGTTTCTCCCTCTGTCTCTCCAGGGATGGAAATAGAAATTATTTAGTTTCGGAATTCAACTTAATTCAAGTTTTTCTGCGGATAAGTGCTAGTGGAGGAGGGGAACACAGCTTTCAAAGGCCTACATTCTTTTTTTTTTTTTTTTAAAGATTTTATTTATTTATTTGACAGAAATCACAAGTAGGTAGAGAGGCAGGCAGAGAGAGAGAGAAGCAGGCTCCCCGCTGAGCAGAGAGCCCGATGCGGGGCTCGATCCCAGAACCCCGGGATCATGACCTGAGCTGAAGACAGAGGCCTTAACCCACTGAGCCATCCAGGCGCCCCCAAAGGCTTACATTCTGATGCCCCTTTTGCCAAGGCTTCTTCATGGTTAAGTGATTGGTATTTTGGTGAAACTAAGGGTCCTTAGCCCACTTTTCTCTATTACACCTGGCATATTTTTCCATATGTTTAAAAGAAGAAAAAGCATTTCCTCCACTTTTCAAGCAATTTTAGGGCTTGTCCTGTGGTTAGAAAAGACAAACAAAGCTTACGCTTATGAATATTAAAACTGAGTGTTGGAAAACGACTTGAGGTAATTTGATTGCTCAAATTCAATTCCTTAATTGATTACTTGATTTAATTACAATTTTCTCCTTGGGTGACTAAGCAGGACTATATTTAAGCCAGCCTGGAGAGGTGGCCAGCTCTCTTTATCTGTAGCATGAAATGAAATGGCGTGGTCCTGTTGGCTCAGGCTCCAAAGCTGAGGGCAGTGAGTGCTAGACCATCAGCAAGACTTGCTAAGAAGTTGGAATGAGTTTTGCTACCCATAGCAGATCACCCGTCCTTACTCACACATAAAAAAAGGCAATAACAATGCTAAAAGAAGGTCAGTGGGAGAGAATTCTCCTGAACAGAGTATTTCCTCACAGTGTCCCACTCAAATCAAATGTGTGAGAGGAGCTGGAAAAGGGTTGAAGATATGGGCTGTTGACCATGCACCCCTCACTACAGAAACCCAAGATGACCATAGATTCAGAGAGAATCCTTGGGCTAGCTTGACAAATGTTCTCTAGAGTTGGCAGGGCACAGAGTCTGCAGTCTGAGGGAGAAAGATTGATAGAATTGTCCTCAATAGTGGGGTGAAGAGAAGGGCCGTAGGGCCAGCAAATAACACTTCCAGTCTGTCACAGGCAGGGATGGGTGTTATCTTGTCAGCTGGGGGGCGGGGGGACACCCCAGATAAAAGCCAGGCTCTGGTTTCCTTGAAAGGACCCGACCAAAAGGGTCTGCCCACAGGGACCAGACAACCTAGCAGAGACAGAAGGGTCAGCTATTTTATAGGAGCTAAGAGGATCTGGACTGGTCCGCCGGCGGGGCGGGGGGAGGGGGGCGCGGATAGTACTCTGTTCAGGGAGAGGTCCCCAGCAAGGAGGTCTCCAAACAACCAACAGAAGTGGTGTATGAGAGAAAAAGCCACGATCTGCCAGGTAGTGGGCACCATGACATTACTGCGATAGCGCTGGTCAAGTGTAGCTTTTGGCCCCTTTCCCTCTCCTCCCTCTCCTTGCCCTAGTGCTGGAGGAGTTGGAAGCCACAGAATAAGTTGAGGAGAGGGTATTTCAGGGCAATTAAGGAGCTGATCAATACCCACTTCCCTTCCTTAATGTAAGTATTTGAGCCTGGGTCAGAACTGAATGGGGGGGAAGGGGAGCTTTGACATACGTGGGAGATTGAAGTTTTGTGTTAGATGAACCGGGTTTTTTAATACCTGGGAAATGAGACACCCTCGATTTCTGGCTGACTGGAAGACATAAGGGGTCTGTCTGAGGTACCTCCACGCTGAGGAAGAGAGATCCAGCAGAGGAGGCTGGAGGGCAGTGGGTGGGAAAAGAACGAATTTGTTCCATGAGGGTCCGGCCCCTCAGTGTGTCACTTATTTTTCCAGAGAAAACTGCCTTTGCATATTATGGTTTTAGGAACACTTTAGGGGACCTGCAGTCTTGGTACGTGTCATATAAAATACCCCGTTTATTTCTAGAACACACAGCTCAGCAAAGCTCTATCTTTGATAACTCTAGCCTAGCTCTGGGTTTGGAGCTTTCCACTTTCTCTGCAGGGATTTTGATGATAAGAGTTGCGTAGATCGTCCAGAATGTAAAATGGAGAGGAGAGCTCATAAGGCAAGTCTGTTGAAACAGAAGATTCCGTACTTGTGAAGCATGACTGGGAAGGCTTTCTCTGAAAGGCTGGGCTGGTTTGGGGGAGTAGCTTTAGTATTTGGTAGCTTGACACACAGTGATTAAGACACCGTGGGATGCCTGGGGGCTCAGCCGGTTAAGCGTCTGCCTTCGGCTCAGGTCATGCTTGCAGGGTCCAGGTTGGATCCAGCTTGACATCAGTTTCCTTGCTCAGTGGGGAACCTGCTTCTCCCTCTGTCTCCTGCTCCCCCTGCTTGTATTTCTGCTTTCTCTCTCTGACAAATAAATGAATAAACTCTTAAAAAATAAAAAAAACACCCAACTCTGAGCCTGGCCCTGTCTTCTCCTGACTGTATGAACTTGGGACAACTACGTGGCCTCTCTACGCCTAAATGTTCTCCTTTTTGAAATGGGGATAGTAATCGGTGCCTTACCGCCTAGAATTGTGAAGATTAAGTGCATTGACCTGTAGAGTGCTTAGAACAGTGTCTGGTACCGTGATCACAGGAGTTTTGGAATGTCGATCCTTGTTGCAGACACTGTTGGGACCCAAGTCCTATCTTCTTGGCCTACTCCAGAATTGCCTGTCAAAGTTCACGCACACTCACAGTTTCCTGTCCCTTCCTTCCCTTCCTGTGGGTGTTCTCTGGCAGCAGGCGTGAGCTCAGGCCAAGGGCACGGCAGGCTGAAAGCGCAGGTGCTAATGCTCCAGAAAGGACCTTTAATAAGCAAGGGTTGGGCTAAAGGATAAAGAGTTCAGCTCCCTCGTGTCCCAGCGAGGGTGTTCCGTGTTCCATGCAGCCTCTGAGAGGATCCCCAGAGGGCTCGAGCCCTCCCCCTAGCAGGGACCCCCTCATTCATGCATCATGGATTTGCTTGCCCCCTCTCCCTTACCATGTTTCCTAAGATTGCATCCAAGATGAATGTCTTAAACTCAAATCCTGTGTGAGTGGGAAGCGTTGTGGGAACCAAAGAACACAGCTCTTTTATATGTACGTCTTCTAGGTGCTTAACATCCTATCTTATATATTTTTCATATAACCTACCACCCATAGTAGTTGCAGAGCTCACAATAGGATACTTGTTGAATTGTAATTCTATATCATCTCCATTTTTCATTATTTCTCTCTGTAATCCCACGAGCTTCTAATTAGAACTGTCCTCCCAGAACTTGAGATGGATGGATAGTTATCCTTAAATATCTCCACTCAGAGGATTCCAGGGCTCTGTTTTCCTCACCCCCATGCTCCCAGAGCCAAATGCAGCATCTGGCAATAACAATACTTTATAAAAACTCTGCGGCCTTACTAATGGAAATTCTATCCTTCATGTTCAATCAGAATCTAGCTTGCTGCAAATCAAACCCCAAATAACGAGAAAGCCATCAGAAAGCTGATTTTATAGGGATGCCTGGGTGGCTCAGTCAGTTAGGCATCTGTCTTGGGCTCTGATCATGATCCCAGGTTTCGGGGATCAAACCCCACATTGGGCTCCCTGCACAGTGGGGAGTCTGCTTCTCCCTCCCCCTGCTCCTTCTCTCTCTCTGGCTCACTCTCTCTTTCAAAAAAATAAAATCTTTGAAAAAAAAAGAGCTAATTTTATATAGTAAGGACAGCAGCCCGATATTTATGTTGAGGTGGTTTAGAGCGGCACTGCCTAGCCACTAGCTACATGTGGGTACTGAACACGTATACCATGGCTCATTTGAATTGTAATATGGTACAAGTGTAAAGTGCACACCAGAATTTGAAGATTCAGATTCAGATTCAAAACAACAACAACAAAATGAACTATCTCATTATGAATTTTTTCTGTAGATTATATAATCTGAACATTTCTTGAAATAATATGCATTATTTGAGTAATGTTCAAATAGAATTTGAATAATTTGAATTCTATATCGTAATTTGAAACATCTTGGCTATACTGGGTTAAATAAAATATATTATTAATTTCACCCGTTCTTGTTACCCTTTTTGGTATGTACTAGAAAGTTTAAAATTATGTGTGTGGCTTATATCCTATTTCTATTGGATAGTGACAGTCCATCCCTAACTATGATTTTTTTTCTCAACTGTTTCTCATGGGTGGTAATTTTTATTCATCCCCTAACTGAATGTTTGGGGGTACTGGGCCTGTACCAGAGGTGGTACATGAAGCTTCAGCCTTGCATTGCCTGATACTTGAAACTGGGATGGAGGTCATGAGGTATAAGGAAGACCCCAGGGTCTGGGTCCCCTGTGCTAGCCTTAGGCGTATTCTTCTTGGATTCTGGAAGAGAGAGCAGTGGTTAAGCCTTAACATGTCTGTAATAAATAATCAGAATCCAATACCTGTGTCTCTACTGGAACGTCTCTGCATTCATTTGGTTGGTATGTTTTCGCATCCATGGAGTGCCTGTGTAGGGTAATATCCCCTGAGTCAGATGAACATCAACTTGAGAATTTAGAATCTGGGCAGTTATGCTTGAATGTAGGATGTGCATTTTTTAGTCATTGAGCAAGTCACTTAACCTTTTTTTTTTTTTAAAGATTTTATTTATTTATTTGTCAGAGAGAGAGCACAAGCAGGCAAAGTGGCAGGCAGAGGCAGAGAGAGAAGCAGGCTCCGCACTGAACAAGGAGCCCGATTCGGGACTCCATCCCAGGATCCTGGGATCATGACCCGAGCAGAAGGCAGCAGCCTAACCGACTGAGCCACCCAGGAGTCCCTCACTTAACCTTTTTAAGCCTCAGTTTCTAACTCTGTAAAATAGGAAAATGCTACCCGATCACGTGTCTCCCACAATTGCTATAAGGAAGAAATCAGACAGGGGACAGATTAGATGTATGTGGACCAGACTCTGGGATTAGTTTTTGAAATGACCCCCTTTTCAGCAGCTGCAAAAACTTTGACTCTGAGTGACCGAAATATCCCAGAGGAGATCCAGTGGCTGATGAACTATTCTTCTTCCCTTTATTGAATGTCCTGATACAAAGTCTGTAGTAGACTATAGGTCAGAATGTTATGACTTAATTAACTTAAATAAGTGTCTAAATGACATTTAGGTTAGTATGATCATTATCCCTATGGATTTGTTTTTATAGCTATGCACACTTTTCACTCTTGAGAACCCCAAGGAACAAAATGTTATTGGCATCCTCTCCAGAAACAAAGAACAGCTGCATTTGTTTGGGACATTTCCCAGGCTGCTCCTTCCTCCATGTGTGAAGGATGCTGTTGGTCTGTCAACCCCACATTGAAGAGGGAGCTTGGGTTCTCATCACTCCCCTTCACCAGCCCGCATGCAGCTGCTGGGGACTCTGTGTGGGTTCTCTACTCTGTTTTAAAACTCCATAGCAATGACCTTAGGTGTAAGCAGCTCTACTTGCACCCACCTTTCCTCTAACATACACAGTAATGACATGGAACCCCAGGGGAAGAAAGTCCTGGGAATGTCCCCACTTCGACGAGTGCCCATCTCATTCTGACAACTGCCGTCTATGTAAAAGGGATGGACTGTTAAGGCTGGAAGAGCCTTGAGAGAGTTGAGTAGTTCTCAACTCAGGCTGCCTGTTAGACTCTCCTGAGGAGATTTTGAAATCTCGATGCCTCATGAGCCTTGATGCTTATTTAATTGAATTGGAACAGGGTCCTGGCAGTTGCTGCTTTGTAAGTGCTCTCCAGGGCTGAGAACCACTAATCTGAAGTCAGGACTAGAGCCACTGTCTCATTTCCTCATGTAGATAATTGAAAATAACATGGCTTTGGACTCCGACATCTCTGAATTTTTACTTCTGCCTCATTTACTCATTAATTGAGGCCTGAACAAATTCTTGAAGTTCTTAATTTCCTTGCTCATCTATGGGGGAAAATAACACTTAGAACATTTGGTGGGAAATTAAGCATGAAGACTTCTATTTTCTGTACTCATTGTAAGTCAGCAACTTGGGATAGGGACCATCTAGTAATAAAAATAACACTTAACTGAGAAACTATAGTGTGTCAGACATGGCAAATACATTTAAATCATCCCACATAAGCCTCACAAAATAACTGTGTGTAAGTTAAAGAGAAATTTCCTGGGGCTGCTGGCTGGCTCAGTCCATAGAGCAAGAAACTCTTGATCTCAGGGTTGTAGGTTTGAGCCCTATGTTGGGTATAGAGATTACTTAGCGATAAAAAATTTAAAAAAAAAAGAACAATTTCACATAATGAAACATTTAAATAAGACAAAGATATGTCAACTGTATATGCCGAGGCTCTCACAAACTACACCAAAGTCAGGATTTGAACTCTGAATCTTTAGGACTTAAGTTTGTTATCCTAGTCCATGCATTGTACTGTCTCCCTAGCCTGTGCTAAATGTTATTTCCCTAGCCCCTAGCACAATGCCTGCTGCATGGAAGGTACTCAATGAATATTCAATAACTGGATAAAAATTAGAATATGTAAATGAACGAATGACTGAAGTATCTTGCTCTGGAAAACAATCAGTTGGTGTTCCTACCCTGTTGATCAGTCTTTCCTGCTAACACCATCAGATAAAAAGGGTTCGTCTTCAACAGAGGCAACATGCAATAAGAAAAATTATAATGTGCCTTCTATTATTGCCATGACAAAGTGAGAAAGGAGACAAGCAACTGATCAATTCTCTTCCTTCATATACTATCAGGCAGAATATGATTTTAACTTGGAGCATGTTGATAACTGCAGAACAGAAAAACAGATAACAATTCATGCCAGTTTTAGAGTCCTGTTAATCTTCCAGATTGTTATTTGGACACTAGCTGTCAGCATATTTTATGTATTTCCTACATGTCTCCTGAGCACAGCTGTGCTAAAACTCTGAGGGCTCATTTTAACACACGAGAGCAGCTTGGACTAGCCGGAAATGGCAAGAGATGTGGAGTCAGCAAGCCTGAGTTCAGGTTTTGGCTGTCCACTTACCAGCTGTGAAGCTTTAAGCCCCAAGCGTCTCAGATGAAATATGCATGCCCTAGAGGTTTGGGACATTATGCTGGAAGGTCTCAGAGATGCAGGATAAACACAATGCATTCATTCATTTATTAAGCAAATATTTATTGAATGCCAAGCATTGTATTTCAAGTGAAATGAGCAAGACAGATAAGGTCCCTGTTCTCATGCAGCCTTAGATTCTTGGGAGGGTCATCAGTTCAATACAGATGAATGCTATAAAAAAAAAATAATAACATGAAGTTACTTTTTAAGTTTATTTTTAAAGGCTTGGTAATGGATTATTATTAATTGCCTACCCAAAATTCACTTTCCCCTTTCTCTTGGCATGCTATTTTCAAGTAGAGCTCTGTCTAGTGTTGCCACACACCCCCCATGGAAGGGGCACTGGTTGGCTTAGGCCACATATATTCAACTCCCCATTGGTTTAGGAGTTGCCAGGTAATCTAAACAGTCCAATTGATGAAGTTCTTGAACCTAGGTGAGGTTCAATGGGGTGAGGTTCGGAGCCAACGGCTAAGAAAGAATTCTTAAGGCGTCTTTGGTGCAAAAAGGTTGTTTATTAGAGCACGGGGACAGGACCCGTGGGCAGACGGAGATGCTGCTGCGCCCTTATCCTGAGGAGTGGCTGATTATATACATAGGAGTTGGGTAGGTGAGGACAAAAAGGGTGATGTTAGTCTCTAAGGAATTTTGGAAGCAAGGTCTACAGGACCTTGAGGGGCTAGCTATTGTTGGGAGAAAGGTTATTCATTACTAGTAGTAAAAATCTTCTTGTGAGACCCTTTAGATGTCTATCAGTGGGCCATATGCTTGGGAATGATTCTCCACACTATCTTGGAGATTTAGAGATAAAGTTTCACATTTCTCCTATCAAGTGTCTTGTTAGTGAGATATAGGTTTAGAAGAAATTTAACTTTATTTACTTTTCCTTCTACTTCAGCCTCCTTCAGTTTTTATGGAGGGGAGGGTGACATTAGGGCTTGAGGAATTGAGTTATGTGCCTTTGGAAATTGGACTATTGATAAGGTAACTTCTTTGTTGTAAAACTCAAAGACATTTGTAAACCAAGGGAGATTCCTGCCTTGCAGGATTGTGATCTCTGCAAGTTAACTATTGGTTTTTCTTTTAGGGCAGCCAGAAGTGCGTGAGGAATGTCACACACATTATTAGCAAGGGGAGCGGGTGGAGGGGGGGTGCAAGGTGCCAGCTTTTGCTTTGTCCTCAGCCAGCCTTCTGCTCCCTCATCACAATCAGCATTAATCCTGGGACTCTGGCATGCAATCCTGGTATCAAAGTTGTTTTCAGTGCTTTTCCTCGCAGCACCAGAGGATGAAGATGTAGTATCAAGAGCTGCTGGGGCCATTTTGCTGCTAGGATGGGAAGAGCTTAAGGTCAAAGCCAATGTGAAGAGAAGGGTGCAGCTAAGTGGTCCCCTGCTCTGGGGTTTGCCTCATGTCTGAACTTCAAGGTATAAGGACTAATAGGTTCCTTTATTGCCTGGCTGATACAAACCAACTCCCCTGTTTCTCACACCAGAGATGGGATAGCTGATATAGAAATTTGGTTTCAGGAATGAGGTCCAGTAAAATACAAACCCTAAATGTGGATTTGGCCAAACAGAAGTGAGGAGATGAACAGCAGTAGCCTGTTGGGAGCCAGGCCTGTACCTAGAGGCATATCAGGGGAAGGATTGTTGATTACAGAACGTTCCTACAATAAAGAAACAATCTAAGAGAAGTGACCCATTTGAAGCAGAGAAGGAAGGAAGTGTAGTTTTGCTTAGAAAGGCTGTTTCTGGGTCTGGACTGCAATCAAGACTACTGGAATCTAGCTCTGCAAAGAGCAAACACTCTTCTCCAAGAGAAGTTTCATACGTGTAAAGACAGGACATAAGACTGGGGCAAAGGACAAACCTGAGGCCACTCCCCAAACATCCTACTAAACAGCCCTCACCTGACAAAGCACACAAGAGCAGCTGTGATGGAACCTGAGGTCAGGGAAGAAATCATTCCACACCAAGTTATGTAAGAAACTTTCCAGAAACGGAAGCCAACACAAAAGTAGCAGCCATTACACTGCAGCTTTAGGGGATGATCCTACAACAGGGGGCTGGCATTAGACAATATAAAGTCCCAGACTCAAATACAACGCCCAGAGACAAGCCGTCTGTCTATGGTTCCTAGCCTCTGGAAGTGAAGAGTCTAATACCTTCATGATGACTAAGTTTATGAAGGAGCTATATGGCCTAAGAAATCCCAGTCCTGACCACGGTCTAGGACTGTTCATCTCCTATGGCAACCTCAGCATCCTTGAAGTCACTCATGGGAAAGGGGATTATGTAGCTCCTAGAAAGGGAAACTTCTCTAGCTATGTCACTGAACAAAAGGCCTCCAAGAAAAGAAAACCAGAGCCTTGCCAGATCAATTCACCTACTCCTCAACTGTCAGAGCATTATCAGAACCTGAGGCTGAGAAGAAAAAAGCAGATCCTTGGTACCAGTATTTCTGAGCCAGAGTCCTGAGATTCACCCTGATTAGACGGTTTAAGTCATGTTCACCTCCAAGTCACATAGCCACCCCAGGGGAGTAATGTCTCACATGTATTATTGTCCGCAATGTGTCTGTGTTGGGGTGTGTGTGTGCACACATGCATGCTTTCCCAACTCTCCTCTTTCATAATTGAGATTTCTTTAATTGTAGTCATCCCTGATCTTTCTCTACTATTCTATATATTGGATATGTTGGTGATTGATACATTTGTCTTAGCCATACTTTAACCAACCAGCAGGAGCTGCAGACAGTCCAAAAGAAGAAAGTTTCCTCTCCCCATAAGTCCTGGACATGGAACTAGACACACTATTGAATGATATTTGGGTAATCTATTTGAAGGGACAGAATGATTGTACTTTATGTCGATACAGATGGACATTTTATTATTTTAAAAAATATTTTATTTATTTATTTGACAGAGATCACAAGTAGGCAGAGAGGCAGGCAGAGAGAGAGGAGAAAGCAGGCTGAACAGAGAGCCCAATGTGGGGCTTGATCCCAGGACCCTGAGATCATGACCTGAGCCAAAGGCAGAGGCTTTAACCCACTGAGTCACCCAGGGGCACCCGTACGGATGGATATTAAAAAAAACGAGTGTATGGGCAGATGGATGTAAGTAGGTGCTATACAGTCAAAGGGGTAGACTAAAACCACTTACTGTATATCCTAGGATTCCGCAAATAAATTAATAGAGTATCAAAAATGAGAACAGTCAGAGAAAAGAATTATAAATAAGGAAAGGGGGAAAGCTAGAATGAATTCAGTGATATTGGATTAGAATTAGAATTAGAGGTTAGCAACGTGAATTCATGATTTTTAATATGTAGATGCACATAGAAATAGACCTAGGTATCTATCTGAGAGAAAGCCTAGAAGCAATGACACTCAGTACTAATGAATTCAGATCTTAATTGTCCAGATCTTGGTTTCTTAACACCATTTTCCTGTAAGAATTACTAGGATTCTTTGGAGAAATGGCTGATTCTGGGTCTAAGGCAAAGAAAGAACAAGATGGGAATGCAATACTTTATGCTGTTAGAGATAAGGAAGTCCTAAGGAAGAAATGATGGGGATTTGTCAAAAACACATAGGAGTCTACTTGAAGGGGCCCCCAATGGTTAAATCAAGGACAATTTGAACAACAAAATAAATAATGCTAAAAATAGGTTATAACCTGTAGAATAAAATGAGAATCCACAAACTATACTGATATACACAAACAAACAGGTGGGAGAGAAGAAAGTAAAGTAGAATTCCACTAAAAATGTAGAAGTAATAATACATTGAAAAAATCATGATTTAGTGGTGCCTGGGTATCTCAGTGGGTTAAAGCCTCTGCCTTCGCTTCAGGTCATAATCTCAGGGTCTTGGGATCGAGCCCCACATCCAGCTCTCTGCTCAGTGGGGAGCCTGCTTCCTCCTCTCTCTGCCTGCCTCTCTGCCTACTTGTGATTTCTGTCTGTCAAATAAATAAATAAATAAATAAATAAATAAATACTCTTAAAAAAAAAAGAAAGAAAAAATCACAATTTGGCACATATAACAGTTAAAATTGCTTCAGACAAAACTCATAAATAAATGCTGAAATTAGTGGACAAAAGTATGAGAACTAGGATATTTATGTAGTCTCAAAGTATCTGCCCAAAATTTTATGAATATTCACAATGGGGAAAATAGTGACATTATAATAGTGAAACATGGCAAACCCCAGCTTCATTCGGTGATCGAGGTTTTCCTCACTGTAATGATCTGAGTGACTATCATATGTCTTCGGTTAAGATGGACTCAGGTGGATATGGCATCACTCTGTGTTCTTTATTCCAAAAATGAAAACTTGAATTTAAATCATGAGCAAACATCAGGCAAGATTCTACAAAATAACTGACCAGCACTCTGTAAAAATGTCAAGATCATGAAAGACAAAGAAGAACGCTCCCAGATTAAAGACAACTAAGGAGACCGAAAAACCAAAAGCAAAGTGTGACCCTGGATTATGTCTTAAACCAGAAAAAAGACATTAGTGGAACAGCTGGTGATATTTAAATAAGGTCTGTAGATTAGTAATAGTGTTGTGGCACAATATATGTAATGTACCTATACATTATACATATATATATATATATATATATATATATATATATTTATTTATTTATAAAAATGTTTCCATGGCCCCCTTCTTTCAAATATTTCCTGACCCTTTAACTATCATAATTTCATACTTATATTCGTGTCTATATTCTAATCATTTCTCTTATGACTCGGAGGTCCATAGACTGGACTGGCAGCCTGTGACTTAAATTGGGCTTCAGTCTTTTTCAGTTTAGCTGGGACAGAAGTCTCCCCATCCCTGAAAATTTGATTTGTCATAGCTCTTTTTATTGTCTCAGACGTCAGGCTGGCTCTACTCATTTATATGACTTTTTTTTTTTTAGTAGAGTTTAAACATTACTACCAAAATTTTGAAGCTTTGTATAACAAATTAAGCAAAATATATTTTCACCAAAAAATTCGCTCAGGCTCTGTTAAAATAGTCATGTTTGCTGATTCATTGAGTCTGAGTTAATGTTCTCCTGACTTTTATTACATCATGAAAATAAGTGCTATTTCATTTTTGACTCAGAAATAGCCATTAGTCACCAAATCCCTCACACTGTTCTTTGAGTTTAATGGCAGTTTAGATCAATTGCCAAATATATGAAAACAAGGAGGTTCAGAGATATTCTGCATTTATTACTCATTTCTCAGAAACCTGATGGACTCTGGGTGTAGAGATTACATCATCTCTTCCAGAGTCGTCTTCTACCCCATAATCCAATCACCTGGGAAGCTTTTAAAATACTGATGCCTAGATGCTATTCCCAGAGAGTCAGATTGAATTCTTACGCAGTAAGACCTAGACTTTTCTACTTTTCTTTTCTCTCCTTCTTCTTTTTTTTTAGGTTTCCCAGATGATTCTAATGTGCACCTAGTTTTGAGAACCACTGATGTTCCTTGGTTTTGTTTGAGGTGACCAAGCACCTTTTGTCCTAGGGAAAGGGTGTAATAGAACTTTGGTAACTTGACAAAGTTTATCTTTCAATACCTGTTGACATATAGGGCAGCTCACTGAGAGGAAAGCATACATTAAAATCTCCCTGGGGAGCTTGCTAAGTGTGCAGATTCCAAGCTCACACCCTCCCAGATTCTGATTCAGTGTTAATTGCACACCATGCTAATTACATGTTAACTACTCCATAGAAGGAAGACCTATAGCTCTCTGTGTTCAGTGCTTTATTTCTGAATTACTTGTCCTGACCCATTCATTCCTCCCACTACCTGCTTTTTCTTAATCCCACAAACTTCCAAATGAGTTGCTCATGCTCTAATTTTCATCGTCGCATTTCTCATTAGGTTTAACTTCTGGCATTTTCTTCTCAGCTCCTCATTAGCCATAGTCTGATCTCCCACGGTGACTCTGCATTAGTTTGTCTTGGAAAACTGCCCGCCCAGGTAGGCTTCTTCTTCCCAGAGGTTTCCCTGCTGCAAAGTCACTTGTCCCAGCTTCCATATGCTGGATTTACCCTTTTTTGAGCTTCATTGTATAAACTGGGTGAAAAAGCCACCTTAAACCTGGATGGCTTAACGCAACAAGCATGATTCTATGGGACAGCTGTCTGTGTGGACCAGCTGGGCTGGAGTGGGACCTTCTCTCATCTTTGAAATCGCACCTAGACTGGCTGGAACAGTGTGGGGCCTCTCTCCCACCTGATCTATCATTCCATTAGTTCTCTGGGCTTCTTCATATGGTGGTGGAGGGGCTCCATGGAAAAAACAAGAAAGGGCAAGCCCCAATAAACAAGTGTTTCTTCAAGCCTCTGCTTGTGTTACATTCACGTATGCCCTGTTGATCAAAGCAAGTCACATGGCCAAGCCCAAAGTCAATGTGGGAGGTGGCCACCTGAAGGCATGAATCACTGGTGCCATGATTACAAAAGTAGACCACAGCTTCCCCCCTAATGCCAATTATTTGTGTCCCTGTCATATGCAATACTGCCTTCCTCCAAGCATCCCTACAAATCTCATTCATCTGTAGCTTTGGGCTCAAAGTCCTGGGTCCTGTGATTTCTGTCAAGTCCAAATGAGGTTGAGCTCTTTGGCTGTGGCTCCTTTGTGTTCAGAAACCTGTAAGTGGAAAAGACAAATTGTATGTTCTGCAGACACTCAACAAACATGGAAAGATCAGGCCAGGACAATCACAGTAAATATTTCCTTTCAAAAATGGAATTAAGGGAAGATATGTAGCAGGCAGTGATTCATAAGACTTCTGGCACCCTGCCAGGTGTGTGTTGCCAGGTCTTCCCATTCTGAGAGTAGGACCCTGTTCTGTCCCTGGGACTAGCTTCCCAATCCATTGTTCCCTATCGCTCTTGGCACCTGTGGCCTGGCTCTTGACTTGGCCTTCCTTTTTGCTTAAGAAATAGTTGGTGTTGGCCTCTAAGTAGCTTTCTGAGGTAGCTTCTTAACAAAAAAAAAAAAAAAAAAAAAAAAAGTTGGGGGCCCAAAGGCCATTTTACAGTTTGTGAAACCTCAGCCCCTTTTACTCCAAGCTGGCTATTTCTTTTCTGTTGCAGTCTGTTTGCTTTTATTTAAGAGGGTTTTTTATTTGTTTGTTTATTTTTTGTTTTGTTTTGTTTTTAGAATAGTTTTGGTTCACAGAAAAATTGAGGGGAAAGTACAGGAATCTTTCATCACATGTGTAGCCCCGCCACAATCAGCAGAATTTGTACGTCTGTACTATCGATGCACCTTCATTGACACATCGTGGTCACTCAAAATCCAGAGTTTACGGCTCACCCTTCATGCTGTACATTCTCTGGTTTTGGAAAAATGATACATACCACCATTCTGGCATCATACAGACTATTTTCAGCTCCCTAAAAAAACCTCTGTGTTCCTGCTTATTCATTCCCACCAAACCCTGGCAACCACCAATCTATTTATTGTCTTCTTAGATTTTCCAAAATGTAGCTGTGTTGTTGTTGTTTTTTCCCAGTACAACTCTCTTTAAAATGTCATAGGTGTTCTATTATTGTCACTTCGGTTTGCTACATGCTCCGAAACCACATCCATAAATTCTTTTTGAGATTGGCATCTCTCTTCTTCGGGCGTGTCTGGTGGCTGTGAGGCAATGCCATTAAAATTCTTAGAAGTTCTTTTGTCTACCTGTGATGTTCCATTGGAAACCACTTTGTAAAACCCAAAACCCCAAATTCAAGAACAAATAAATAGCAAAAAAAAAAAAAAAAAAGAATGGGAAGGCATTGTTTCTGCGAGGGTAGCCACACAGAAAGAGAACTGGAATTCCTAATAAACAGATCTGGGACATGTAGTTCTCACCAGACTCTGTGTAGATGAGTTGAGCCTGATTAAAGGCACCTGACTGGGCACAGAGCCATGATTTGAAGCTGCTGTCTCAATGTATATGCAGTTTCCTGAAGTAGTTTTTTTCCTTAAGATATTTGTAAGTTATTTCATGGTATTTGTCATATACGTTTTTTTTTTTTTTTTAAGATTTTATTTATTTATTTGACAGAGCTCACAAGTAGGCAGAGAGGCAGGCAGAGAGGGGGAAGCAGGCTCAATGCTGAGAGGCCCATGCAGGGCTCGCTCGATCCCAGGACCCTGGGATCATGACCTGGGCCAAAGGCAGAGGCTTAACCCACTGAGCCACCCAGGCGCCCCCATATATCGTTTTTGATGGCTGGATGGTTCTCCATCGAATGAATGTGAAATCATTTACCACTCCTTTAGAGCACCTTAGTTAGGCAGTTTCTGTTTTCTGCTGTTAAAATAACGCTGCTGTCATCGTTTTGGTCCAGAATTGGATCACTGTGTCATACTGTAGAAACGTATTTGAGGCAAGTGTGCTAAGAAGCCAGTATTTTCGAGAAGAATTGTACCAACTTATGACACTGTCATCAGCCTACCTGAAGACTTACATTTTTATTGTTTTTCTTTCCTTTTAGAATTTAGCAGAAAAAATGGCATCTCATGGTTTTAATTTCCATTTCTTTAACTGCTAAGTAGACAAGCATCTTTCCTTTTGTTCAATTACTCTAACTTTTCACGTGTCACGTCTGCTCCAATTGTAGAGTGTCAAATTAGCATTAGGCTTGGAAGCAAATGACAAAAACAAAAACAAAAAAATCAAACAATACAAAATGTAACAGTGGCTTTTTTTCTTTCTCACAGGAAAGAGGTCTGGGGTCAGTCCAGGGCTACGGCTGCACTCCAAGCTGTCAGGGACCCAGGCTTTGCAGATCTTTTTTTTTTTAAATTTTTTATTGAACTTCAATTAGCCAACATATGTACATCATTTGTATCAGATGTAATGTTCAGTGATTCGTCAGTTGCGTGTAATGCCCAGTGCCTATCACAGCGTGTGCCCTCCTTAATACCCATCACTGGGTTCTGTAGAATTTATTCTCTGCTCAAGCCTCGCACGAGTTCCTACCTCGTGACTGGCTTTCCCTTTGGCAGGGGGAGATGGTGCTGGGGGTGGCATAAGCCACCTCTCTTGAAGGACATTTTCAATTCACTTGTGTTTATATCCCATTGGTCAGCACTTTGTTTTCTATCCAAGGGGAAAAAAGGGAGAAGGGCTATCATGTTGACCAGCAGCCTCTGCCACACACAGCAAATCTCCACCTGCCATTGGGGCTGAGAAAGTAGCAGCTCGGGGAGGAGGAGATGGTGCCGTTTGGGAGGGGAGTAAATGTGGAGAGAGCGCCAGGACGCAGGCTGACGCAGAGATGGGTGTGAGCTGGTGGGACAACGCTGGTGGGAAGTTGGCTTCTCTCTGGTTCTGGACCCTTCCCAGGCTTCACTCAGCCTTCTCTAAGTCCTTCCATCTCCTCCCCCAATTCTCATCGTTTTTTAGGGCCCTGCTCCCATCTCAACTCCCTCAGAAGCTTTCCCTTACCAGCCCAAGCATTCATTACTAGGCACCGAGAGGGATTTTGTTAGGTTATCATTTCAGGGTGTGGTTGGTCTAATGAGATTACCAGTTTATCAAAAGCCGGTGTAGTACCTTACATTTGTCAATGGCCAGCACCCTCTGCCTGTCTCCCCTCCCATATTCTCTTATCTCAGTTTAGGAAGCCCTGCTTCCCCCAAATATCCCATTTTGGGGGCATCACGGTTTATAAATTCAGTGAGCACAAGTTGCTCAAGAAAGTATCAAGTGTTTATTTGCAGAATCAGCTTTCATGTTCTTCTAGTTGGTAAACAAACTCTAGGGCAGTAGAATAAGAACATTTGGAGCTCAGTAATATGATGTTTTCTTTTCTTTTTGTTTTTTAAAGATTTTATTTATTCATTTGACATAGAGAGAGATTACAAGTAGGCAGAGCATCAGGCAGAGATATAGAGGGAAGCAGGCTCCCTGTTGAGCAGAGAGCCCGATGCAGGGCCGATCCCAGGATCCTGAGGTCATGACCTGAGCCGAAGGCAGAGGCTTAACCCACTGAGCCACCCAGATGCCCCTGATGTTTTATTTTCATTCCACAGAATTGCTTTACAGATAGCATAGAGTCATCAAAGGATATGGTTCTGAAAACTGTTAAAAGTGGCTTCAGCTGTGTATCAGGGATACATTAAGTGGAAGACAAATTGGAGGATGGTGCTGGTCACCAAGATGTAATCATCTGTTCCATAAAAAGGGGTTATTTGCCCATTTATTCGCAAATCAGTAATGGGTATCCAATGCCTGCTACTGACAAGGAACAGTATCAGGTAGTGTGGAGTCAAGTCTATGGGAGACTCAAGATGAACCAGACTGGGATTCTGCTCTCAAGAAGTTTTCACCTTGTAGGTGAACAACACACACATTGGTGTAAGCTTTTCATTATCCCTTTACCTGCTGGAGGGTGGAAGAAACCCCATTAGCAGAAAGAAAACATTGCTATGGGTCGATCAAGTGCAAACAAGCAACAGAAGGGTGGCTCAAAGCAGCCCTTGACTCTGCCCTGGGGATAGCTCTTAGTCTGGGATGATTCACCTCAGATGGGACTCAGGAATAGTCCTGCCTTCACTCTGGGCTCCTCTTACAGGGTCTTCTTTGCTTTTACCCTCTTGACCCTCCTGCTGGGCCCTTCCGTTTTGGTTCCTGGCTTGTGCTGATCATAGGCAAGGAGAAGCAGCTTTCCTGGTCTAGCTTCAGAGTGCATCATTTATTCATTCAACAATTGTTTGAGCAGATATTTTTTTAAAAAAATCTCCACCTTCTTTTCGCCAATATGGACTAATAGCATTACCCCAGTGTATTATTACGTTAATAGAGATTCTACCTTTTTCCCTCCTTTACTAAGAATCATCTACATTATCTGCTTTTGTATCTATATCCTACCTTGATATGAAACATAGCTGTAAGGAGAGAAGGTTTGGTTGGGGAGAGCCCTGTCCTCCCACAGTGGGAAGCAATGGGGTCATAAGGAGGAGAAGAGAAAGTACCCAGAGAGGGGTAGGGCTGAGTGCCAAGATGGAGGGGACAGGATTGCAGACATGCTCAGGGAGGGCAGTAGAATTTGCATGGGTGTGCAGGGCTGAAATTGGGGTGTTTTTGACAGTATCTCTTGTTAGGCTCGCCCTGTTATGTTGCTGATTATGCATTTTGGCTCTTCTACAAGAGGTAGAAGGAAAAGGTATGAAAGGTGGGAGAGGGATTATTGAGGGCCTAGGCTAGGAGGCTGAGAGGCAGTGTGGGGCCAAGAACAAGTGTGGCCTTGGAATCGGGTAAAAGGAACACCCGAGTTCACATTTCCTTTCCATCAGATACTGACCATGCGGTCTTGGGCGAACTACTTATTTCTCATGTGTTAAATGAGGATCATAGAGCTGATATCATACCTATGACACAGTGATGTCTTGTTTCTCCACAGAGGTCATTAAATATTTTAAGCATAACATGCTGTAAGATGTATGGCTAATGGCCTCATTAAGGAGGCTATAAACTGTGCCTTGATAAAATGATAAATGAAGGAGTCCTTTTATAGCTACAAAATTATTCACTAGATCACTCATCCAGATCCAGTGGTCTACTTCCAGAAAGTTCTTGACACATCTTGAGTTGTCAGGCTGAGGCTTGAAGAAGGAGGAATCCCTGGATTTCTGAGTCAAGGAAACCGCAGGGGTGCAGGTGCTTGGGTGTTCCTCTTCTCTGCTTGCCAGCGAGGGGGGCCTCTCAGCCTAAAAATATCTGCCAGGGAGCTGGGGCGTGGGAGGCGCGATGGGAGGAGTTTGGGAAAGAAGATGACAGGATGCCAAGGAAACTCTGTTAGGCTTAGAGAGGTGGCCTCAAGCCAGTCCCTTTCCTTCTCCCTTCATCCAGAAAAACAGAACTCAAGAGCAGGAGTCATCACCTTCTTCCTGCCTCTTTCCTGTTCTCCGCTCGGCTATGGCAGCTCTCCAGCGGCAGGACCGGTGTGGGGAGAGGTGGGGTGATGGGGAACCCAAGGGGCTTCGTAGGTCCTAACGCCAAGCCTCTCACTCACTGAGGCATCCAGCACCCTCTGATTCTGCGCTTCTATCCTGACCGCATCTGAGAAACCCCATCTCCCTTCTGTAGCACTCCCCGCAGAAACTGGGCTTTGGAGGGCCTTCCAAGCTAGGGGTCCAAGGTTGACTCTGCCCAGCAAACTGAGCTTGTGTTTGGATTTCTGCTTGGTGTCGTGGGTATTTGCAGCTGATTGCTTCTAGAAACACAGAGATACAGCAGAGTCTCCAGGAGGTGGGAAAGCAGGAGGAAAGAACACAGGACATAAGAAGATGGGCACAGCCTTGCTTATGTCACAGAGCAGAGGCAGGCCTTTTAGAAATCATCTACCTTTGGACTGCAGATCAGCCTCTCCGCTGCTCACCAGACTCCACTTACTGTGCAGCAATCAGGAACCAAGACCCCAGGTCGCTGGGGGTGGGAATGGTGCCTGCAAGGTGAAGGGAAGGGCGGTGGGGAGAATGAGCAACTGGGACTTGCTGGAGGACAGCTCGCTCGCTGGCTTGCCCACACCGGGGCTTTAGATCTTTGGCTTGAAGACATGGATATGGGGGTGGGTACAGTCAAGGGAAGAGGATGGCCAGAGAGTACGCGAGAATGACCACCGCCAGGGCACACAGTGTCCCATGAAGGAGTAATTTCAATAGAAGCAGTGTCCAGATCCTAGTCTCCCTATGTGCTTTTCCCTAAAACTGATCCCTATGGGGGTACATCCTAGGTGCCAGACTGGGTTCTCTCCCTCAACTCTCCCCCTTTTCAGGGTACCCCTGGGTACTTCTCAAAAGGAAGCCCCATCCCCTTGCTTCTGTCTGTCACTGGGTGCACTGCCTCCCATAGGAGAATCCCCCAGTGTGCCAAATAAAAGGTCAACTTGAAAGATTGATGTCTGATCTCAAGGACACGTTTGGCATTGATTTCAAGTAGGAGGAGGTGCGAGATTAAGATTATAGTTTCAAATTAAAGTAAATTATATAGAATGTTTTCTTAAACATTTACTCAATCACATGGGGATACAATCTTCTTTAGATTTTTACCAAAAGATTATTATGTATTATGAACTCATAGACATTCTTAACTTGGGTACAAGTCTCCTGCTTGCTTCAGTTTTTCTGTACATATAATGGCCCTATGACTAGCTTCTCTTCTTTGTTGCTAGTAATTCCCACAAAATATTGTCTTATTCTAGCAATAAGCAATATTCATCTTGGAAAAAAAGCTCGTTTCTTATTTTATGCTTGATGATTATTTTGAAATTTTGTATTAGCATTATTTTATTTCACCCAATGATTTACTAATATAAACTATAGTGATAAATCAACCTATAATATTGATTACATGTAAATTCTTTTGGTGATAGGAAGTTCTCACTTTTTCAGTTTTGAATTAAGAAGAGATTTCTTAATCTCTTAAATTTAATCTCTTAAACTCTTAATCTCTTAAACTCTTCTTCTTAAACTCAACCTGGAGAAGAATTAATATGTAAAATTTTAACTTATGTACATATTTCAGAACCAAGAATTATGCTATGGTGACCAGTACAAGATTTTCAAGCTTAAAAGTATATCCTACTGAGATAAAGTTCTGTGGGTAACATAGATGAAAATATGCACGCAAGGAGGACTAATAAGTGATGGAGAATTTCTAGCTGTTAAGAAGAGCCAATATGTGTGTCATTTGGATAGATGAAGGTGGGTATTCAATACATTTTATCGAGTGACTGAACCACCTGTAAAAGTCAAAATGCCAGAAGTTACATATTTCTCAATTACTTAAACTTACAGTAAAAATGTTATACGTTAACTTAAAAAAATATGTGAGGAGGATATGTAGATTTTCCAAAAATGTTAGGAGATCCCAGAACATTTATAGATCTCACCCTGGGAGGTGGGAGGTGAATGCAGACGTGCAAGGCGTGGAGCAGCTTTTATAGCTTTTAGACAAAGAAACAATAACATTGAGAAGAGCTGACGAAACAAGGACTTTGGGGCCAGGGGTGGGAATGGTGAAGAGTTACTGGGCAGGTGAGAGTGAATTTATCAAGATTTGGTTCCACATTCTTCTGAAGCCTCTCAGGGCTGATGGGCATCTGTCTCAAGTGAGAAGGAATGTATTTCCTCCCTTAGGGCAGAAAACCAACAGCTTTTTCTGCATTTACTGCTTCTAATTGTCTTCGGCTCAAAATACTTTTCATGTCAAAGAGGTGTATCCAGGGGCGCCTGGGTGGCTCAGTGGGGTAAGCCTCTGCCTTCGGCTCAGGTCATGATCTCAGGGTCCTGGGATTGAGCCCCGCATCAGGCTCTCTGCTCAGGAGGGAGCCTGCTTCCCCCCACTCTCTGCCTACCTCTCTGCCTCCTTGTGAGCGCTCTTTCTGTGTCAAATAAATAAATAAAATCTTAAAAAAAAAAAAAACAGGTGTATCCAGGGGACGTATATTCTGGGTTTCTTCAAGTGTATAACAGAATTCTTTTAGGGCAATCGCCTCTTCGCCCTGAGGATAAATAGAATGTGTGCTTCTGAATTACTGTTTGAAAGGTTTCCCAGTTTCAAGTTCTACTACAGTAAATATCAGTAAATAATAATCCAATAGATAGAACAAAAGTTTTTTGGGTTTTCAGTGATTGTTAAGGGTACTGAAGAGTCCTGAGACAAAAGGTTTGAGAATTTCTGCCTTGGATCTTGTATTTCAGCACTTGTTTTATAGAGTTGGAGAAGGAGGTCCCAAAGAGGAGATTAATTGCTCAGGAAGATTAATTGCTCAGGAAGAAGACTGTGCCACCACACTGCCCAGGTCACTTTGCGGATTAACCGCTGGCTACAGCACTGAAACTCACACATTTTACTTCCCTCCAAGTGTATGCACAGGAGCTTACCTGCCCCTTTTACCTCCTGTCTCCCTTTCCACCACCCCGGGGAGCACAGGATCTTCTAGTTTGAGAATGCCACACAACAACGCTACTGGAAGCCCGTTGTAGAAGCAAATTTGGTAAAGCCGGGTTTGTTCATGCTTCTCTACGAAGGATGGTAGCCTTCTCCGATGGAGCCAGGAGTAGGTCATCCTGAGACAGCATAGGTCAGATTGAAGCAGCCGAGTAGGGCACACTGGTCTGCAGCAGACTATTTGGATTGAAAGGTGACCAGGTAGGAACAGTCAAGATCTCCCTTGCCTCATCTCTTGGATCCCAGTTGTGACCCTAATCTGCTGTGACTGGACTGCAGTTACTGTCTTTCTGTTCATGAACTGCTCTCGTGGCCTTTTCATGAAACAGAACAGCTGGGAGACATGTAAGAGGAACCTTAGAATTTTCTAGTGCATTTTTGTTCATTCACTCAGTGGTGTTCCTTGAGTTCTCGCTGTGTGCCTCAGCCAGGTCTGGGTCCTGGGGTTGCTATGTGACAAGACAGATATGGACCTTTCTCTCATGGACACCACCTCTTAGTGGGATGCTCCACTCTCTCCCTTTCTGATGCTGATCTCCGAGGCTCAGAGAGGTGAAGGGACTTGTCCAAAGTCACACAGCCACGTGGGAAAAGAATTTGCCGACCACATGCCTTACGCCTACCCACCCTCCGGGGGACATGGCAGAAATAGGCAACCCAGTCTGTGCCACAAATGAGCTTGTTAGAGAGATGAGACTATGCGCAAGTTGTTGTTACAGAGATTTAGAGGGCACAGGCAAGGTAAATCGAAAGTAGTTATTTAACTGCTTTAATGACTTAAGGGCAGTTTTGTGCAAGAAAAAAAAATCAAGAGGTTCATTTTTGTGTTTGTTGTTTGTTTCTTTAAAGTTCAATTTGTTAAGCTACACATGTAAAACTCAAGTTCTTAGTTTTAAATTCTGCTTACAGATACATACTTACAAATCTAGAAAATTTGAAAAACCCTTTTTTAAGACCTTAGATGGATATATCGCTTACAAATTTAGTTCAACTACTTGAAATATTTTAGACTGTGCATACAAATTTAATACATTTGATTTCCTTTCTAAGTAACTCAATTGCCTGATTTAACAAAATATCCTGAGTACCTGAATACTCTCTTAAGGAATTAACAGATCCTGGTCTTACACGGGTAGTGAAGCTTAAGTTTTCTCAGATATTTCAATGCAATATAAGCTTAGTGAGATCTTGACTTAAAATCAGAAGTCTAAATTAGTGATTCAATTAACATTGAAAGATGAAATTTTAACACTGATCTATTTATAACTCCAGTAGGCCACATTATCCTAAATGTTCACATACTTAAAATACCAAATGTGCACAGATTCCTAAGGCAAAATATTAATACCGTAGTTTTGGTACGCTTGAACATTTCTGTGCCAAATTTGACGTCTTTCTCCTATAGAAGAATTTAGGGGATCACTCAGGTCATCCTGCCATATTCTGGGAGTCACCTTCCAGGGAAATTTGGGGGTGACTTTCTTAGACTGCTAGAGATTACCCAGATACTGACTCGCTCCTTCCCTGTTGCCCCGATTGTCAAAAACACCCTGAGCGGCGTCCCCAGGCTTGGCTTTAGCATTCATGTTAGGTAGCTACTGATTCAGCTGCTCAAAGAAAATTTCAGCTTTCCTTTGAAATGGTCATTTGATTGGGTTTTACTTTTCTTTGCATCTTAAGATAGTATTGGTAAAATATATTTTGGTGGTAAAAGTATTTTATACCAAAACAGCCTTGAATGGAGAGACTCCACCCTGGCCAATCACCTCTGTTTCTAGAACCTCACGGCTCTTAGGAATATTAAGGTGTCAATGCATGTGCTACTGGGGGTGGTGAGTCATATCTGTCTGTGACTTATGGACAGGCCTCCCTCTACTTTAAAGTCACCCTTGAAGATGAGGCCCTGGTCTTTGGGGAGTGTACCATGTGGCATCCTATCTCCAACTCTTGGGAGCTCCTTAAAGAGTTCCATTTTGACTCATCCCTTGAAAGCCCTCCTGCCCCTGCCCCAGGAGGCCCAAAAGGGGAGGAGGAGGAGGGTAACAGATGTTTGAGGAACTGAGTAAGAAATTCTGTGAAAATGTGGAGTCCCATGGAAGGCTGATGTCAAGTCGATTCAGCAGAGACAGAGAATGAGGGCGAGCCTTCGAAGGAGTTAAGCAGCGCCGAGGGTGTAAACTGAGGCGTCCTGGAGGTGCATAGGAATGAGGAGGTTCTAAGGGATGGGATAATATGACACAAATTGAGCGAGTGCTTATTGCGGCCAGCCTCTGTCGTACATGTTGTACAGGTATTGACTGACTCATTTCCTTCTCCCGGCACCTCCGGAAAGCACATAGCATCATTATTGCCATCTTCCAGAGTGAGGAAACTGACGCCTGGAGAGCTTAAGTCCTGCACTGGTAGACTGTGTGTGTGATGATGGAAGATACTTCAGCATCCCCTTCAGTGTGACATTTGAAGACGTGGCAGTGTCCCCCCCAGCTCCTCTCCCCAGTCCTGCTGTCATATATTGTTCAGTCGGCCTTGAAGGGCCCTTCCTTCCTTCCTTCCTCTCTCTTCTTGCCTCCCTCCCTTCCTTTTTTTTTTTTTTTTAAAGATTTTATTTATTTATTTGACAGAGATCACAAGTAGGCAGAGAGGCAGGCGATGGAGTGGGGGGGACAGTTTTCCCGCTGAGCAGAGAGCCTGACCAGGAGCTCGATCCCAGAAACCTGAGATCACGACCCGAAGGTAGAGGCTTAACCCACTGAGCCACCCAGGCACCCCTCCTTCCTTCCTTCTTAAAATTTATTTATTTATTTATTTATTTATTTGAGAAAAAGAGCTTGCATGTGAGTGGGGGAGGAGCAGACTCCGTGCTGAGTGCAGAGCCCGACGTGGGGCTCCATCCTATGATCCTGAGACCACTGCTGGAGCCAAAGTCAAGAGTCAGACACTCAACCGACCGAACCACCGAGGCGCCCCCAAAAGTGCGATATAAACTTTCATACAAAGTGCTTATTGGCGTGATTGAGGAGTGAGCAGGGCCAAGCCAAGCTTATGCGAATGGATGTCAGGGAACAGTTTTGTGCCTGCTTGCCAATAAGTGTTTGCACTTGCTGCAGAATTCGATCTAAGACTGGCTGCCATGGCCATGGGTACCTGTTTGAGGGCTTGTCCGGGACTGCTTTACCTCTGGTCACTGGAGGTTGTTATTGTCTCCCTCAAACCCTGACAATCGCCTAACTACGTCTTTGCTGAGGGCAGCCTAAAACTGCCCCACGTCACATGGCTGGTAGGGGGCAGAGGGGACAGCCCCAGAGCTCACCGCCTAATTAGCACACCAGCTTGCCACTCTGTAAGAGGAGGCGAACAAAAGCAAGCAGGGTACTGGCGAAGGGGTGGGGCTTTCAGGCCAAAAGCATCACTGGAGCCAGTAGTGTTTTCAGAGGAAAGATTCCTTTGAGTCCGGAAAGGAGGAGGTGATAGATAGTGTGAAGACAGTGTGTGCCTGCAATTCTAGAGGTAGAGGGAGGAAAAGCTTGTGCCTGGTGGATTGCATTTCCTTGGTGAATTAGAAATCAAGGGCTCAGACTGAAGTAAAGGGGGCGGGACTGGTAGTGGCAATGAGACAGAGTCCCTTTTGTGTCTCCACGGACAGTCTCATGGGAAGCAGCGCTGTCGGCACCGGGAGTGTAGAGCTTCTCTGAAGAGAAGCCTAGGAGGCTGAGCATGGCCCTAGGGTCAAGGGAGGGCATTTGTCCTGACCCCTGGTACCTATCAACATGTCAAGGTCTTTCAACAAGAAGCCAAGGTTACCTGCCTGTCCTTCTCATGATTAATGAGAAGAGGGACAAAGCACAGCCCGAAGGACCAAGCGACCAGAGACATTTGCTCAGTTGGACTCGTCTAGTCTGGAAGGGGAAGCTGATGGGGCATTTTCCTGTCCCTTCCCAGAGTGCACGGGAGTGCTGGCTGCTCTGTCTTGAATTTTAAGATACCCTGAGGTCAGTGAGGAGGACAGTCAGTTCTGGAGGAAATAAAATGACTTCGCCTTTTGTTTCTCTGCAAGAGCTGATGAATAATTCAGGGCGATGGTGAGGAAGTGGGCTCTGCGAGACAGGCCGGCTCGGAGCAGGGACATCCTTGGGGGTTGCCATGGGACCGGGCTCTGTCTCCATCTTGCAGACTCCTTAGCATCCCTGGCACGGGTCCCCCCCCCAGCTCTCATGGAGCCATGCTGCTTTCCAGCCAACGGGTTGAATGTCTGCTACAGAAAGGCCTTGGAGGAACTTCCAAACTCAGGCAGAGACAAGCAGGCGTGAAGAGGCCAGCTGCCTTCCTCGCAGGCATTTGCTTTGTACCAAAAGGACAAATGAGGGGCGCTGCCAACAGGCAGGAGAGAAGTAAGAAGGTGGGTTGGCCAGCAGCGGAGTCCCACAGGCCCTGCTCCTGCCTGCCCATGTGTGGCCGTGGGCCTTCGCTCTCCACTCAGCTTGACACAGTCTTTCCAAGAATTACCTTATCAGTAGCCCTTCCCTAAGGACTCACCTTTGATCTAGAGCTGCTGGTTGGCATTTAAAGGAGTAGGTGTCCAGAGCCCTCCCATAGGGCCGATGCCCACCTCTAGCTGGAACGGAACTCACACACCGGCCAATCGGACACCTCGCTCAGAGAGTTAATAATCACATTGTCTGGATTTGCCTGCCAATTCAGCTACCGGTGTAGTATTATTATTGTCTCCTGTAACACTGAAGATACCTTTAAATGCACAAAACTCCGCGTGGGTTGTCCTGCAAGAGTGGCCATGCCAAGGTCCCAGCACCAACACACTACCCAATGCCAGAGCAGGCTCCTGCCTTCTTCGCCGTGTGGAAGATGGTCCTGGGCAGCCATGAGTGAAGTAAGAGAAAACGGTATCCGTTCCATGGTGTGGGATTTCAGAGTATAACATGTTCGTTCTGCAGCATTCAGCTGTAGCAAAGTGTGTTTAGCAGCTCAGTCATAAACAAGGTTGAGAGATACTGGTATCCAGATCAAGGTCTTGTAGGGGACCCGGGAGTGGGCGTTGATCTCAATAAACCCCTCATTAAGCTTTGGCAATATTCCCCAAAATACAGAGGAGGGAACTGCTCAAGGACTCAGCCTCCTGGCTTAGAGTCACTCCCTGCAGTCAGTGTGGTCTGATAACTTTCTGGTCCCCCAGGGAAGATGAAGCATCTTACTTCATTAAAACAGATGTCCTCCGTGTTTTGTAAAGTAGGGCTCCCATGTACCTGTGAGTGGTAGGAATGGTGTCACGGTATTCTGAGAGTGTGTGGGGGGTATGTGTGTACTGGGAAGTGGGGGAGGGGCACTGGAGGAGTCACTGTAAAAACAGAGCCTCGAGAGCCCACTCATTGTTTTAACAAGCACAGGTCGAGTGCCCACAGAACAGCCTGACTTAGGAATTAGATGCATCAAGACAATAATAACAATGATAATAGAACTCTTTCTGTGAGTCCACCCTCTTCCAAGCTGCTGAGGGCTGAATGTTTGTGTCCCCCCGACATTCACGTATTGAAACCAAACCCCCAAGGTAGTAGAGGTAGGAACTGGGGCTGTTGGGAGATGCTGGGTTGCTAGAGCAGAGCCCTTATAAATGGGATTAGCACCTATAACAGACACCCCAGAGGATTCCATTGTCCCTCCTGGCATGTAAGGACATGGTGAGAAGGCAGCCATCAGGGGGAAAGCTGACTCTCACCAGACACAGAATGTGCCAGGACCATGATCTTGAGCTTTCCAGCCTCCAGAACTATGAGAAGCACATTTCTGTTGTTCATAAGCCTCCTAGTTGACGATATTTTTATCACAGCAGCCCAAACAAACTCAGACGCAAGCCCTTCTATGTTTTAGGAAATGTGTACTTTGGTGAAGAAGAGTGAAGTATACCCCATTAACCAGAAAACACAGGAAAATGTAATCAATAATATAAGAGAGAGGAAAAAAAAAAAAAAAGGAAACTGTGGAATGGCCCAAGAGGGAGACATTGTTTCTGAAGTTGGATGCGGGAGATGGGAAAGGCTTCCTGGAGAAGAGCATTCCTTCTCCTTTCTTGGTCCCATTTGTGAGCCAAAAGACAAGCTGTTGGAAGTCTAATAAGCCTAAGAATAGTTCTAGAGATTTAACTGCCTTGGTGTTTGGAATGAAATTAGATTCAACAAAGAGCCAGTGTTGGCATCTTCTGGTTTGCCAGAATTTCACATCTATTGAGACTTTTTTTTTTTAATTTAAGATTTAATTTATTTATTTAGAGCCAGAGAGCATACAGGAGCAGGGGGAGGAGCAGAGGAGAAGGGAGAGAGGGAATCTCAAGCAGACTCCCCTCTGAGTGTGGAGGTGGGCCTGGGACTCATCTCAGGACCCTGAGATCATGACCTGAGCTGACATTAAGAGTTGGACGCTGAACACTTAACCTACTGAGACCCCCAGGCGCCCTCCCTTCCACTCATCTATAGAGCCTTTTAAGGAACCCACAGATGTTCCTTCGCCTCTGAAGAGACCCAATCTTTGACTTCCAGCCTCCTTCAAGTTATAGATTCTTCCTGAAATAATTTACGTGGTAGTATTGCTTTTATGTTTCATTTAAGTAGTGGTGTAGGGGGAAAAAAAAAGAGTTTTCTTATTTCTTTCCTCTACAATAAACAATTGTCAGCAATGCTACTGACTCAGTAGGCCTTTGTGATGTTCCCCTTAGGATATAATCGCCACTTATTACATTCTTTCTATGGAAAAAACAACACATTTGTGATGAAAACGAGCAAAAGGAAGATTAATATTGCATCAAAATAGAAGTTATTTCAAACAAAATTAACTTTGGGGCACCTGGGTGTCTCAGTCAGTTAAGCGGCTGCCTTCAGCTCAGGTCATGATCCCAGGGTCCGGGCATCGAGCCCCAAGTCAGGCTCCCTGCTCAGCGGAGAGCCTGCTTCTTCCTCTCCCTCTGCCTGCCTCTCTGCCTACTTGTGTTCTATCTGTCTGTCAAATAAATAAATAAAATCTTTTTAAAAATTAAGTATCTTTTTCTTTTTTGAGATATTGTTGGGTGGGGGGGAGGCAGAGGTGAGTTTTGGTCCTTAATATCAGTCAATTCACGATATGAAAGAAGGAGCAAAGCAAACACACACACACACACACACACACACACACACACACACACACAGCGCGAAGAGGAGAAGCTTCAGAGAAGGACTGGGATCTTCACCATTTCATTTCACACACACCTTTTTGGGCTGGTGTCCTGAACCCCTGGTAATCTATATAAAAGAGACAAGGCAGTCATTTTGAGTTGTTTGTGTCCTCCAGAATTTAGCCAGGGTAGGTAAAGTGATGGGCTAGGGCCAGGATTTTAGAACTTGAAAATATTTTGCTGCCTGTCTGGAAGCTGACCATGGTGACAGTTGGCTATAGGCCTCAGAAGATGCATTTCCCAAGGATTTTCAGACAAATGAGTCCAGAGAGCCTCCCATGGGACAAGACTGTCACGTTATTATCAGATTACCAGGAAATAGGGGGATCTAAGGGTTGAAGTGAATGATGGGACCCCAGGAGTTATCAGCCTAGGATCCCATAAACACTTTTGTTTCCAGGACAGGCAGGGAGAATGGGCGGCTTCAAGCCTGTGCATCTTTAGAGGAAAGGGAGGTGATTTTTCCAAGTGTACATTGGGTCCCTTGCCTCTGTGTTTGGACGTACGCCTGAATGCTTTTGGGACCTGCAAGAAGCCCCTCCCCCGCCCTGTTTGTGGGTGGATGTACCCCTTCGTGGACATCCATCGTGATATCTAACAGCTCAGCACTTTCCCAGGACCCCTTGTCGGTTTGAAAATTTCCAGATTTATAATTCCATTTCCCCAGGAAGGAGCCAGAGACTTCTTTTCCCAAATTCCTTTGTAGCTGGATAGAAGCACAGGCCTGGCCTCCTTAAATGCACCCAGGCAAGACTTTGATTTAGGAGGAGAATTTGCAGAACTAAGAGTGCTGAGTGGAAGCCTTTCCACAAGGGTGACAGAGAGACTGGGTCTGCAGAGGCACAGGTTCTTGAAGGTCCTAATAGCAGTTCCCCTGCAGCATTGTTACTAACAGTCTCTCCTGGGACAATTAGAGTGTTGGTCCTAGCTAAGCAACTGCCAAGCCTAATTATCCAGCTTTCCCAGATAGCCTGTGGATTAACCAGGGGAGTGCAGTGAATGCTCCGGAGGCAGCCACGGGGAGATGTTTGCAAGCATATTACTAACTCTCCTTGCACATAGGGGGCATACCAAAAACTCAGCAGTCAAAATGAGTATTTTAATGTACTCTTTTAGTAAATGTTTGGGTATTCCAGCCTTGCAAAGAAAATATGCATGCACTTATCCTTATTTTAGAGTCAAAGAAACAGACTTTTCAGAAAAGTCTAGCAAGGTACTCAAGTGATTTAGTATGCCCAGATTAAAACTAGAACCAGGCTTTCTAACTCCTGATGCAAGGTTTTCTCCACAAAAACCTGCCTCACTATGCAAGGAGACTTGAATCTTATTCTTGATTGAATTCAACTGGAAATTCTTAAAAACATAAATATCCTTCCCAGTAGCTGTTGGCTTAGTACTGCTAGGACAGTGAGTAGGACTGGGACAAAGGTGAGGAGGTACAAATGTAATAGGAACCCAACAATCCAGTGATCGAGACAATACTTTAATGGGATATTTTAAAAATAAAAATTAATGAAAAAATCCATGATGAACAAATATCAAACTTTTGAATAAGAACAGGATTGGTATGAATGATTTTTCCCTTTGTCTCAAGTTCTGCTGTAATTACAGATCCTATCTTTAGGGAACCTGTATATATTATTTTAAAATAAGTTAACAATCCAAATGAAGCGACATAATTGTCTTCTCAGATATTCCAAGTTTGAATCTCTCCCTCCTGGTATGTGAATTTTCTCCAACAAAATACATAGCAGCATCTTCCTGTGAGCACTCCAGAGCCCATAAAATTTGGATTAGATCAGAATATCTGTGTCCAGACCTGTCGGGATCTGCAGAAATATTAGTTCTGGCTGGATCTCTAAAATAACAGAGTAAAGAAGACAGAATGAAACAAAGGGAAACATAAGATTAAATTTTCATGACTATCAAGGCCGCTGGCTGTCCAGCCCCTCTATGTCGATGCCTTGATAAATCGTAATGATGATAATGATGATTAGCGTTTATTTGACACTGTTCCAGAAACAGAATTAGACACTTTAAGCAGCTGATGCTTCTTGTCACAATCCCTGTAGGGTAGGAGGAGCTCAGGAGGAAAGTGAGATTGATGTCCCTAGTTAGCAAATGGCAGAGCCAAAGTATAAGCCCAAGTTTGACCAACTCCAAGGCTCAGGTCTTCCTGCCATAATCTGTTTCCTTTCAAGAAAGTGGACTTGTCACTTTCCAAAAATCAAGGAGTCTGAGGACTATGGAGCACCAAGATGGGACTTCCTGGCAGGCCAACGGACATCATTCTACTGAAGGCCTGAGGAAAGCCTCACTTCTCTTTGATGAGTGACCTGCAATCCCTGTCCAATGACCGGGCCCCACTGGATTATCTCTGCCATGTTGTGACATCTGTCCAGTCCCAAAGGATAGCCCTGTGGATTTTTTATGCTCATTACATTATCCTAGAAGTTCTGATACAAGAAGATATCCTAGTAGTTCTGATATGAGAAGAAGTTCTGATGCAAGAAGTCCAGAAGGCATCTTAACACAGATGGGGAAACTGAGGCTCAGGTCAGTGAAACAATTTCAATAGTGAAAACTGGGGCCAGAACCCAGGTAGGACTCCCCTGCTCCCGTCAGCCCCTTGGAGGCAGTCCTCACCCTATGTAGCCAGAGGGCTATGCTGCATCGGGGAGCCTGGAGACTCTCCTTAAAAGGTTTAGCTTGTAGGCCAGAGGTCAAACAGTGGCATTCTCTGGGCTAAATCTATATTGTAGATGTGCTTTTTTTTTTTTTCTCTGAGTTTTTGAAGTGTTTTTGAAAAACTTAAACGAGCTGATTTCATTTTAAAAAGCAAGGGTTTTCACCTACAAATCCAGATTTCTGGCTTCTTTTGAAAAATTCCAAGATGGGGGCACACTGGAACCATTCTCACAGATGGTGACTGTTGGCCGGGCTGGCGGTGTGTTGGAGCCCGCTCAGAACGGCCCATGAGAAGCAGTTCTAGAGTGTTCAGAAATGCTGTGGGCCAACCGTTAAATGAATGCTGTGGGCCAACCGTTAAATGCTTGATAGCCTGAAGCCAGCAGTAGTAGGATTGTTTACACCACAGACACAGGCCGGGTGACGAGTGAGAGCTTTTATTTCCCCTGCCCTCCCCCCTTCCATCCTTCTTCTTCTTTTCTTTCTTTCCTTGTTTCTTTCCTCTTCCCTCCACCTTTCCTTCTCTCTCTGTCTCTCTTTCTCCTCCTGTTCGCTTGCTGACTTACGGTTTTCCTCCTTTCTTTGGAGTGTCCGTTTGACACCATAACTTCACAGGCTGGAACTAAAGAGAATTCACCCTGTTTGGAAAAACACAGTCCCACTGGGCCATCATCACCCATTTATGTTACCGCCTGGCTAGGGAAGGAGCTGGAATTTTCATCTCCTATAATAGACTATGGCTATCAATGGTGATCTTCCTAAAGAAAGCTTGTACATTGTTGAGTAAGGGGGAGAGGCCAGTCATCACAATCTCGATTTGGGGCCATTTCATAGCCTTTCTTATTCAAGTATAACACAAATGTTCGAAACTTAAAAGCCCAGCTCAAGGAATTATCATAAAGGGAGCTTCACTTAACAATATCCAATTTCAGAAAGAGAATATTGGCGGTATAATCAGAGCCCCCTCTTAATTTTCCGCCTTACAGCCCCCTTCCTTCTTCCCAAAGGTAATCATTCTCCCAATTCTGACGCTGTAATTTCATTTTGCCTGCTTTTGAACTTTATTTAAACAGGATCTAGAGTTTATATATTCTTTTATATCTAGCCGCTTTGATCGACATTCTATTTGTGAGTTCCTGTCGTTATTGGGAATGGATGGATTCCACAGTTCTTCCTATAAATATTCCACAATTTATTCATTCAGTCTACTATGGGGGTTTTCAAAATTGATCTACTTTAGCTCTCCCCAAAAGGAGAGCCTAAGACAGAGGTTTACCTGTGAACAGTTCATTCAAGAATGTGTTTCCGGGGAGTTAGTATGCAGGCCATGGAGAGTGACATGGAAGCAGGGAGCCCAGTTTATGGATGTGTCTCGAAGTTAACCACTACTATAGGCTGCTGGTGCTCAGTGCTGCCAGCATCTTCTGAAGGGCCATGTGAAATGCATTTCAGAACTGTTCACCAGGGAGAACAGAAGTAGAAACATTTATCGACTGCCCATTGGCTCCTACCTCCCATTGGCCAACAGTGATGCCACCAGCATAATTTCTGTTCTTCCAGGTTGTGCATGCATGAGTTTCCCAAGGGAATCCCAAGTCAGAAAGGCTACGTGGTAGGAAGTCCGATATATGCGGTGCACGTCATAGACAAGGCCTTACGGATTTTACCAAAAGCTACATGGAGTCAGCTGGGACAACAAAGGTAAGGTCAAATGGATTTTGAAGTTATGCTAAAGAGATGTCCGTGTATTGGCTTTTTTTGAATGTGTGAGCATTCTTATACATGTGTCTTAGTGCACATCTGTACATAATTCTGTTAGGTATATTCATAGGAGTGCAATTTTTGGAAAGTAGATATTCTCATATTTAAGCTTAGGAGGTATTGCCAAAGCAGTGATATTTATTTCCATTCCCACCAGCAATGCATGAGAGTTGAAGTTGCTCCAACATTTTGTATTGTCATATCTCTTTTTAAAATATCACTTAGGGGCGCCTGGGTGGCTCAGTTGTTAAGCATCTGCTTTTGGCTCAGGTCATGGTCCCAGGGTCCTGGGATCAAGCCCCACGTTGGGCTCCCTGCTCAGTGGGAAGCCTGCGTCTCCCACTCTCACTCCCCCTGCTTGTTTTCCCTCTTCCACTGTGTCTCTCTGTCAAATAAATACATAAAATCTTTTAAAAAAATAAAATATCACATAAAAAGCATATACATATTTTTTTTCTAATAAATATAGCTTTCGAATAGCTCACAGTTGTTGTTGTTGCCAGATTGTGTCTCCTTAGCTGCTCGGTTCACTTAGCACCATATTATACATCTGGTCCTTTGAGTGCTGTAACCTGGGCGGCAGATGTGCTCATGTATTCTGGGCTATTGTGATGAGATCAACAACTTTGCACTTGACCTCAGTGGCAATCCAAAGAAAACAAAGGGGAAGGAACAAGACATTTAACATCCCCAAAAGAAGTCACCATAATTGATTACATTTCATCTATCAGGAAACCATTCCAAGTCTTTGACTAATTTGAGACTCCCTGTTGTGATAGAGAATCTCTTCCTTGATGAGATGTTATGATTCCTGCCAGTAGTAGCCAGGGCCCTGCTTTTCTCTGCTCAGAGTCTAGGCTGTCTGTAACATGTACTCTTTTTCAAAAAAAATTTATTTATTTATTTGAGAGGGAGAGAGAGAGAGAGAGAGAGAGAGAGCAAGGATGAGCATGGTGGGGGGAGGGGTGAAGGAAAAGGGAGAGACCAACTCAAGCAGATTCCTCACTGAGCATGGAGCTCAGCACGCTCATTACCCTGAGATTATGACCTGACTGTGGGATCATGACCTGAGCTGAAATCAAGTCGGAGGCTGAACTGACTGCATCACCCCGGCGCCCCACGTGTAGTCTTTCACAGAGAAACAGGAAGGAAGGAGAGACCACCCTTTAAGGTCTGGCCCCAGCTTCCCTTTCTCCCTTATTCCCATCCAAGGTAAAGCAGCACCTGACCCCTCTCTAATGCAACAGGCAGGCCTCTCATTCTGAAGTGCCCCACACTCCTAATGGCGATCATCCGATTTCCTTCTGTGTGGTCATCTTGGCCTGAGGGCCAGAGTAACTCCTCCTCAGTGATGCACCAAGTCTTGGAAAACCACACTTACGTATCTCTAACTTCTAAACATCCCTTCCAAAGATAAGGAAGTGGGTTACATGAATTGTAAGTGGAAAGAGTTTCTACTTAAGAAGCCTCCGGAGGCTCTTCAGTCCTGCCTCTCCCTGTGTGCTGGTCCAGCCCACCCGGCACACTGCTGGCCCACCTCGCTATGCCAGCCCATGGAGCTGTGCCAATAGGGGGCTGTCCTGGCGGGGGACTGGAGGTCCTCTCCCCTAGAACGATTCTTTCCCTGCTCAGGGAAAAGTGCTCTTTCCTTACCTCAGGCAAGGGGAGGTCAAACTGACCCCAGCTCTTGCACTGAGAAACATCTAGGAGGTGTCCTCAGGCATCTCAACACTCTGTCATCTCCAGAGGAAGAAGGCTCAAGCCTACAGCAGTTTTCTTTTGCTCCTCTTCTCTCTGCCTCGGGGCAAAGCTGGCTTGCTCTTGAGTACTTCTATGTCTCGTGACTCTAAACATCCTGCCTCCCATACCTGTGGGGGGCAGGTGGTGAGAAGGGTGATGGGCAGCCAGCCTTGAGAGCTGTATCCTAAACACGCCCTGCTGTAAGAACAGCCAGTGTTCATTTGTAACATGGGATAGTCCTAATGCCTGCCTAATAGGGTTTTTCATAGGCTTCGAGGGGCTGGTGCATGACAACAGTTCATAGGGGACTCGGCAGTCCAAAGGATGCATTGATTATTTGCTTTATTACCAATGAAATTCCTGTTCGGTGTTCAAAAACTTGAGGTTGAAAATTGCAAACACAGATTCTTTAGGTTCCTGTTCTCTCCAGGTCCTTTTCCCATTTTCCCCATTTCAGTGCCACTCCCTGTGCAGCCATTTCACATGGCTTTGGTGCACTGCACACTTTCCTGGTTGCACAGGGATGCAGCTCCTCTCTCCATGTGGAGAGGATGCAGAACTCTTCCCAGTGGCCCTTGGTCAAAGCCTGTGCCATTGGTGTAGCCCTCGTGGGTGCAAAGTGCCTCCAATAACATGTAGCGACTCACAGGTTCATTCTATAAGAAGAGCATCGGAACCTTTGCGAGGTCCTGGGTAACTGCAGATTATCGCCTTCAGTCAGAGGGTTTCCACTGCTAGACTTCAGCGCTGAGTCTAAGAGTCTGAGCCCGTGCACCCCCCAGCAATATAATGAGAGCCCCAAGGTCAAGCCTCACATAGGGAACTTTGCATTTTCTGATGGTCACCCATTTGTTTTGTTTTTAAAGATTTTATTTACTTGAGAGAAAAAGAGTGAAAGAAAGAGATCACAAGCAGGGGGAAGGCAGAGAGGGAGAAGGCAACTCCTGCCACTGAGCAGGGAGCATGACATGGGACTGGATCCTAGGACCATGGGATCCTGAGCTGAAGGCAGATGCTTAACCAACTGAGCCACCCAGGCAACCTTGCAGTTGCCTATTTAAACAAGGAAAAAAGAAAGGGGTGAATTCATTTTACCAATACATTTTATCAAACCCAATGTCCAAAATATTATCAGATCAACATATATTTAATCTAAAGATTATTAATGAGGTAACGTATTATTTTTTAAATTTTGTACTAAATTGTTAAAACTGCTATGTAGTTTATACTTACAACACATCTTAATTTGCACTGCTCATGTCAAGAACTTGGCAGTGTACACGCTACTCAGTATGGTAGCAGACCGTCAGTGGTGGGAACCCAGCTCCTTAGATGTTTTCCACGACAGATCTCTGTCCTAGCTGAGTCAGCACATAGCACAGAGCCTGGCACACGGAGGAGGGCGAAGCCTGGGTTACTCTTTCCTTCTAGCTTTTGCTTTTACTAAATCATCCTCAAACTGACTTATCTTTTCCTTCTCACCTTGTTCCATTGTTCACCTTTCCCAGGTGCTGGGAAGGGCACTGGGAAGCCTGGAGGTGATATTTAGTGCAGGGTTGGGTGACATCCCTGTCGCGGCCGGCATGACAAATTGACCAGGAAAACTTGAGGGTTAAGAGGATGGTGAAAAGAAATTCAGAGACAAAGAGATGGGGGCAGGAGGGACACTGAGGAAGATGTCCAACAGTGCCGATTTTATTCCACATCTTACAATCATTTATAAGGTAAACCACAATAGAAGGAGTAATACATCAGTACCTAGTCAGATGACCGCAAGTTTCTATAACAAGTTTACATCAACTACAAGCAAACCTCGTGATGCCAGGTAGTTTCAGCTAACGCTTAGCAAGACAGTCAACCAGGGAGTGGGTTATGAGAGGTACAGGAACAACAAGGACCAACTAAGAATTCATGACCCTGACCACATTGTTCCCTTCTGTAGGGAGAGGGTGTCGGAAGTCACGTAGGTGGGCACAGACACATAGCACAGACCCTTTCTCAGTGTTACTCAACTTTCCCGTCCTTAACCCCTTGTCCGCACACTGAAGGAGACACAAGTCAGGGCCTGGTTTGGTCTTCGACTCCAACCATGCCGTGGCCTCCAACATATCCCCAAGGCCACCATGGCTCCTTTGGCCAGAATTCAAACTAGACCCTGTTCTGGAGACTGTTGTGTTGTTTATCCAGCCCATTTGTGGTTTATCTGGAGGGTTTATCTGGTTTATCAGACCAACTAGACTAAAGACACAGGCTTCGTAGAACTGATGGATGGTATTCCTGCCCAGAAAAGGCACAGAGCTTTCTATCAGAAGAACACCAGGAAGCTAACCTTAAGAGTTGGCTTCCTGTTTCAGAAATGCTGTACTGCTCAGGTCAGGGACCCGCTTTTTTGTCTCTTAGAAGTACCTATGATAGTGGTTAAAATAAGTCTCACACCTACACACGTGTGGTGGTTCTTAGTCAGGGAGCCTATCAGAATGCCATATCTGAGGAGATTTCTCAAAATATTTGTCCGCTCCAAGAGTCTAGCATGAATGGATCTCGCAGAACTAGAGATATATGTATATTTTGGTTCTGACACTCTCTCCTTCCACACCCTGCTACCAACCCTCCCTGTCAAGACCCCCCATCAAATAATTCACTCTGACATGAAAGTTTGGAAAATAAAAATAATCCAACTTCTAGCAAAGGGCATTCTCTGCTGCCCTTTCGAAACAGCTTCTCTTTCCAGTTGACATGTAAAGGCTCCGACTTGACTTTCTTTTCGTCAGGAGCTATCATGATCCCCCCCAGCATCTGTTCCTTGGCCTCCTTCCTGTATTTCAGATGTGGCCTGCGAACCGAGCACTAGCTACGTGCTTACAGCAAAGCAAAGGATGGGGCCCAAACTGACAGAGGTCTTCTGTCTCTTATTAACTTACCCAATAACATTGTCTTTCTCTGTAGAGGTTACACTTTTATGCACGTAAATGAGAATTAGAACATCTCTGCCCTGTTCCTCTCAGTGGCATAGCGGTACAATGATGCATGTTGCTGCCCATTTCGCTGGAACATTTGCCATAAATTTGCTTTTAAAAGACATTCTCTTACAGGACTGTCAATGGCCCTTGCATTAAAAATGAGAAAAATATGGAAACATGCATTAAAATATTCGGAAATAAATGGCTTCTTTATTACATAAAAGCTCTCATGTGTCTCAAAGGTACTGAGAATAGAATAATTTATCGTAAATGAGATTATTATTGCCGGGAAAAGGTCTATTTTAATGCCAGTTTTCTTGGGGATTAAACCAAACCCTAACGGTCCACTGGGGGTATACATAAATGTGTAAGTCAAATGCTTAAAAGCTTTAAGTGGGAAACACATGCTGATGTAGCATCTTTGGGAAGACAGAACCCATTCTGTTTGTTCTTATCTTGGGGAGGGGGGGGCGGTCAGCGCCAGTGTCCAGAAACAAAATGAAGATAATGACTCCTCTGAAACCCAGATGAAAATCCGCTGTGCTTTGGGGTTGGAATTGCGATGTTGGAGCCTCAGGCTCTCAGCCCCCAGGGTCTCCAGCTGCTGGGCGGTGGCCAGCAGCAGGGATATGCTCAGCAAAACAAACACGGTCTTGAGAAAATGTTATCCTGTTGTCCTTTTGGGCACATATTTCGCAAGAAGATAAGTGGGGACTTGAAAGGAAAACTACAGATCTGGAGTTAAGAAAGAGTGAATCGTATTTTCTGAAAGAGCCAGAAGATAGGCTGTTGTGGTTCATATGCCCCACGGATGTAGAATGGGCTTTTGGAGACTCAGAACACGACCAGATGTAGTTCTTGGGAAAACTCTATTGCATTAATATTATGTGTATTAGCATATTATTTATATTGAGTGAATTTTAATTTGATCTTTCTGTGTTGAACCAGGGTCATCTTTATAAATATTAATAATCCTTGTACAGTAACTGAACAAAGACCTGGTGATTAGAATGCCACGTAAGTCACCTTTTGGGGGACAGCTTTAACGGTCTTGGAGGGGAGAAAACCAACCTTACACACGAAGCCAGGGTGTTTCATGACTTAGGCAAGGAGAGAGAAAAGTCATGGGCATTCATTTTGTTACTGGTGTTACTGCCAAGGAGACTGACTTGCTGCTGATTATATTTCATATTCCCTATACTATAAAGGTTTTAGTACATGACCTAGCATGTGATAACAGATGAAAGGCACCCCATAAGGAGCTCTTCTAACCTTCCCACTGTCATTTCCTTACCATTATCCTTTATCCCATGCCCTTTTACAACTTCGTTTCTAGTTGGTACATTTCCTCCCCTCTGGAAGAATCCATGATGGTGGGTACTAACACCATCATGGCTGTCTTGTTTGGAGGGATGGAGGGGAAGGTGGGGACAGCCAGGGTCGTGACCCGGAAAGAGGAGCTGGCAAGGAGGAAGTCTGGCTTAAGGACAGGCCCCCCAGGACTGATGCCTTGGCAGTCTATTTAAGTCCTTGGACGTCTGCACTGGGGTTGTAACAAGAGCCAACGTTTATTAAGTATCTTGTGTGTGCCAGGACCTGAGCATTATCTCCTTCAATCCTAACGCAACCCCATGCAGTAGGCACTGTTCTCTCTGTTTCAAAGATGAGGGCTAAGGCTCAACAAGATTAGGTAAATCCCAGGTCGACCCATCAGCTAAGTGGCTGATCCCTGTTGTGGGCCATCTCAGAGCCCAAGCTCAAACGGCTCTGCCCCACCGTGCCCCACTATTACACATAGCTTGCTTCTTCATCCTTACCCCTTCTGTCTCTCTCTTTCTTAAAGTGACAGAGAATTCAGAAAACATGTTCATATTGTCTCTCTTCTTTGTGAACTTAAAAAACAACATGGAGGTTTCTGGACTAAGATTCATGGGGCCCAAATTCTTATCTTGGTGCAGCCACCGACTCACTGTGTCACAGTGACCCCTGACCATTGGACCTTAGTTTGCCCATCTGGAAAATGAGGGAGTTGGACTAGATGGTGTCTGAGGATGATTTGGCCACTGATTTTGGGTGTCTGGTCAGGGTCTAAGGGGGCTGTTGGGCATGACTCCCCTGGGCCATTCCAACCTGAGATCTGAGTGCCACTGGAGGACAGCCACCATGATGGCAGTGACTGGACCTCCCAGCCCCAGACCCCAACACCTATTATCTGAATTACTGGGTAACAATAATTGCAACAGTAACATGAAACCTGCAGCAGAAATTCAATGATATGGAAAACATGGTGGGTAGACCCAAGTCTACGTAGCCATTTGTGGAGGGCAAGTCACCTCAGGAACTTGTTTAGGTCCAGCCTTGCTTTCCTGAGGCAGACCTGAGCTGTTGCCTTGTCCCAAGCCCCAGCCAGTGAAATAAAGCTGAGAACAGGGTTTCTGTTCTGTTCTAAGAACATGCCCTGGATTCTGGGCTGTAGAGCTGACTGGCATATTGGCCACATGTATTTGCAGAGTGCCTTTTGTTAAGTGGTTCCAAGTCCAGTTTGTAAAATAAGAGACTGCATCAGATCAACACAGAGGGCAGCTGCATTCCCATCCAGAGCATCCCACCCAGAGGAAGGGTGTTTTTAAACCAATGATGCTGAATCCTTCCAACTTGAGGAGAGAGAAAACATAATTAGGCAAATTCGCCATGGCAAGAAGCCTGCCTTTCCTTGCCTTTAATGGGGACAGAGTACTTTGGAGAGGAAAAGTGCCAAATGGTATGTAATTTTTAAAATCTTGCACATGTTTAATAATTAATGCTTGTTTTCCTTCTACTCTTCCCCACACCCTCAACATTTTCTCCTTCTCAAGTACGGATCTTTGATATCCTCTCAGGAATTAGGATATCTTCAGCTGTTTACATAACCAGAGATTAAGTCCAGTTAAGAAGACATTTGGGGAAAAAATTACCATAAAAAAACAGAAATATTGTTTGCCTTGGGGTTGCAGTTTGAGGTGCAGTCTTATCCTCAGAGGGTCATTTGGTAAAAGCTTTCTGATAGGTCATTTGGTAAGAGCTTTTTGGTGGACACATGGATGGGTGTCGGGGCAGTTAACTATTATTTGCAAAGCAAGCACAAGGGAAAGCACGTGGTTACTGACACCTGGCCTCCACTCTGGAAGGGATCTGCTGTGCTTGTGAGATAAGATAAAACTCGAATGCAAATACCGAGTTAGTTTCTCCTCCTTTGTGCGGACCTGCCACGGTGTGTTATCTCATTTTTGTAGGCCTGACCTCAGTGCAGTTGGAGATTTTCTAGGCAGGTAGTTGTTGCATTCTTGTGCATGGTGGGTCTTTGTGCATGAAATGGAGGTTGCCTGACCCTCTGCCTCTCCCCATCGTCTCTCTGCCCTACCTGCTCTCATGAACCTGCCTAACTTGCAGGCAAAACAAGCCATCACTGCAATAAGCCATTATTCAAAGTGATTAAATGGCCAGTCACCAACAGAGCGAGCGGGCATCAGCCTTTTATTGCTAATCATGGCTAATCGTGAAGGAGCAGATGGGGACTGTGCAGGGGAAGGAGGGTTTACGGCAATCCAGATTTGGAGCACTTCCTGGGTGAAGGGAGAGGTGGGGAGGACTGGGCAGTGACAGCTGCCTAAGTGGTCCATCTGGGTCAGTGGCTCTTGACCTTCTCTGCGTGCAAAAGAGTCATCTGCTCTGCTTGTATAGAAATGCAGATTTCTGGGCCCCTGGCTCTAGAAATTCTGATTCTGTCCATATGGGAGGGTCTCAGATTGTTCTCATGCAAGTACCCCAGGAACAGGAACTCTTCGAAGGACGTTGGGCTAACTGCCAACGGGGGAGGGTCCAGGAGGAAGAAAAAGAGCAGCACAGGGGAAGTCAACAGATACCTGAAGGCAGCAAATAATCAGGTCTTTGGAGCTGAACTTCACTCTAATCTCTGCAATGTTAATCTTCATGAGCATTCTTCCTTCCTGTTAAAACAAGGGGAAATAACAGTGGTGATAATTGGCAATATGCGGTGAGTTCTTATCTTCCCACGGGGCTATGTGTTATAGGGAACTGCCCCATTTAAACCTCATGATAACACTCTAAGGAGGACATGTTGGTATCTTCATTTTACACCTGGAGAGACTGAGGCACAGACTGAGCCTGTCACTTGGCCTAAGAAGTGTTGGAGTTGGGATTTGAACCTAGGAAGTGGGGGAATTCAGTGAGAGGTGGGGGAATTCAGTGAGAAAACAGAATATACAGCCCCTTCCTGACACAAGGGGGCTCAAGATTTGTTTGCTTCTTTCATGGTGTTGCTGAGTATGGTGGTCAGCTGACCTGACTTTTGTCCCGCTGCCTGTTCTCTGTCATTGCTGGACACCTGAGGGTGGAGGTAGGGTGAAAAGCGCTGGACCTGAAGACCTTCTCTGAGTTTCTGTGTCTTCATCTCTAAAAGGAGGACCGCAATCCCCTGAGCGGGGGGCGCCACGATCAAATGAGACAATGCTCATGAAAACAATTTTGTAAACTCTAACATCTGGGACAAATATCCAGTGCTATTAAGAAGACATATACAGGGGCACCTGGGTGGCTCAGTGGATTAAGCCTCTGTCTTCGGCTCAGGTCATGGTGTCATGGTCCTGGGATGGAGCCCTGCATGGGGCTCTCTGCTCATCAGGGAGCCTGCTTCCTCCTCTCTCTCTCTGCCTGCCTCTCTGCCAACTTGTGATCTCTCTCTCTCTGTCAAGTAAATAAAATCTTTAAAAAAAAAATAAAAGAAGAAGAAGATATATACAGCTCCGGTCATGACCCAGAGTAGCCAATACCACTCAGACATCACTCTGCTGTCTTCTAGTAACTCTTGGGTAAAATAAAAATGTGTGTTAATGGCTTTTCAGGTAGTGGTATTGTCCTCCTTTCTTACTGAGGTCTCATTGTCTTGTGGGTGGAGAAGGGGAGAGATTAGGTGCAAGTGTTGAGGCTTCTCCTTAGGGACAGAGGGGAAGACTTCATCCCAAGGAGGTCAGGAGGATGGCCAGCACGCAGGGCATTCCATGACATTCTAGAACATTCCATGTATTCCAGTAAGGGGTGGGAGGAGTCCTCCCCAGGCAATGACTTGAGATCTCCAAGGAGAGACCAGCCCTGTCTTGGTAAACAGTCTAAGCTAAGAAGCTGATGAACCCTTGTGGTCTTTAGACATTTTGTAATGTCTTTGACTTGGCCATATTTAGTGTCTTGTACCTGCTGTTGGAGGTTTTGCTGAGTTAGGATTGTATCAAGGTGCTGTTCAAGTGAGAACCTTCTTTTGGGGAGAGCCAACACAAACCCACAGATAAGAGTGTAGCAAGAGCCACAGTTTCTAGACTAGACAATAAAAGCAAAGCAGAAAAATTATTACTTTGAGTTACTGTCTGGCTTTCCTAGGAGTCTCCTCATGATGGCTCTTAGAAAAACTTCAGAACCACCCAAGAGAAATAGTGATCATTTTGCCCATAATGAGAGCTTGCAAAGGAAATCTTGGGCCAAATCGACAGAATCCTCCCACCTAAACCTATATACTTCCTCCTGGAAGAAAGAAGACAGTTTTTGTTTTGTTTTGTTTTCCCTGGGAAAAGTAGACAGTAGATCTGGGAAGAGCTCAGTTTAGAAAAAAATAAATAGAAAAAAGTCTCTTCTTGCTTTGGGGCAATAGGTAGAATTCACTGTTTTTGTTTTTGTTTTGTTTTGCTTTTGATCTGTATCTCATCAGATAAGAGTCTCTTCGTTAGTTCTTCTCTTTAAGGCAGACCAGTTTGGACCAGGGAAGGAGTAGAATTGATTTTTACAGAATTCAATTCCTTTCCATTTGATTCTATTCCCTCTAGTAGGATTTGATAAACATTGAGGAACTGCTTTAGGTCGGCAACTGTGAAGGTCCTGGGAGACAGAAATGCAAGATATTGGCTTATACTTCTGTTCTTCTGGATCCAGGATGGAAATGGGCATCCCTGGGCCAAGGGGGGCTTTTTGGGGGGGCAGGTGGGATCAGAGAAGACAAAAGAGCCAGAAAGAACCACGATAAAAATTGGCTTATACTTTGGTGGAAAGGCAGAAGAAACTAAGCTAAGAAACTAAGCTAAGGGAAGACTTCCCTCTGAGCAGACCATCTGGACACAGTCCATGCATGTTGTTCTATCTTGGAGACGATAGGATTGGAGAGTGCTTTCACTTACACTGCTTTATTCATCCTTAAAACAAGCTGCTTGTTACCTTGATTTTACAGATGAAAACACTGAAGTTCAGTCCTGACGCGCTAGGTTTTGAAGATGCGACATTGAACCCTTGCCTCCTGTCTGTCAATCTGTCATTCTTTTTGCCCCCCCCTCCCCCACTCTGCAAACGTATTGCATCCATAGATCATCTTATCCCACTAAGAGCATTTTAAATTCTAGCATCCTATGTACACTTCGTTTATATTTCGCTTCAGTCCTCCTCTTGGGATAAAGTAGTCTTTGAGAACTGTGGTTTCTCTTGTTATTTTGTTACTACTTATACGTCTAAGACAAAACCTTAGTTTTCCCAACTTTAAATGTTGGGTCTGGCCTAGGAAATGTCTAGCACGGCTTGCTTTCAGCCCTCTCTGATTCTGAAATCTGTTACTATATTAGTTCACACTCCATTTCTTTGTTTGTTTGGGAGGAATTTTTTTTTTTTCAGTCTTTACAAAAATCACGTACTGAGAAATGGAGTTCAGGGTTTATGTCAAATTCATTACAGTTTGAAAGCTCTTTGGAGGCAGAAAATGACCTGATATTTTTACAAATGTAAAAATTCTTTCCGCCATGCCAAATTAACTCAAAACATCTGAATGGTTTGCCTCCAGATATCATAAAACTTTCTCTTTTAGACTTGGAATTCTATTTCAGAAAAATTCTATTTTCATCGATGTTGTAGGAGAAGCCTGAAAAGTTGCAGAGAACCTTGGTGGAATGATATTCGCTGTGTGGGCCGAGGGCCAACTATTGTTCTTGCTGATTCTCAATAGAGAAGGGAGAAGTATTTACCAACTATCCCTGGAATCTGTCAATTAGCTTGGAATTTAAGGGATTTTCCTGATATGTTGTGTGGAGGTCATTTAGTTCAGAGGGGCCCAGGTGAAAATTCTTAACCCTACAGTGGAGGACAGGCCGGCTCAGAAGACCGGTTTTGGATGGGAATCCCACCTCCTTTTAATCAACCAGCGAGTGGCTCTGAGCAGCCACCTTATCCTGGGTCGACTCTGTCTTATCCCGTGGGTGACACAAAAGCCGTTTAAGAGCTGAGCTGTCTACACTGAATAGCGTGAGAGTGACTGACTCTGAGTGCAGTCCTCCAGTCTAGGTTCCCAGCCCCAACTCTCCACCAGTGATCTCCTAAGATCTCTTGGGGGGGGGGGGGTGGGGCGGGCAGCCAGCATCTACTTTCCTGAGCCTCCAAGTGATGCTTAGATGTTCTGGGGATTGACAACCACTCCTCTGCAGTCTTCGGAAGGACACAAAATTTATACACACACAGAAAACAGAAAAGCGGAGGTGGCACCGCAATCCCATACCTTCTGGAGCAGCAGTCGGGTGACCAGTGACTCCTGGGGAGTCCACAGGTTGCTGGAGGGGTAGAGAGAAGATGTCCATCCAGGACCCTTTCCCTGGGAGTGTGCCTGTGAGAAAGATGACACAAAGAGGCAAAGACAAAGGCTGACCATAGGATGAAAGACCAGTGTGCTGTGTGGACGGAGTCACCCAGATGGGCAGATGCCAAGCCTGGCCTGGAGGGACTGGGGGAATGTGGTCAGCTGACATTTGACTGGCCAGGTATTCAATTTAAAAAAGTGGTTGCTATCTTCTAGGCGGTGGTGATATCTTAAAGACTTGCTGCTCCGTAGCTAGCTGCCTTCATGAACCTTCCACTCTAGTTGTGAGCGGGGAAGGAGGAGGAAGCAAGAGGAAGACAAACTTATCCCCCAGAGTGAGAAGGGAATCACACAGAGGGACAGCCAGAGGTGGTCTGTAGGGCCCACACAGCCGAATCCTCAGAGTTCCAGATCTGGAGGCCAGTGAGGACGTGAGGAGCTCCCAGGGATGGTGAGACTGTGGGGGAAGACCAGCAGGTCTGGAGCTAAACTTCGGGAGTGAAGAGGAAGGTACTGAAAATAAACAGGAAGGAGGGAGGAGTGAGAGAGCTCCCTCCTGGGGAGCAAAGGCTAGGAGAGGAGGCCAATTCTAGACTGGGCATGCGGTTCCCTTCCCACGGCTGGGCTGTGGGTGAGAATCTTAGTCTCCACCATCTCACATCCAGAACGCCATCCTCCAAGAACTGCTGCCCCCGCTCGGGGCCCGGCGGGCAGAGCAACGCTGTGTTCCATGGAGATCCAAACCCTGTGGCCTGGGAGGCCCAACGAGCCCCAGCCTCAGTGGGTGCAGACTCCGTGGTGGGGTGGGGGGCTGGGACACAGGGCAGCCCCAGCCTGCTTGTAAGCTCTCCTCCACCAGTTCCAATGACTGATTTATTTATTGTTGATCTCTGGCTCTTCCTTTGCAAAAGGGAGCCAAAATGTTAATTAACCCAAGAGTTTAAGCGGTTGTTTGACCTCTGGGCTCTGCAGAGGGGGGCAGAGGAGGCTGCCTGGGGAGGAGGAGGAAGGCGATGGGATCTCAGCTAGCCTTTGTTTATAGGAAGTGCCTTCCACTCGCTGGGCTGCAGCCTAAGTGGAAAAGACACGAAGGGTGTGACTATCAGGCTGGCGGTAAATGGGAACACACTGTGGCTTTGTCTGGGCCTGTAGGGAGTTTTTGGTAATTTTTTTTTTTTTTTCCTCTCAACCCCCTATAAAAATATCTGGGGATTCAAAAATGCTGACTCTACATTTCTCACCTCAAGCCCGCACTCTCTCTTCCTTGAATGTATGTGTGGCTGTGTTTTTAACCCTCATCAGCCACAGGCAGTGTCTCCAGTAGCCCTCGCTGCCCCCGTGGTCCCGTTCCTGCTCACTTCACACAGACCAGATGGTTTCTAAACAAGTCACCACGATCGCACGCAGGCTAAGCTCCCGAAAATGCGCTGGAGTTGGGGAATGTTGATTCCTGGAAGCTCACAGGGTTTCCTCTAAGCCAGCAGGACCTGTTTATTTTATTATTTAAAAAAATTTATTTTTCACTGAAAAGGGGACACTGCTCACATTCAGTGGCTCACGCATTCTTTCAAGGCAATAGAGTCAAGGCGCACTTGAACTGAGAGCCAGGGTTGACCCAGGGGCCGGCGATGGTCACCAGCTGGGACCCCCTGGATGGCCTGACCTTGAGACTGGGGTGGAATCAGGGGCTGCTGTTTCAAGCTTCTGTTTTCAGAGATTTAAAAAATAAATATTTTAAGTCTTTTATTTAGATTTAGCTAAAACTGGGCTCTGGCTACATCCATTTGGGTTCTTGTCACCAAGCTCGCAGGACGACTTGGAGGAACGGTTGCCCTCAGTAGACACAGGCCTCCCTCCTAACCACACCCAGCAGCTTCCTCCGTCATCCGTCCCCAGAGCCCAGGCCTGTGGTTTGGGCTCGACCCATCACTTGGCTCCACTGGACACATACGTGGGTTCCTGAGCACCCAGGTTCTGAGCTTCTTTGAGGAAAATGTGTCCATTTAGAGCAGATCATTTTAAAGGTACACGGGCTTAGGAAAATCATGGCTTTGGTTTTCCTATTGCAAACCTAGCTAGGCTACCACTGCCTACTGGATGTATTCGTGCCTTAGTGTACCCTCCTAATTTTTGTGTTGCTTCTTATCTGTGATCAAGTCAATGAATGAGTAATAAGTGACCATAACATGCGAGGGATGAGATGGTCCCAATTATCCCTTCAGTTATATTTCACTTTTCATCATATATTTTTTTAGATTTTTACTTATTTATTTGACAGAGGTCACAAGTAGGCAGAGAGGCAGGCAGAGAGAGAGGAGGAAGCAGGTTCTCCGGTGAGCAGAGAGCCCGATACGGGGCCCAATCCCAGGACCCTAGGATCATGACCTGAGCCGAAGGCAGAGGCTTAACCCACTGAGCCCCCCAGGGACCCCCCACTTTTCATAATTTTTAAGTTACTTCACCATTTGTGGTCTGTTGATTTTCCCTCCATTGCTGAGCAGGTACTAACAGCCTTATTTTAAAATGAAATAATTGAGGCAGGTGATGGGTAACTGAAGTCACAGAACCAGTAAAAGGTAGACTGCAGATGTGACCCACATGTTTGGGCCATAAGAATGAGCATCTGCCATTATACCATAGCCACTTAGAGGTGGAAGCCTGAAGGTCTACTAAGAGATTCGCTATGATGAGCCCTTAGAATGAAGACACTGGGCACTTGGGTGGCTCAGTCAGTGGGGCATCTGCCTTTGGCTCAGGTCATGATCCTTGGGTCCTGGGATCAAGCCCTGCGTCAGTGGGGAGTCTGCTTCGCCCTCTGCCCCTCCCCTGCACTCCTGCTCTGTCTGTCTCTATCAGATAAATAAATAAAATCTTTAAAAAAAAAAAAAAAGAAAAGAATCTGATGATAGTGATGTTGAGAAGAAGTACAAACCATGAGCCGGAACTGAGTGTCCAGCAACGCTTATCGTCACTCCCCCTACCATGCGCCTGGAGCTGACAGCAGCAGCTTACTGTAGAGTTAAGAACTAGATCATCTACTTCCTGGCTGTATGACTTGGGCCACCTAATCTCTCTGTGTCTCAGTTTCCCATTTGTATAAGGGGAATAATAAAAATCTTCAACTGATATGGTTATGGACATTAAATGAATTGATATTTGCATAGTTTTAGAATAGCGCCACATAAGTGCTGGTTCAATAAGTAAAAGGCTTTGCTCCTAAGCTGGCTTGGCCAGCTGCTGGGGATGAGGGCATGAGTAGCATCACAGTGTTCTGTTGGACACTGACCTGGAGGGCTGCAACTGAGCCCATTAAGCAAATCAGAGTGCGTTATTGTCAATGTGCAGGAGCCCCTCTCGAATTGGCAATATTTTCTGAATGTGCTTTGAGAATTAGAGAAACTATTTGAAGCCATTGCTATATTGCAAAATCTGGGATAGGTATGGATGCCTATGGGGATGGACAGCTGACTGGCCTGGCTGATGAAGAACTGCTTTGTAGAGTCACAGAATGGTCATGATGGAGTAGATCTTCATGATGAATGAACTTAGCCTCCTCACAGATCCGGTCCTCTCCTCGTAGATCAGGAAACCAAGGTTCAGAGAGAGCAACTGATTTGCCTTGAGTCACACAGCAAATATGCCCAAGTTACCCAAACTTCTGAATTTTTTCCCCCCTGTCCAAATTGAAGATCTAGCCTTCTGGTCCTTGGAAAATTGGCTGAAGGAGCTTGTTTTGTGCTTATTTTGGGCCCAATTCTAAATGATTTAATGGATTATGGGATTCCCCTGGAAGTTGGAGCTCTTGTTTATTCCTGGAGAACTGGTTAACACCTCACAGTGGGAGAAGAGCCCTGGATCTTTCCATCCTACCTCGAATCCTGCTGCTGGTGGGTACTAAGGCCTACTCTACTCTCGGGGGAGTCTAGCAAACCAAGCATAAATTCCAAGGACATCCTTGGTGGCTCCAAAGCCTACGGATAGACCCAGAAACCTCACAAACCCCTGAGTCCTGGGGTCAAATAGTTCAAGATAGAGACGAGTGTAGAACCTACTATTTTTTCTTTGTAGAGATACCCCCTGCCAAACACACACACACACACACTTTAAAAATGGTGGGGGGAGCAATATATAAAGAACCTATCCAGCATACAAATACTGCAGGAAAAATCCATATTTCATCATCTAGTTGGAGCCAAAAAGCCCATGATAATGACCTCTAGTGTTAATGTTCATTATGAGCTAAGGAATCTTACTAGCCCTGCTCCCTAGATGAGGAAACTGGGGCTCAGAGATGTTAAACAACTCACCCACGATTACACAAATAGAAGATGCCCCAGACAGGACACTTGATCCCCATGCTGTGCCGCCTCTGCAGACATAGGGCAGTAAACAGACCACACAGAATCTCCAGTGAACGTGCAGAGAAGAGACTGCAGATTATTCACATCAGTGCAGACGAGATGTGGAAAGCAGAAGCAATTTAAAGAGAATGAAAGGGCAACGAGCGTCCAACTCAAATCCAAATGGATAGGAAGCACCGTGCAAAAGCAAATTGGAAAAAACCCAGACAACCGAGGGACCCTCAGCCAGGTGAGAGGAGAGGAAAACTTAGAGGAGAAATGCCCTCTGTAACCCCAGGCCACCTCATCCAATAGCCCAGGAACCCGCTTTTAATCTTCCTAAGTTAGAGCTGGCTGCAGCCAACTGTTTGCGCAGTGTGTGGATTGAAATATTTTATTGCTTTATAGATGCAATAAAATAAATGTGATTAAGGATGGCAATGACACTTGAGTTCTGGTGAAGGAGGCTGGAACACTGGGGCCAGGGCTCTCTCCACGCAAGGTTCTTTAACGCGAGGAGTCTGTTTCCCATTGTTGTGTTGGGAAGACATCAGAATGGATGGAGAATAAGAATTTTTAGGGGCATCTGGATGGCTCAGTGGGTTAAGCCTCTGCCTTTGGCTCAGGTCATGATCTTGGGATCCTGGGATTGAGCCCGGCATCAGGCTCCCTGCTCAGTGGGGAGCCTGCTTCCCCCTCTCTCTCTGCCTGCCTCTCTGCCTACTTGTGATCTCTGTCTGTCTAATAAATAAATAAAATCTTTTTTTTTTTTTTTTAAGAATTTTTAAAAAGCCAAGATCTAAAAGAAGAGATGATGGTGTTCTGGAGAGGGTGGGAGTCAGAAATGAGGAGGCATTAGTGGCTCAAATGGGAAAGCAGGCTATGCCAGGTATGCTTGGCTTCTTCAAGGAAACAGATGTGGCATCTGACACATAGAGGAGAATGAGATGGAAGAAATCTTGAGCATGCTAAGATATTATGGGTTTTTTTTAAAGATTTTATTTATTTATTTGACAGAGATCACAAGTCGACAGAGAGGCAGGCAGAGAGAGAGAGGGGGAAGCAGGCTCCCTGCTGCGCAGAGATCCCGATGTGGGACTCGATCCCAGGACCCTGAGATCATGACCTGAGCCACCCAGGCGCCCAGATATTGTGTTTTCAAGAGAGATTAGGGTAGAATGTTTCTTTCCCAGCAAAGGAAAGTTCTAGCAGAAATGTGAAGAATGTGGAGGTTCGAGGTGAGATGAGGCCAAAGGTCCCCAGTGGGTAGGAAAGGAGAAGTAAGAGATTTGGCAAATTAGCGTTCACCCATGGAGGGCGTGGTGAGTTCTAGTAGCTTTGGGCTATAAGAGAAGAACCACTCTTGCTAAGAAGAATGCCAATTGGATCTGCAGAAGGCTGACAGTCAAGTTCTGTTCTGGGCCACGTGAAGGAGTGATGGGACTCAGGACATGTTGGGGAACCTAGAGTCAGGAAAAGTTTGGCGGGAGAGGTGGCATTTCAGACGGATCATGAAGGATGAAGATTGTGTGAAAGAAAGGAACTCCAGGCATCCTCGTGTGTTTTCTTGGTCAAGACATGAATGCCGGAGAGCCCGGGCATTTTGATTGAGGTGAAAGTGTGAAAGCCTAGATGGCTTGGGTCCGAGGCTGTTTGGAAGTTAGAACAGAAACCAAATCACATGGCACTTCGGAGCCATACTGAGGAGTCTGGATTTTATTTTACAGCCTAGTGTTCCTCATCCATTTTTCTGCCTCCATACCGTTTATATCCATGGTATGACAATCCCAGATTTCGACAGGCACCCACCCTGCTGAAGTCATATTGGAACTAGAAGATGGTGGACCTTTTAGGGAGGGAAGAAGTAGGGTCAGAGCTACGAGATGAATTAACCAGGATGGAGACTGAAATCAGGAAGATCAGCTTGGAAGTAATTATGGTTATCTGGGTAGAGATGGTGAGGGTCTGAACTCACCATAGTCAGGAATGCATAGAGGTAGAAATGACCAGCCTCCATCCATCTTTGCCTTCATTGAACACCTAACACGGGCCAGGCACTGTGTGTTTGTTATTGAAGAATACAAACATTAAACCTCAGGACCTACCACACATTGCGTAACAATCTGGGATGCGAGTAAACCAACACTAAACCAAGTGGGGGCCAGGACAGAAGCGATGGAGGGACATTGAGGAGCACAGAAGAGAGGTGTTTAGTTACATGTGCTTTCAGAATAAGGCTCCTTGAGGTAAATAGGCCTGAGCTAAGGCTTAAGAGAGAAGTGAGAGCCACCAAGTGGAAGAGGGGCCAAGCAGGGGTGGGGAGGATGAGAAAGCAGGTACAAAGACGTAACAGCATGGAATGGCATAGGACATGCGAGAGGGAGCAAATATCTTGTGCAAAAATTGAAAATAGTTGCTGGATATGGAGTAGGGCACTCTGTGGAAACTAATGTGTGTTACTGGATATGAAATTGGGGTGTACATTGTGGTGGCTAGAGGGACAGTGGTCATGGCTGGAAGAAAGACTGTCATATCAAGGAGATTGGACTTCAGATGGGAAAGTGATGTGAGTCAGATTTGTGTTTCAGAAAGATTATTTTGGCAGCTGCATAAAAGATGGATAGTAGGGCACAAAGCAGGAAGGAGGAAAGCAAAGTGGGCAATGATAAGGTGACAGGCATGGCTACGAGGGACAAGCATGAGAAAGCAAGAATACGAGCAGTCAGCCTGAATGGTGATGGTCAGATCTGGTGGAAGAAAGTGCCTAATAGGAGCCCAGGTTTCTGATCTCATGATTGTGGTTGGGAGTGGTGGAGTTCACGGGGTTGGAGACAGAGGTAAGGCAGGTTTGGGATTGGAGGCAGGAATGGCCAGCTAGAAATGAAAGGTCATGGGTTCCACTCTGCACCTACCAAGGAATTACCTGAGAGTGATTTCTAGGTAACAGTTGCATATGCAATCCTAGAGCTAAGAAGAGAAGCGTGGCTGAAGTTCTGGAATTGGGAGTCAGGCTTCTGTGTGGAAGTTGCGCCAAGGGGGTAGATTGGATCACTCAGCATCATGTGAACAGAAAGGGGCAAAGGCTAAAATCTGGGCGGTGTTCCTATTTCAGGAATGGGTGGAGGAAGAGGCGACTTGGAAGGAGATTAAGGGGGAGTGAGATGGGAGGCAGGGGGTAAACCAGGAGAGAGGGGTGCTTGGGAGAGAAAGGTGGTTTCAAGAAGGAGGGAGTGCTCAGCGTCTCCTGGGTGGGGTAAGAGGCTGGAGAGAAACCAAAGAGGAGGCTGAGTCAGGACCTCCAATTTGTGGGACATTAGCTCTCAGCAGCATAGAAATGAAATATGTTCATGTACTGGGAGTACCATGTGTGGGTAGAAGAATGAGAAGGCAAAGGAAGGCAGGTTAAGATAAGGCACTATGGGACAGGCAGAGAAAAATGTTGTTAAAATAAGACAATAATCCAAAAGAATGGCAATAAAATACTAAATGTGGGGCTTCTGGGTGGTGGTGTTGGTTGAACTTGGACTCTTGACTTCAGCTCAGGGCATGATCTCACCTGGAGTCTGCTTGAGATACTTTCCCTCAGCCCCTCCCCGCCCCCAGCAGTTTCTCTCTTTCTCTTTCTCTCTCTCTCTGTCTCTTAAATAAATGAATAAGTTTTTAAAAAAAAAATACCAAAGGCACCATCAAGATATTCCTATCCTCTTCCTAGAGGAAGGGGGGGCGGGGCAGGAAGCAGAGGAAGGGAGAACTGAAGCAAGGGTGAGCCTCTCGTTGCAGATTAGGGGGCACAGTAATGGGATTAATGGGAATTCTGGAAGTTGAGCTTAAAGAATGTAGCCGAACTAATGGAAACGAAGATGTGCTAAGAGCATAATAAAATTCGGAGGTGCGTTTAGTAAATATTTGAAAATTGGTGTATTATCACCCCAGAAAAAAATTGGGGTAGGTTGAATTTTTAAGAATAAATGATGGCTGCCAACTTGACAAGAAGACAGTAATGGTGACCCTCCTGAGGAGAGCACACAACACCATCTAGCACGTATTTGCAACAGAAAAAAAGGATCCTGAATCACCTCATGCCTCAAGATTCAAACTTCGGTTTACAGGGAAGAGGAGGCAGAGGAACATCTTATACGACCGTGTGGAAATAAAATTAGCAAGACCCACAGTGGGAAGCTCTGCAGGATAAATACCCTGTGTCTTCAATGAAGAAATTGCAGAAATAAAAGAGGGGAGGGGGCTGTAGATTATGAGTCTGGAAACATGCCACCCAAATGCAATGGGTGGAAATTTTTAGACCCTGGCTTCAAAAAAGCAGCTATAAAAACACTGTTATAAACATTGGAGGGAAATTTGGACACTAATTGGATACTTTATGACATTTAAGGAATTATTTTAAGTATTTTTAGATGTGATTTTTTAGAAATTTTATCATTTGGAGATAGATCCTAAAATATTTATGGATGAAATGATAGAGTGTCTGGGATTTGCTTCAAAACAACCCAGAAAGGGTCAGACAGAAAAGTGTGGATGTTACCGATGAGACAGGATTGACCCTTAGCTGGTCATTGGTGGACCTGGATGTTGGGTTCATAAGGATTCAGTGTACTAGTCTCTATACTTTGTGCATGCTCAAGTATTACCATCATGAAAGATTTTTTTAAAAATCAAAGAATAAATGTGAACATACCCGTGACCTTTTGGAACTGTGAAAGGATTCCAACTTAAAGTGTTATTATTTCAAAATTGTCATTATTTCCTTTTGATGTTGAATCTCTTCTGGCTTTTAATGTTCCTAATTAAAGAGCTTCCACCAATTCTTAAAAGTCAAAGATGGCTGCTGGCCACTGTCACACAATGAAACGTGCAAGGCAGAGGGTGGGAAGTGAGAGGGGGTGTACATGCACACATTTTTATGTGGTTGTTTTGGAACTTGCTTTTCTCCAGTTTGTCAGCATCGAAGGCTTCTGGGTGGTGGAGAAGGTCAACACAAGGGAAGTCAGGGAGGTAGAAGGTTCGGGAAAGGTAGATTCGGACTGTCGCCATTTCGACGGGGTCTCATTAAAAAAAAAAAAGTAGCTGGAAAGAGGGGTCTGCTCTTGGCTCCAGAGGGCAGAGATGAACTCAGAATTGGAGAATTTCTTAAGGACAGGAATCTATTTCTCTGTAAACCGATGGGAGTTTCCAGCTAGATGTTCAAAAGATGCTGAAGGCAATATGATTTCAGAGAGGAAGTTCAAGAGGCTAGACCTACATTCCAACAAAGAAGAACGGCCCCAAGATGAGAGAGCAGGGGCCCACAGGTGACAACAACAAGTTTGTCATCAATAGTTCAAGGACAGGGACTTGCCTCTGCCCTTGGTCTGACCTCCTGCTATGTAAAGTCCCCAGGTATGACAGGTAACCAGAAAGAGGACTGGTTTGCCTGCCAAAGGAAGCTGATAGTCATGGCAGAAGCAGAAGACTGGGCGTGCTTTATATAATATATTTTACCTTATATAAAAAATATACCAATTAGTGTCTTTGACTTTGAGTTATTATATTATTTCCATTATTGTTTAAGAGTCCTGGGGTAAAGTGAGAAATTAATCCACACACCCATTTTAGAAACCACTATGGCCTCGGGTATGCTTCTGAGTGTTCCATTTGCTGGAGAATCTTCTTGATCCCTGGGAGAAGCAGTCATGGAGTCAGAGACTTGATAATAAGCAGGAAGGGCTGGAGGCTTATACTGCCAGTCCAACACAATGGGGCATGTGGGGAACGGACATGTTGTTTTCTCAAAAGGCTCCTGAATGGGACCAACAACTTATCCTGGAGCAGAAAGGAGGGAAGGGGCCAACGCATCAAAAGCTGATTGTGGGGAGGAAAGCTTAAGATTGTGACATCATGTGGAAAGTCTCAAATGTCCCACAGAACTTACTCCAAAACCCCCAAGAAGATAGTGGTTTGTAGAAGAGTGGACCATTACAGTGGTCCATGTAGGCACAGTAGGAAATCGGGAGGGTAAGCCCGGCATTTGAAGAGCCTAGGGAGAGTTGTAACACCGATGCTGATGCCTCCCTACTCTTCCCTCCTCCCGTCTTCCTCCTCCTTTCTCCACCTCAGTGAGGCAGAAGCAGTTCTGCCAAAGAGTGAGCCATACCGAGCCACTAACAGAGAGAGAGAGAGGAAAAGGACCCTGCAGAAATGGGTACGGATCTACCTCCTGCATTACGCAGAAGTGTTAGCAGCTGTAGAAACCAAGTGAAGCCATCAGAAGGTGCACTGGGGATACGCAAAGGTGGTTTACCACAGAAGAAGTCAGACCTTACGAAAGAGAATTTGAGAACCAGCTTGGTGTTCTAAAGGAAGCAGAAGACTTGGGGGAGCTGGTTCTTAGAATCCATGGGAGAGCAGACAAGGACAGCTACCAATACTGACCCGTATCTTTTCTCCTTGAGTCTCCTCCCCCGGGCTGGCTGGTCAGGGGTCTTGGAGTAACTTCCAGTGACTAGTTCTTTGATACAGGATTATGATGTTTTCTAATGTTTATGATGCTATAAAATCAGTCTTGTGGCAGAAACTGGAAGAAGGAGGTATTCATAGGTCCTGTGAGGTACTTTGTCTAAAGTCAGGTAAACAGTGGTGTTTTGGACACTTCTGAGTTAGAGCCACTAGACTTCTCACGGAAACAGTTTTGTTTTAGTTCAATAAAAAAGAAAAAACTAGAGAAAGGAAGTTTTTTTAAAAAAAAGATAGCTATTAAGGGACACTCTGATGTGAAGAACCATTGCTAGAGAATTTAGGAAATGATGTACCTAATTACAAGTTTTGCTCTTCTAAGGAGGCGTTGCCTGAAGAGACAGAGGCAGGCCTTGTATTCCTTCCACAGACACCATCTCCTCCCCCCATCCATATGGCACTTGTCTTTCTCTAGCCCTGGACATTAGCTTGTTCTGTGAACTTCCCTCCTTGTCATATGAGGCCACCAGACTTTTATGAGTCCTGGAAAGTCTTAACTTTCTTCCACCTCCTTTGCAAGTAGCCAACAGCAACTTCCTGCCTGCTCCTTCAAAATGTGGGAGTGTGCCCCTCATGAGAGCTTTCTCTTTAGTTTCCCTTGAGGGGAGAACCATGGGTTGGAATCTCAGTGGGGCTTTTGTTTGACTTCCTAAGTTACCTGAGCTGGGATGTATTACCAAAGAAGTTGTTTTCCATTTTTGTTTTTGTTTTTTGTTTGTTTGTTTGTTCTTGTCACTCTCTTTGCTTTAAAACATTGAGTGGTTAAAAATATAAAGATTTAGAGTATTTTTTCAGGGTTGCCTGTGTGGCTCAGTGGGTTAAAGCCTCTGCCTTCGGCTCAGGTCATGATCCCGGCGTCCTGGGATCCAGCCCCGAATCGGGCTCTTTGCTCAGCGGGGAGCCTGCTTCCTCCTCTCTCTCTCTCTGCCTGCCTCTCTGCCTACTTGTGATCTCTCTCTGTCAAATAAATAAATAAAATCTTAAAAAATACCTTTAGAATATTTTTTTCATACACTGCCTTCTTAAAGGTTAAAGATGGGAGATGGATTAGAACAAAGTATCTCCTTTGCTCCCTGGACTATGTGTTCTCCATGCAGTTCATTGGAAACCAGTGCTGAAGGGCACGGACCAGACCTCGAGCATGCAAACAATAGGAGAAGCGATCTGTCAACAGAATAACAGCAGTGGGGGGGTTGGGGAGACACAGGACAGATTTTTGCTCTTCTCTTTGTCATCCTTTCTTGAGCCCAGAGGCAAGGATCCTTCCAAGTCACTATAAAAAATACAGGCCAGCATTATGGCAGCCTGGGAAAGACTTATTTTGGGCTTTGGCCACTTGACCTTGGCTCACTCTGTTCATCCAGACTCATCCTAAAGATTTGGTCAGCACTTTTGGCAACGTCAGGACCTCATCGCGCAGCTCAGTGTGTGCGGGTTCACTCAAGGTAGCGGGCTGTAAGACGGAGATCCTGCAGTTCCTCCGTGGTCATCCAGATGTTCAGATAAAATCGCAGGTGAATCTGGACCACAAGGCCATGACCACATCTCAGAGCTGCCCATCTCAACCGGCCTGCAGGCCAGGTAAGCTTTTATCTACCAGCATGCAGCATTATTCGGTCTCATCATCTGACCATAAACTAGTCCCCCGTGCTGAAGATGAATGGAGGCCTTTATCCCCATTGAGCTAACAACACGGAGCCAATGGAGAGTGAAATGAAAGCATCTGCGCCCTGGGGGAGAGAGACCTTGTCCGAAGTCTAGCTCTGCTTCCTCTGAGGTGTGGGATCCGAAGAAGAGCCCTGTGAGTGGGGAAGCCTACCTGCCCCGAGGAGTACTTGCAACTCCGCGGGTGACATAGTGGCCCTTAGTGGGCGTGGTCATCTGCCGTAACTGCTGTTGGCATCGTCGCCTAAAGCAGGCCTCACTTGGTTCTATACGACATGAAAACAAGCTTCCAGGGAGTGTATCTTTTCCAAGCTAATTGCTATTTTTTTCCCCTTCACCTTCCACCTCTCTACCCTTTTCCATCCTGTGCTCATTATTACCAATTAGAGTTTCCCCAACAGTTTAGTAGCATGTGATTCCTCTCTTGGATCGGGCTACAAATTAAGGCCTGCCTAAGGTGACCTCTCTGTGTCTCCCTCATCCTCTCATGATTGCTTCCAAACAGCTAGAAACTAGACCCTCGGTACAGGCAGCCTCCCTAACAAGGAGCAAGGAGCCGCCGAGCTTCCCCAGGGATGGAAGACCTTGAACCGGCAATGAGGAGACTTGGTCCCAGTCCAGCAGCTATGGCTTGGTGGTTGTATGACCCGGAGTCCGTTCCCCTCCGTTGAATCATTGGTAAATTGGAGCTAACAATGCCAGCTTTGCTTGGCTCCGGGGTTTCTCCCACGGGACTGTTAGAAGGAACCCGTAGAATAGTGTTGCCTCAAATGTGGTAGGCATAGCAACTTTGTGCCAGGTGAACAATGGTTTCTGACAGTGCACAGCTAAAGCTTTTATTACTTTTTTTTTTTAAAGATCTTATTTATTTATTTGACAGAGATCACAAGTAGGCAAAGAGGCCAACAGAGAGAGAGGGGGAAGCAGGCTCCCTGCTGAGCACAGAGCTGGATGTGGGGCTCGATCCCAGGACCCTGAGATCATGACCTGAGCCGAAGGCAGAGGCTTTAACCCACTGAGACACCCAGGTGCCCCACTTTTATTACTTTTGAATATACAGCTTTGTCCTTACTTTTAGGTGTATTAGAAAAAGTCTCTCATAGATAACATTTCTCAAGAAGAGGCTCGAGCGAAAAGCAAGAGACAATAGAGAGTATATCTGTGCGAGTAGGTGGAGGTGGGGGTGGGCACTGGAGGGGGGGTGCCTGCAAGGCGTAATTATGACAAAAAAGGGAGGTACTGTCCTCGTAAAATATTGGAGTCTGCAAAAAGAATAAATGGACCAGCTGTCTGAAGACTTTAGGGAGTTTAACAAATGTGTCATTATTATCCCTCTGGAGGTCCCGTAGCTTTCTCCTCTACACAAGCCATCGAATGGTTACTGATGCCTTCCATGGACCAGGCACTTTTCTGGGTTCTGAGGATAGGACAGTCCACAAGTTAGACAAAATCCCTCCTTCTTGGAGCCTCCATTCAGGTGGAGCCGAGTGTGTAAAGCCACAAACGGTTGTGCAGATCCAACCTCACGAGGTACAAAGAAAGCATGTGACGGCTGCAAACACTCTATCAATGTCTCATATTGTTGTAGGGAGATGCCAGAGGAATTAATGGAAGACTATCTAAAAAATGTCTGGCAGAACCCAGAGAAATGCTCTAGTGTGGACAAATGTAAATTGTTTTTGTTTCTGTTGGGTTTTCCTCTGGTTTAAATTCCTGGAAAAAGTTTCCTAAAACTTTTGCACAGTGAAAGGACTTATCTTACGTGTCTGTGTTTGGCAATAGGCGCTCTCTAGAGGTAATGGGAAATGGGAAGCTGTTGAGTCTCATACTAGAATCGTGTATTTTAGGCTGCAAATCTAGTCAACCCAGCTTGAATTAATCTAACCAGAAAATTACTTTTCTGAATCAAATGCTCTTCTTAAATCCAAAAATGTAAAAGCCTAATTTGTTTTCCTTTATTTCCTAATCTTAGAGTTCTGTCCAAAAGCATTAGCAAATTTCCCTGGACTCATCCTCTCTTTTTAAATCCCTCAAGGAACTTATTTCTTAACTGGGATTGGTTACCTCGGTCTGCGTTTTTCAGATCCTCCTATCAGGTGACGAGGTGGGCACTTGACAGCCTTTAAAAGGTCAGCTACTCCTACATGGGTAATTATTGCTTCGGTGAATTTACTAAATAGTATCCTTGTAGCTTGAAAGAGTTAAAGTATGTTTCTAAAGCCGTGTGATTTCCCAATAAGGAGTAGCTTAGGTGCTCTGAGAGACCGTGTTGAAAAATGAATAGTAAAGAATTCACGACAAAATCACTGCCCAACAAAGAGTAGGACCAGAGTATGATACACGGAGGGCCAAAATGTGAAAGATGTATTAACCAGGCCTGCAAATGAGACAAGTCCATGTAACTGTAGCTTTCAGACCCTCCTTAATGAGGAACGAAGATAGAGTCCATGACTCCTACCTTGTATCACATGTTTACCTCTATAGCTCTGAGGTCAGTGTGGTGACTTGGGACTAGGGTCTCACTCTTTTGCTAAAAAAGCTAGCAGGCAAAGGAGGGCCATTGTGCATACTGTTAAAAGAAGAAAAGAAGAAGGAGCTTAAGGCTCTCTATTTTAATTAAGTCGTAAGCAGACCAAACCTGGCTACTTGGTGTCTAATGCAAGGCTTATAAATTTGAAACATGAAGTAGGAATATAAAATGATTCTTAAAACGTGATCTCCCAGAACTTGGAACCCGAAGGAATGTTCA